>NW_017732703.1:52746-94676 GCF_001890085.2 Hipposideros armiger | reverse complement strand
TTTTTTAGCAGAGCCATCCTGCCACCTCTTGGCAGCTCAGCTCGGGCTGGGAATTAAACTGGCGACCTTGTGCTCAGAGTTCACACTCTTGAGTGAACTCAACCAACTGAACCACTCGGCCGGCCCTTTCTTTAGTCTTTTCTTATCTGGGAAGTTCTTTATCTGTACTTTGATTCTAAATGGTAGCTTTGCTAGGTAGGGTAATATTGGTTCTAGCTCCTTGCTTTTATCATTTGAATATTTTGTGCCAACCCCTCCTGACCTGCAAAGTTTCTGCTGAGAAATCAATGACTATCTTATAAGAGCTCCCTTGTAGGTGACTAACTGCTTTTCTTTTGCTGCTTTCAAGACTCTCTCTTTGTCTTTAAGCTTTGCCATTTTAATTATGAGATGTCTTGGTGTGGGCCTCCTTTGGGTCCATCTTGGTTGGAACTCTGTGCATCCTGGGCTTGTATGTCTATTTCCTTCACCAGGTTAGGGAAGTTTTCTGTCATTAATTCTTCAAATAGATTTCCAGTTCCTTGCTCTCTCTCTTCTCATTCTGGTATCCCTATGTTGCAAATGTTTTTATGCTTGATATTGTACTACAGGCCCCTTATACTATCATCATTTTGAGAGTTTGGGGGTTTTTTTTGGATTCTTTTGTCTTTTTGCTGTTCTGATTGGGTGTTTTCTACTGCCTTAGCTTCCATATCACTGATTTGATTCTCTGCTTCATCTAATCAACTGTTGATTCCCTCTAATGTATTCTTCATTTCAGTTATTGTATTTTTCATTTCTGACTGGTTCTTTTTTCTGTTTTCCATCTCCATTTTTATGTTTCCTATATCTTTGTTGAAGTTCTCAGTGAGGTCATTGAGCATCCTTATAACCAGTGTTTTGAACTCTGCATATGGCAAATTTCTTGCCTTCATTTTATTCAGTTTATGTTTTCTGGGGCTTTGTTCAGATCTTTCATTTAGGACGTGTTTCTTTGTCTCCTCATTTTGGCTGCCTCCCTGTATTTGTTTATATATATATTAGATAGGACTGCTGTGTCTCCCAGTCTTGATAGAGTGGCCTTATGTGATAGTTGTCACGTGGCACCCAGTGGTGCAGACTTCATGGTCACCTAAGACAGGTGCTCCCAGAGTGTCCCTTGTGTGGGTTATGTGTGCCTTCCTTTTGTAGCTGAGTTTTGGTTGCTGGTAGCACATCAATGGGAGGGATTGACCCTCAGACTGATTGGTTGTGAGGACTGGCCATGACTACAGCAGAGGAGCTATTCTGCAGAGGTTGACTGTACAGAGCGGGATTCACTTTAGTAGGGCTCTGGTGCCTGCCCATCTACCCTTTAGGTAGGTAGTTTGTGAAGGTAGTTGGCTGGTAATCTGTCTGATGTGCTCTGAAGCTGACTACCATGTGTATTGGTTCTGGGGCCTCTTGAGAGGGTCTCTGTTGCAAGCCAAGGTCAGCTCCTGCCTGTGCCCTGCCCAGGGCCACTTAGTATGAGCTACAAAGTGCTCTGCAGATGATTTTCATTTCTGCTGGGCTTGGAAGTGTCTTGGAGAGTATAAGCTGCAAACTGAGGCCGGCTGCTGCTAATATTGGTCTTGGAGATGCTTAGCAAGTGGTATAGGGAATGCCAAGGCCAGATGATGCTTGTTTGAGGTTTGTAAACATTTGAGAGATTTTAGGAAAGTCTTCAGCATGAGCCAAGTCAAGCCACTTGGATGAAATAGACACTGGGAAACAGCTTGGTTGGGTCCACAAGTTGGGAGAGGTGGTGTCACAGGGAATCACCAGGCCTGGGCAACTGATATTAGCCAGGCTGGTGGAGACTCAGATATGGGGACACCTGAGCATGCAGGCTGGGTTTTGGGAGGGCTCAACAAAGAAACAATGGTTTCTGCCAGTACTTCTCTCTTGGAGAAAGCTGCCCCTCTAGCCCTCTCTCTGAAGCCAGACAATTCAGTTCCTCTCTGTATGTCCTTGGAGACTTTTGAGTTCCTGCCCCAGCGCTGCAGCTCAGAGTGAGGGAGTCTGTCAACAAATGAGCCCATGCATCAGCGCTTTAAGAGCAATGACTAGGACTCCAGCAGCCCTCCATCTCACTCCACTGCAACTCTGCTGGTTTTCACAGCCAGAAGTTATGGGGTCTTCTCTCCCTGGCACTAAAGAGCCTGGTGTGGGGCTTGGACCCCTTCTTCCTTAGGGGGCACCTCCTCAGCCGAAATATCCCTCCCAATTTTTGACTGCTACACGTGGCTGTCAGACCAGCCAGTTCAGACCCTCGCATCAGTCTTGAGGTGGCTTCTTCTGTATATCCTTAGTTATAAGACTTCTATTCAGCTAGACTTCAAGTAGTTCTCAATGATGGTTGTTCCATAGTTTAGTTGTAATTTTGAGGTGGTTGTGGGAGGAGATGAGAACACTGTTTACCTACCCCGCCATCTTGATTGGAAGCTCACATAAAGGTTCATGATTTTAAAACAAAGGCAATGTTTAGCTATATGCTGCTGATAGTCACAGCTACCATTTATTTTGCTATTTTATTTATTATATCTTTTAATCCTCATAACAACGCTGTGGGTAGATAAAACTGGTTTCTGTATTTAAAAGACGAAGTGATTATGGGCTAATATTTGTCATTATAAAAACCAGTGGCGACTAGGGCAGAATTCAAATGTGTGCTCTCAACATGTACCATATAGCTGATACATATTTAATATTCACAGCAAATATTCTTAATATCTGTATCAAACACATTGAAACACATATGCCAATCTTTTATCATATTATGACTTACTGTCCATTTGCTAATCCCCAAATTTTATTTTCTCTACCAGAATCATATGTTCTAAAGCGGCAGTGATAAAGCAGACATCCTATCAAAAGGAACCTCATGCACCTTTAGCAAGGTAGGTATGGAAACTATTTTAAAGAACAGATGTAAAAGTATTTGGTTGTGCAATTTTAATACTTGGGGATGTTTAATTCAGTTTGAGGGAAGGTAAAAGGTAAGCTGCTTTGATTAAAATCGCTTCATTTTTTAAGGAACTCAATTTAGTTCGGTGCTTGTCTTCTGTCTAAACAAAAGTTGATCTCTCTTCATCATTGCACTGCTTTAAATAAGCTGGTCAGTGTTTGGATCAGGTTAATTATGAATTTTTTATATGATTACATATGTTTGCTGTTTATGAATTTGTGTGCCTCTTTCTCTTTCCACCATTAAAACCCAAAATGAATGAAGCAAATTTATTAAGATTTGAGTGCATAACAAGTGATTTTTGAAGATAGTCTGCATTTGGTAAACTTTTATGTATAAAACATCATTTTCTTTAAGACTTTACATGACTTATGAATAGATGCCTTGCAATTAATGCCAATTTTTATCTTGCCTTTATGTAATTGTTACTCATGGATACTATAAACCAAATAATTTTGCTGGAAAAGGTTCAACCAAAGGCCAATTATGTCAGTGAGATGTACAAGCTAGTTGGTTGGAATTGTGTAGATATAAACTGCACTCTGAGAAGCATGACATTGAGCCAGTCCCATTCCTGGCTCTATGCAAGGGTCTGAGAATATTGCAGAATTCAGTACAAACACAGAGATTACAATCTCCTGGGGGAGAGGTCACATAATAAATAAATTTTGAAATAAATTAATTTCAAATATATCAGGAGAATGAATGAAAGACAGAATAATGTGTACAGAGAATGACTTAGCAAGTTTGGGACTGGTAGGGCTTAGCGTAGCTAGGTTAAAAAAATGATGAGCATACAAGTTTGTATGTTGAAGGATTAGAAAGACAGGAAGTTCTCTGTGTCACATAACAAATTAACATAAAAATAAATATATATATACATATATATATGTAAGTATACTGTATATTTATATAGTGTATATATGTAATATACCTAGAATATTTACATAAATATTTTACAGCATATTACAAAATATATAGAGTATATTTACATAAATATACTGTATAGAGGACCTAGAGCTCTGGCTCCTCTGTGAGACTCCAATAATGGTTTTGACTAAGGCTGAGTTCTCATCTGAAGGCTCGATTGGATAAAAGCCTACTAATAAGCTCACTCGGGTTGTTGGCAGCATTCATATTCCTGCAGCTGAACCATTTATTGCAGCTTGCTTCTTCAAAGCCACCAAGAATAAACAGAGTGAGTCTGCTAGCACAGTAGAGCCTCATTTAGCATAACATATTCAAAGGAGTGATATTGCATTACTCCTTTTCGTCATATTCTATTGGTTACAAGGAAGCCTCCAATCCTGCTGTCATTCAAGGACAGGGAATTATACAGGATGCCGAGTGGAGGTCATTGGGGCCTCCCAATGACTGTCTGCCATAGAGGGGATGCAAAATACGATAGCTTTAAAGAGATTATTAGAGGATATATATGGTGAGGTATGTTAGCAACAGTGAAATGTTTTGTATTTTAAGAAGATTTACAAGGTTTTTGGGAAGATATTGGCAAGATCTGATTGACCTTTTAAAAGATAACTTTGGATATATAAAACTAATCATGGGACAGCTCACTATATCTCCTCCCATCTGTGTGATGAAAGATAGCAATTCTTATTTCAATTATTGGAGTAGTTAGACAAGGACAAGCATGGAAGAATCTCATGAGTAATGAATGCTTAATATGAGTCAGGTCCCATGCATACACTTTGTTATTTAGTCCCCACAATAGCTCTATAAATACTATTACATCCTGTCAAATATAAGGAAATTAGAGCAGGAATAATATTGTTTTACCTGGCATCATAGAGCTAGTAGTAGCTAGCCATGCATAGATCTGAATACAGATTTATATTTTTCCCTCTTGAACCATGCTATTTCAAGGAAGTCAAGTTTGTTTTTTAATAAACATTGTATACAGTTAAGGTACACAACATGATAACTATATATATATATATATATATATATATATATACACACACATGCACACACACGCACAGTGAAATGATTACTATGGTCAAGCTAATTAACATATTTTCTCACATAGTTACCTTTTGTGTGTGTGTGTGTGTGTGTGTGTGATGAAAGCACCTGAAATCTCTTGTCTTAGCAAACTTCCAGTATTCAATACAGATGTGTTAAGTATAGTCATCATGCTGTACATTGTATCTCTTGACTTATTCATCCTGCATAACTACAACTTTGTGTCTTTTGACCAACATCTCACCATTTCCTCTACTTTCCCTCCTCTGATAACAACAGCCTTTCTACTCTCTGATTCTATTTATTCCCTTTTTTAGATTCTACATATAAGTGAAATAATGCAAGATTTTTTTTTCCTGTGTTTGGCTTATTTGACAAAGTACAATTTCTTACCGATTTTATTTCCTTTGGGTATATACCCAGAAGAGGGATTGCTGGATCATAGCATAGTTCTCTTTTTGTTTTTTGATGAACCTACATATAGCATTCATAGTGTCTGTACCAATTTACATTCCCACCAACAGTGTCCACAAAAAAAGATACATGCAATCTGCAATAAATCCTGCACATATAATAGAATCAAGTTTTAATACCAATTAGCCTTCTATGCTTTCACAATCCAGTGATTCCCCAAAAGCTGAGAAACAGAAAGTTTTTGAGGAATACTTGGCAGTCTTAGGTGCATAATTTTATACTTATATCCAGGCTTTCTTCAAAATATTAGAATTTTTAAAAAAGCTGACCATTTATAAACTTCTATGATCCTGTAGATATTAATATTTCCAGTCACAATTGGCTAACTGAGAATATTCAATAAATGTTGAATGATAACAACTTATTTAAATGATTTTATTAATTTTAGCAATATTTAGGTACTTATTAAGTCACCTACCATGTTGCACTATTTTTAACTATAAAACTTGGATGGAAATATTACTGTATTCTCATTTTATAGCAGTGGGCTTAATATAAAATCACAGAATCATGAAAAAGAAAGACAATTTAGGAACTTTTTTATGGTACTCTTTAGAGGTAATACAATTTACTAAATAATATTTTTTAACTCATGAGTAATGTATGCATATTTGGACTTTTTAAAATTAACATCATATATATATATGTTTTTTTAAGAAAATGGTCATAACAATTATTTTTCCACACACACAAATTGTTGGTATATAATCAGCATAATGAGAATGATAATTATTAATATTTATTGAGGTTTTATTGGTTGAGGTTTCTGTGAGATATTGTGCTAATCATGCTTCATGTATTATATTATCAAATCTTCATAACTACCACAGGAACAAGTTACTATCATTACTTAATCATTTAAATAAATCAGCCTAGGGCATATAGCTAGTAAGGGGTTGAGTTAAAACATCATTGCTAGATTTCAAAAGTACTACGTATGCAGCATCTACATACAAGTAGTAGTCAAGAGGCATCAGTAATAGTATAAACAGATGATTACTTCTATAACCTTTTTTTGACTTGGGTTCTATGCTGTTTGAGAAAAGTATGCTTAGGATCTCTGAGCAGTCTACACAGAAAAGACCAAGGAGAGCCTGCCATGTGTACTGCTGGTATCCCCTCCACAGCTGCCCATAGCAAATACCACTGATCAACCAAAACTTGTCCACACTCAGTGAGGATGGAGCCTTTTTTTTTTTTTTTTGGCTGAGCCGTCCTGCTACCTGTTGGCAGCTCAGCTCAGGCCAGGCATTGAACCGCTGTTGCTCGGATCTTGCAATCTTGAGCGAGCTCTTAACCAACTGAGCCACTTGGCTGGCCTCAAAGGATGGAACCTTAACCCCGTTTTGAATATGGTGACATAGAATTGCAATCATTATGCCAGATCAGTGTTGGTAAATACAAGCGAATACATTGGACATCTTTGGACTAAACTGTAACTAAGCATGCTTACTCCCCCATCAGTGCAACGCTTTTGAAATCATAGCAACTGTTAAAATTTACAGAAACATCCTAGAATCTCTCTATTGGAATGAGAGATTTCAGTGGGGATTATCTTCTCCAAGTCTCTCATTCAAATTTTCTCTCGTAGATATGGAAATTATTAGATATACAAGTAGAAGATACAACTGATGGAAGGCAATCTGATTTGTTTTCAGCTGTAATTCAGAAGCAAAGTGACTTAAGTACTTTGATAAAATAATTAAAAATAACCTATAGCAATAATATCCACATTTACACCCCTGGAGAAAGTGACATTTCAAATGTCCAATTCACAATTAAGCTATTTATAGCTCCTCCTTATACCTATATGTTATGAAACATGCACGGGAATCACTTTGATATGTGTATATCTTTTCACTTTTTTGATAATTTAAATATTTTTAATGTAAAAGTTACTAGCAATCACCAAACAAGCTCATAAAAATTTACATCTTACAACTTGGATATCTCCCTTTATTTTTATTTTTAGAAAGTAAATGTCATATCTTAAAATTAAAAAAAAATCAAGTGCTAAATAATAATTTTATTCAAGTTAATGTGATTTAATTGATTTTGATTCAACAAATGTTTATTGAACTTTCATTGCATCCAAAATTTCTGACACTAGACAGCTTGAAATGATAGAATTCAAGTTAATCATTAAAATATGTAAATTAATTCTTCTACCTTTTATGTGAATCTAAAAACTGAATTCTGCTTTCTTCTATCCTCCATCAAGCAACATGTCAGGAAGGCATAGGATTTCTGTCTAGTACTAAGCTATACCAATCTGAAAGAACACAAATATATGTATAGATGAGAGCTCTGAAAATCTTTTTCTTCCATCCAACACAAGTGATGCTAAATACCAATAAGTTTTAACCAACATAACAGATTTTTTTCCTTCAGCCTGCAATTTTCTACCTGAAGGAATAATCTCTAGTCCAATATTTCATTTCACTTTTAACCTTTAAGCTCATGAAATCCCTCAAGTCAAAGAACTTGCTACAATTGATTGCCATTGCTTAGTGCCATGTGCCCTCATGTGCTTGACTTATGAAATGCATGGCTTGAAATTATCCAATCAAATATATGTCATAAGGTCACATTCTAATACAAAACATTAAAAGTCACAGTTCAATTACTTTGCCATAATACTTTCAGTGGCTCACATAACATAAAGCACAGCCAAACATAAAATATAAAATATATATTTGAATAAATTTGAAAGTTTTCATAATTGAGAACCACCAGCTAGATGGAGGTAGGCCACCCACCATTGGTTTCTGTTTCTATGGATATGTTGTGGAATTAATATACCAAGCACAGTTCAGAGAGCTTATGGAAACTCTTTATAAGAACATATCTTTTTTTTATTTTACTGATTCAATCTTTTTTAACACGATCTCAAACAATATAAGAAGCTTGATAATGAGCTATAAAAATCTCTATAGACTCACTCTAATTTGATCAATGTCTGTTCATCCAAAAACATAAGAATATTTATTTTCTTCCCTCAGAAAATAGAAAACTTTGGAATAGTTTATTATGTGTTGGTGACTTTCTTCCCTTTTTATTTTTAATTAAAGTTTATTGGGGTGACAATTGTTAGCAGTTACATGGATTTCAGGTGTACAATTCTGTAATACATCATCTATATATCACATTGCGTGTTCACCACCCAGAGGCAGTTCTCCTTCCATCACCATATATTTGACCTTGTTTACAAATATCTTATTTTAATGGAAATATCCACAATCAATTTTCATGTATATAGGCTGGAGCTTTTGAATGAGGATATTGTGTTTTTGTTTTTGTTTTTCAATTCAAATCTCATAAAGTGAAAGAGTTAGTATGTCATTTTTAAGAGTGTTTACTTAGCTGGATGCAAACCTTGATTTTGTATCTTTTTAAATGTGAGGCCTGAGATGTTACCTACTCTGGTTCTCAATATCCTAATCTGTAAATTACAGTAATTCATAAAACCTGGATTATAAAATGTCTTAATTATTAAGTGGGAGGTGCTTAGGGAGTACCACACATGTTGTTAAGTGTTCAAATGTTACTTATTTTTGTTGTTGTTGCTGTTGTTCTATTTTTAGTATTTTTTTTATCAGTGAGCCTCTGATGTACATTTATTTGTAGTCAGCTTTCTTTTTTTCTTTTCTTCTACTTCCTAAGACTTTCTTGACACCAATCAATAGCTAGAAGCTAGCATTAGAATAATGAAATAAAGAAACAAATCAATATTACTTTCTATCAAACAGAAAAAAAGATCCAATTGCCAGCATTGTTGGCACACATGAGAAGAAGACTTATATCTGGATCAGTGAGTTTTCTATTCCATACATTCTCAAATGTGACATTTAATGATTTGAAGAAAAGAATGGAGAATAATTATTAGCTACACCCACCATTTAAAACATGCAAGTAATTGGCTGTTTCTATTCCAAAAAGTAAGGAAAAGAGGGAAAACTCAATCAAAGGCTAGTCATACAAGCATTCTAAATTAAAATGATACTACTTGCCAAGAATCTTCTATTCTTTCAGCAGCAAAACTGCTAAAGTTTTCAGTAAAAATGGGGGCGTTAACTTATTTTAATGAACAAAACAGGTTTTTAAAATCTCCTCCCCCAAATTTAAGTGATATCCTCAAATAGATTTATTACTTATGTCTTAGAGTGACAAAAAATTTTATTTCCCTATAACAGTAATGTGCCATGCTCTAAATAATGACCTTGCATTTCTCTAGAGTCCTCTGTTAACATCCCAGACATTCTGCATTTCTTCAGCTCTTTCTTTGAATTATTTGACAACAATATATACATGTATTTGAAGTATACAGCACGATAACTTGATGTACATATATATTGTGAAATGATTCCCACAATCAAGTTAATGAACATATCCATCACTTCACATAGTTACCGTGGGTGTGCGTGCACATGTGTGTGTGTGTGTATGCTTATGATCTATTCTCTTGGCAAATTTCATATATATAATGCAGTGATATTAACTATAGTCACCATGCTGTACATTAGATCCTCAGAAATTATTCTTCTTCAACTGAAAGTTTGTACCTTTTAACCAACCTCTCCCCATTTCTCCACTCCGTAACTCCCAGCAACCATAATCCTACTCTGTTTCGATGAGTTCCACTTTTTTTAAGATTCTACATGTGATACTATATAGTTTTTGTCTTTCTCTACTTCACTTAGCACAATGCCCTGATGGTTTTCCCATGTTTTTGCAAATGGCAGGGTTTCTGTCATTTTTAAGGTTGAATATTATTTCATTCTATATATCTACAACTTTTTCTTTTTTCCATTCATCTGTCCATGGACACTTACATTATTTCAACACCTTAGCTATTGTAAATAATGCTGCAGTAAATATGGAAGTGCAGATATCTCTTTGAGGCAGTGATTTTGTTTCTTTTGGATGTATACCTAAAAGTGGAATTGCTAGCTCACATGGTAGTTCTATCTTTAATACTTTTAGAAGGCTTCATACTGTTTCCCATAATGGCTGTACTAATTTACATTCCCAACAATAGTTAACATGAGTTTCCTTTCCCCCATATCCTCACTAATACTAGTTATCTCTTGTCTTTTTTATAATAAACACCAAACAGTTGTGAGGTGATATTTCATGGTTTTGATTATATTTCCCTGATGATTAGAGATGATGAGCATCTTTTCATATACCTACTGGCCATTTGTATCTCTGCTTTAGAAAAATGTCTATTCAGTTCCTTTGACAATTTTTTGATTGGGTTGTTTGGTTTGTTTATTTGTTTGCTTTTTATATTGAGTCGTATTAGTTTTTTATATAGTTTGGATATTAACCTTTATTAGATATATGGTTTGTAAAGATTTTCTGATATTCCATAAATTGCCCTTTCATTTTGTTTTATGTTTCCTTTGCTGTGCAGAAGCTTTTTAGTTTGATGTGGTTCCACTTGTTTATTTTTGCTTTTGTTTCCTTTGCTATTAGTTTCCAACCCAAAACATCATTGCCAAGACCAATGTCAAGGAGCTTATCCCCTATGTTTTGTTCTAGGAGTTTTATGGTTTCAGGTCTTACTTATATTTAAGTCTTTTGTCCATTTTGAGTTGATTTTTATGTATTGTGTAAGATAGAGGTACAAATTCATTCTTTTGCATGTGGCTGCCCAATTTTACCAACACCATTTATTAAACAGACTATGATTTCTCCATTGTGTGTTCTTGGTACTTTTGTCAAAAATTAGTTGACCATATGCACATGGCCTCTCTATTCTGTTTCATTAATCAATGTGTCTGTTTTTATGCCAATAACATATTCTTTTGATTTTTATAGCTTTGTAATATAGTTTGAAAGCAGAAAGTTTGAAGACTCCACCTTTGTTTTTATTTCTCAAAATTGCTTTGGCTATTCAGAGTGTTTCATGGTCTATACAGATTTTAGAGTTGCTATATTTTAGGGTTGTGAAAAATGCCATTGGATTTCATTGAATCTGTAGATTGTTTTGGGTAGTAGAGATACATTAACAATATTAATTCTTCCAATTTATGAACATGGGGCATCTTTCCATTTCTTTGTGTCTTCTGTTTTTTATCAGTGTCTTATAGTTTTCAATATATAAATCTTTTACCTACATGGTTAAATTATTCCTAGGTATTTTCTAATTTTTTTTTAAGGTTTTTATTGGGGAATTGGGGGATGGGAACAGCACTGGGGAATTGGGGGAAGAGGAACAGACAAGTTGCTGTCGTTTTGTTCTTCAGTCTAGTTGTGGAGGACATTGCTTCACTGGCCCAAGTTGGCACCGTCATTGCACTCTTCCCGGGTGACGCAGATCAGTAGCCATCTTCTGGACGGCTGCTCAGAGTGGCTTCTGGCTGCTCACGCTGGCTGCTGGCTACACGGTAGCCCATGGCAACCCACTGCAGCAGGGGCTGCAGCCTACACCGTCGCTGGCAACTCACAGCAGCCCAGCTCCAGGTTGAGCTGTTGTTGAGCATCTTAGCTGTAGAGGGCAGTGTCACTGGCCCTCATATGTGGGATCCGAACCAGGGCCCTCTGGCGTCCCAAGCCAGCTCTTGACCAATGCACCACTCGGCTGGCCCGGTATTTTCTAATTTTTGATGCTACTGTAAATTGGATTGTTTTCTTAATTTCTTTTTCAGATAAGTCATCATTAGTGTACAGAAACACAACTGATCTTTGTGCATTGATTTTTTTATTCTGTAACTTTACTATATTTGTTTACCAGTTTTCATCTTTAAGTATTAAATTCCTTTAGTCAAAGAGCTTGATACAAAAGATCGTTGTTGCTTAGTGAATTTCATCAACCCTAGTCTCACCTAGATTACTATCTAATTTTAGTCCAATAACTTAAACCAAAGGTAAAAAAAAAAACAAAACCAAAAAACTATTTTGGGGTTGATTACTTTACAAATGATTTCATTATTGTACTCTGTATAGTTTAACTAAATGAAATTCTTTCAAGTTAAGAGAAATCATGGGAAATATTTCTCATTTAATTTGGATTATAATATGCTACATCACCCCTTGTGGCATCATAATTTGTCAAATCAAATGAATTGCATTTCTGTTATATAAGTATATTCAATGTGTTGTATTTATTTTTAAAGATATATATATATATATATATATATATGTATGTATGTATATATAGATAGATAGATAGATGATAGATAGATAGATAGATAGATAGATAGATAGATAGATAGATAGACAGACACTTGTCCTTTCTCCTTGGCTTTTGATCTTGCTTTCTAAAATTACACTGGGTAAAAGCCTATCAGATGTGAATACCCTCAAATCTCATCCCTAAATATAAACCAATTTTTGTATACTCATCACTTCCTCAGTTCTGCAGAAATTGGTTTTGCATTGTTTTGTTTTTTGTCATCCTTTCACATGTGCTCTGAGAATTTAATTAATGTCCTGAGAATTTTCTGTATCTTTTATCTTTAGACTTGTCCTTATTTTAATCTGTTCTTCTTTGTTGCCTCTTTAGGGTTCTCTTATCTTTCTTTATTAATCCCTTTTTTTTCATCCTTCTTTTGATAGAAATTTATTCAGAGTCCTACCTTTCATCTGACTGATTAATGCTGACTCACCTAATTTTCATAAATACTGTGGCTTCATCTATACTTATGGTGTCCTCTGCTGGCTACATTGCTGACCTCCAAAAACGTCTTGTACTGCTATATTCTACAGTACTAATATGTTATCAAACTTTCTACAAGCCATCTCTTCTGAAAGTGACATATAGCCTCTAGTTAAGTATATTTAATAACTGTCTTTTCCCCTAAACTATGTCGCTCTGTTACTCCTTATATAACGGTAATATCACTTACACAATTGCAAGAGAATCTTAGAAATAAAACTAAATTGATATTCACCTTATAATATTTAAGCAATATAATTCGATACAATTTCTCTGAAACCATCACTGTAGTGAAGGTAATATATCCATCACCCAAAAAGTTTTCTTATGGCACTTTCCCAACCCTTTCCTGCTGCTTCTCACAGCCCTGACCCTACCACTGTCTCTCCAGGTATCCACTGATGTTTTCAAAATATATTATATATATTTTGATGTCGTCCATATTTCTACTTAACATGATCAATCCTTCTTCTACCTTCTCAAAAATATGGATTATAGTTATAGTGACTGTTTTAACATCCTTGTCTACTTATTTAAGATCAGTGTTAAATTTAGATGTTGCAATTGATTGAATTTTCTCCTTATATTGAGTGATACTTTTCTACCTCACAATTGTTTACTTGATGACAGACACTATATGTTTAACATGTCAGGTGCAGCATATTTTGTGTTTCTATAAATATTCTTGAGCTTTGTTCTGGAAATCATTGTTACTTGTAGAAAGTTTTATGCTCTCAGGTATTATTTTTGAACTTTGCTAGATGGCATCAGAGTAGAATTTAATTTATAAATAGCTTTTTCTCAATCTGAGACCAAATCTGAACTATACTCTAATGCCCTATAAATGATGAGATTTTCCATTATAACTGGTGGGATCAGGAATAGTTCATAGTTCTCTTGTCCTTTCAGGTAGTTCTTTCCTCAGCCTTGGGTGATAGCCCATTACGTTTCATGTTTGCAAGGATAAGTATTGTACTGAAAATTCTATGGTTCTCTAAAACACCCTCCCCTCCCCTCTCTGTCTTTCCCTCCCTCTTCCTTCTCCTCTGTTCTTTTCTTCTCAGGTATTCTTCCTAACGACCCTGTCCAGCTGCATTGGCCTTGTTATGCTCCCAGTTCCATTTCTGCAACTCAGAGAGATCGTCTGTCTTTGTCTGGGTCCCCTAATCCCCTGTACCACAGACTAGAAAATCTTTCCTAGTAATAAGTTAGTCAATTATATGATTCACCTCTTGATTCTCTTATCTCTCAGAAATCACTGTAATTTTTGTCTGATATTCAGTGTCTTGAAATCTATTGTTTCATATATGTTGTCTATTTTCATTAGTTTCTTCCATTCTGGCCGAAGCCAAAGCACTCCTTGATATCTTACATACTCTTTTTCTTTTTTAATCTATGTTGACTAATATATTTTTACTCAGGTTTTTACCTTCTCTAACTAGAGTCCTTGACTACATTTCCATGCTACCTATCAATTCACCTAGGGCCAAAACATTTTTTGTAAATAAAAAATGAGTCATTTTCTCTCATTTTTCAAAGGCTTTCAGTTGCCCTCTTTATAAAAATAGAATCTATGTTAAATCACAAACTTTCCTTGTTAAATAACGATAAATACTTGTGATGATTTGACATGTTTTTTCTTATGCCTAAAACAATGATCCATCCCATGTTATTTTTCCTGTTAAATTCTTATGTTTCAAGACACATATCAATTATTTTCTTCTTTGTAAAATCTTGCCACACTCATCAAAGAAGAATTTATCATGTTTTGTTTTGTGTGTGTGTGTGTGTGTGTGTGTGTGTGTGTGTGTGTGTGTGTAGTCACTGAACTATTATTGTGTACATCTCAGTGATGGAGTGTTTTTTGTCACTATAAAGACATAGGCTATGTGTTTTTTGTTTTTATGTTCCTGAGAAACCCATATGTATGTACAGCATGGTACAAGTTACGATTATTTCTGTTAGTCAGATATTCCATTTCTTCACCTTTCAGCCACATGCTAAGTGTTTTTTGGCTGTCTTTTGGTTGGGTGGGGAGATGTTACTTCTTATGATCAGTGAGTTGTCAACAAAAAGACCTATGTCATATCTTAGATGGGTCATCTCTGAAGAGGGACTCTAAAGCACCATTATTATTTTCACAATTAGCAATGCTCTAAATGGTGGCTGATCCTTCAGCCTGGACTCACAATGAGGGAAACATGGATCAAAGTCAGCAACTCACTCGAGATGGAAATATAGCATGAATGAAAAATAACTTTGATGGTTTAAGCTATTAAAAGGTTTGTTTTTTTATGAACTATCATCCAGCCTATTCTGACACTATTAAGTAGAATCTCAATAAATGTTAATGAATGTACAAATAAGTTCATAGGTATGTCTTATAGATTAATAAATGTATTAAAATATTTGAAAAATATTATTCTGTAAAATGACAGCAATTTATGGTGGAATCTTCACCATCATATATCTTATTTCCTTTTTGCATGCAGTACCGGAAATAGGTGTTATTATTTTCTTTACCTCTATTTTATAATGAGGAAATAGAGACAAGGAGAAATTAACTGTCTTGCTTATAGTCATGCCATGCATAAGATCAATGGCACAAAATGGGTCTTAGAGAGTTTTCAAAATATATAATTTTAAGGTAAAGCTTATGGAAAGGACAAAATAAATGACCAAACAAAACAGAAAGGAAGTCATAGATACAGAGAACATTTTGAGTGTTGCCAGATGGGAGGGGGGTTAGGGGAATGGGTGAAAAAGGGGGAGGGATTAAGAAGCACAAATTGGTTGTTACAATATAGTCATAGGGGTGTAAAGTATAGCATAAGGAATGTAATCAATACTGTAATAACTATGTATGGTGTCAGATTTATCGGGATGATCACCTTGGAAGTCATAGAAAATGTTGTAAACCTGAAACTAGTATAATATCGTATGTCAACTGCAATTGAAAAACTTTTTAAATATATTTTTAAAAAGAGAAAAAAAGGAATAAACAAATTTCAGGAGTATGAGAGAAGCAGGTTATCAAAGATTACATACACTCAATGTTAGGTTGACAGGAAAGTAATTGTAGGTAGATTCAGGCAGAAAAGAGAAGGAATCCAGTAAAGAAAGATGATGGAGGTATTGTAAGTGGTCATAAAGGGTATGCAACTATGGAAGATGAGCCAAAATAAAAGAATAATTAGGATTCAGAAAGAAGTTGCCATCTCTCCCCTGTTGTGGCTGGGATAATTAAATAGGAACTTCTACTTTTGCTCTTTTGTCCTTTCTATTTCCTCTCACTCACTACACACATACACACACACACACACACACACACACACACACACACACACCATGCATTTATTTAGTGTTGTAAAAAACAAACAAAAAACCTAAATCCCATAGAAACAAGCAAAAATAAACTGAGGCTGGCTCATATAACATTCAGTAACATTTGTTGAAATAAATAAATAATCGAGCTCTAAGAGAAGAGACAAGGATAAAAACAAGGATTCTCCAGAACTGGGCAGATGTTAGCGAGTTTTTGCCAGGATGGGGAACATAGAAGGACACCTACATTGATGGTGGTGTTGGTGGTAGTATGACCTTGATTTTGGTGATGGGTGAATTCAGTGATACCTAAAAAGATTCTAGCACTACTCATGGTCAAGTTTTCGTACTGACTCACTTTCATATTGGACAGATATGAACCCATGAGTAATTACAAAGGATTTTCTATCCTTTTTGGTATTTCTTGAACAACTATAGAGAAGATGAATTCATTAGCAGATGTAACATTTCTCAAACTCACTTTCCATGCCTCTCTAACTACCTTTATCTGGTGGCAGCTCTGGTGGTGTTCACTGAACAGTCCCCTACATCCAATCTACATAATTGTTCTCACCTTTTCTGTTACTGCGCCTGCTCTTTAAATCATTATTATCTAGATAAGTTACCCTCTACATTTTCTTTTGCAGTTTTCACACCTCTTTATATTTTACATGCTTTCTTCACAAAAAGAGTTTGGAATTGACATTCATCTCTAGATACCCTTGTACCAGTTTCCATCTTTGTCAGAGTGATCTGTGACTGTAGAGGCAAGTCAGGGGTGGAATCCAGAACAGCAGACACCAAGGTGATACTACTTAGTCAAAGACTTTCTATTGCTTTTATGTACATTTCTATAACGATGTGAAACCTGGTAAGAAGACATGAATCTAAATGCATCTCACAAGCTGGAAATGCTGGTGACATTCTTGTGACATCCAAGTTAGGCTTGGGATGTAGTTAATTGCATTTGGCCAATTTCACCTTCCTGGTTTTTGATAATTTACTATAGTTATATAAGTTGTCATTAGGGAAAGCAGGATATTGGCTACAGAAAACCTCTCTGCACTACTTTTTTTAACTTATTTGTCAATAATAATTTCAAATTAATAAATTAGAGAAAAATTTAAAAAATGCAAGCTAATCTATAGTGACAGAAACAATATCACACCAGTTTGCCTGAAATAGGTGGAAGAGGGGAGGCAAGAAGGGACAGGAGGAAGAGATGACAACTTATGAAGATATGCATATATAGTTATTACCTTGATTGCATTGATGGTTTCATGGGTCCATACTTACATCAAAATGTATGAAATATTGTACTTTTAGAAAGTACAGTTCGTTGTATCTCAGTTTTACATCAATGAAACTTTTGAAATTGTATTTAAGATCAATAATAAGAAGTATATGTATAGGGTGATTTGGAAGCATGATCCAAGGGAATTTAAATTAGTTGTGTAACAAAAGCTTCCAGGAAAAGGCAGAGGAAAGGAGGGAGCAAGGGAGGGAGGGAGGGAGGGAGGGAGAGAGAGAGAGAGAGAGAGAGAGAGAGGACATATTTAAGCAGTTTAACAAAAAACTGAGAAATAAAGGAGTTTGTTTTGTTTTTTTGCTTTTTCTTTTTAAAACATTAAAGAGATTCAAAGGCTATCTGTGGCTAGAATGTGGTAAACTCAGAGGTAAGTGGAAATCCTGGGACAGAATAGGCAACAGCAATACTTTAGTAAATTTGGATTTTGTTCCAAAAGTAAATTAAAATCTAAAAAAATTAACTGACATTTTCTGAAATTTCTAGGATATTTTTTCTTCAATAAAATAAAGGACAACCCTCAGGACAGAGTGTCAAATTCATAAAATACCTGCCATATTTGTTATACATCAAATTATGGGCAAATCTCCAAAAGAAAGGGTTATAATTCTTCCCTAATTTGCTCTCCCTGGTGGCTTCTCAACTCTCTCAATGTGACTTCTTTTTTAAATTAATGTTGTCAACAAAGCCACAGCTATTCTGGGCTATTTTATTTAGAATGAGTGGACCCTGGAAGAACATTTGACAAGAGCTAAGCCAACAGAAGATGATAAGAGCCAGGAAGGAGAACCTGGAGATACTCTTTCTGCAAACATTTCAGAAAATAAAGCAGGTTTCCAGTTCCCAGACAAGTGTCATCAATTCATACTGTTCTTTTCAAGCAAGCCAGGCAGAGGTAATCTGCAACTTAACTATACTTTGTCACTGTAGTGGATACCTCTTTCTTTTCCATTACCTATCCCCTCTCTTTCATGGCAATAGCATCCTGAATTTCATGTGAAGAGTCACTTTACTCCATTCCTAACCATGTGGGTTGGGTAAGACTGGAGTTCCCTCACTACCAGAAACAACTTTGTATAGTTTAAGACAATCTGTAACGAACTTCCCCTATGCCACCATAATTGATTCAGAAATAGGCTTGTCACACAATTTGAGCCAAGGATACTCACAGTACACATCCAGGAAGTTCAGGGAATGGTCAATATTGATCTAGAGGAGTCTTTCCTCTACCTCCATTATCAGGCAGATGTGAAGGAGGTTGGGAAGTAGGTTTAGGTCAGTCTGCCAGGGTGGTGGTTGCAGAAAGGTAGGCTGCACACAAAACTTGCTGATAGAAAACTAAACTTATAATTTAGTGGATATTCAAGTGTAATGAGATTTGTTTTGTTTTGTTTTGTTTTCCCCCTAAAGCACACCAAGACCAAAACTTCCTTGAAATTTTCCATTCCTGCAGGGAAAGAAAAACTGATGTTCAGTGAAGATCAATGAAAGAGAGAAAAAAAAAACAAAAAACAAGAGTCTATGACAACAGTAGATTAAAGCTCTTCAGCACTTCGTATCTGAGTTACCTTGTACTACGCTGTGTGCCTTTATATGAAGCAGATTGTCTAGGATTACTAAGAATCTGTGTGCTTTATATATCTGCTCCATGGGCTAATGAAATCTCCTAGACCATAACTAAGGATCCAAATCACTTAAGATAGGGTTACAGTCTCACGAGAGGAAGAAGGTGTAGGAGAAATACAAGGTAATCGGCATGCATGTAAAAGAAAGGAAAAAAGATGCAAGTTACTTTATGGCTAGCAATAGCATTCAAGATCACAAGGGATAAATAGTAAAGCTTAGGAAATTGTCTGTGTGCATGTATTTATACATGCATGCATATACATTTTTTTCTTTTTCCACAAAGTTGGAATACTCCATATGCCTGGGTCAGAAGGGCAACCCTGGTGACTCACTGGTAACACTGAAGCTAAGGCTAGCTGGAGACCATGTGGTGTAAGTGACTAAAGTCATACTGGCCTCATGAGTATCTAGGATTGACCAGCACTATTTTCTCCTGAGTACAGAGACTGTATTACAAATGAATTGTTAGTATGAGGCAATAAAGGATATAATATTATTAATAAAAGTGATACATTGTGGAATATTTTGAAAATACTCGTTAAAGAAAACAGTCATCATTTTATGTAACTTGAAGGTAGCTTAAGTGCTATAGAGACAATAACTCAGCTTAAGGCCTGCCTGCATGATTTCATGAGGAAAGTGTGTTTGAGAAGTTGGTATTTGAACTCAGACTTGAATGATTTAAGAAAAAAAAAAATGTATCCACTCAAGTGAAAATGTGCGGAGAGCATTTCAGGCAAAGAAGATAGTTAAGTATAGTTTTTAGGTGTGAAATCATCCCAGCTCATTGAATTGCACAAAAAGGCTGGTATAGTTGTGGCATTTTGAAGTTGAGTGAGAGTAATATGAGATAAGTTTGGAGACAGGCAATACCAGATCACGTGTGGCTTCTTAAGCCATGGTGTGTGTGAACACCCATGCTTAAAATCTACATACATGCTTGTTATTGCTTTAGGTTTGTTGGGTTTTTTTCTCAAAATTTCACTCACAGTGCTGCATGGAGAGCCTGGGATGGAAGAATAGATTATTGTAGTTAGTTCCTAGGAAGCTATTGACGTTAGCTGGGACTAAAATGTTAGACATGAAGATAATTTAACGTAACCAGATTTTGGATATGTAGCTTAAAGGTATAACCAGCGGTTTGTGCCAATGGATTTGATGTATGAGATTCAGGGATGACTTCGAGGTTTTGGATTGGTAACTTGGTAGATAGTGTTGCCATCAGCTAAAATGAGGAAAACTAATGGTTAAGACTTATGCCATGAATGTGCTCATTTTAGGATCCTAAAGGAAAGGTTAAGTGGCAACAATGTGGGTGAATCTGAAGCTTAGAGGATATGCTAACTTCAGAGATGGGGCTCCATCAAAAGAGAAATTACTGACCGTTAAAGGAAGAAGGCCAAAAAGGAAAAAACTGAACCTTGCAATCTTCCAATACCCAGAGGTGGATCAATGGAGGGACCAGCAGAGAAAACTAAGAATCAACCACTGAGGATAGACAAACAATAAAAAGAAAGTTCTTTAAGAAAAAAGATATTCACAAAGTGAAAGGTGCTCCTGAGGAACATCGAGTTCTATGAGAACAAATAATTTTTAGAGCTGGTCAAGACATGCTGATGGTGCAAATCCTGTGCATCTATTTAAAAATATTTGCACAGGATTTGGTAAAACTTCCATTCCTAGAAACTACAGTTAGAGGGTTTCCCTGGTGAACAACCTCAGTGAAAAGCTGCTTGGAAATTTTGTGGAGAGCTTTAAGTACGTTCAGCCCAATCTCATGGACCCTTAGCAGTTACTCTAAGAAAATAATCTGAAATGTGACAAATTCTCTATATAGGTGTCATCATTATAACGTTATTTGTAAGAGTGACAAGTTATAAATAATTTCAGTGTCAATCATTATGGGACTGGATGGGAAAACTGGTGCACCTACTTATAGAGCATTACACATGCTATTGAAGAATTTTAATAACATAAAAATGCATATATTTATAGTCAAATAAAAACAATTATATAAATAATTCACAGGATTGAGTATATATATACAAATATGTGTGTGTGTGTGTGTGTGTGTGTGTGTGTGTGTGTGTATATATATATATATATATATATATTTCCCCCCCAGGGATAAAATACACCATAATGTAAAATGTGATTTCTTTAGTTGTTTAATTTAGTAAAATTATAGCCAATTTTACTTCTTTGCATATTCTATATTTAAAAGAAATTCTTCAAAGAGCAGGCATTACTTTAAAACTGAAAAAAATCTGGATTGAAAAAAAATTGGACATACTATTATTTAAATACATTTATTATATCATGTGAATTTTAGAAAATCAATTCTATATGATTTTCCATAATTGTATTGAAAGTTTCCATTATTTTCCATATTATATGTGAAATAGATTTCTGTAGGTTAGGTTATGGTGGAATTAAAATTACTATGATTTATAGATACAGAGAACAAACTGATGTTTGCCAGATAGGAGGGGGCTTAGGGGGCTGGATGAAAAAGATGAATGGATTAAGAAGTACAAATTGGCAATTACAAAGTACTCAAGGGGATGTAAAGTACTGCAAAGGGAATATAGTCAATAACATTATAATAAATATTATGTATAGTGCCTGGTGGATACTAGACTTATCAAGGGGATCACTTAGTAAGTTATAGATGTGTAATCACTATACTCTACACCTGAAACTAATATAATATTGTCAACTGTAATTGAAAATCAAAAATAATTTTTAAAAAGTAAAAAGTTTGTTTTCAATGGGAAAATGGCTTTTGAATATCTGAATTACAAATCAACTAATTTCAAAAAATAAATCTGTAAGAAATAATTATGAAGTATGCAAAGCCATTTATATAAAAATTATCTCAGCCCTTTTTATAGGAGGCTATTAGGAAATAAACTCAATGGTCATCAAAACAGGATTAGCTAGATACAATGGAATGCAATCCACTTACTGAACAAAAGGAGAATCTGTACATAGAGACAGAGCAGCAGTCAATAATATAACGTTGAACTGGATAACAGTAGATAACGTGGATTATCTCTTATTAAATATTATATGATAAGCATTTCCCAGGTAGTCACCTGTGAAAATATTGTAATGATAAGTAATTAAATATTTTTATTGTATCAATGCATTGCAATTTATTTAACCATTCTCCAAGTGTTGGCCAGTTGGAAGAAAACACACCAAATAAGTCTCTGTGCATGTAATCTCCATTAACTCTAGTATAGAGTTGGGTAGATTTACACACACACAAAAATGTATTATATATTTTTTTATTGCCAAAAAAAACCCCTTAGATTATTTGACACAGAAAAAAGAAAGTGCCAGCTTACCTCTGGATATAGCAAAGGTTTGCAACATTATACTTTAACATAAGGCTTCTTTATTATGTAGAAGGCTTTAAAAGATAAAATTGTTTCTTCATGCAATTGACTGCCTTGGATGCCAATTTTTTTTAAATCATGTATTAGTAGAGTATTATGGCATTGGTCAAATAAAGAAACATAGAAAGGCTTTTACCAAACCACTTTAAATATTAAAAGAAGCCATAGAAAGGCGTCTCCAGGAGCTGAGAAGGTCTGTTGAGGACGGGACACTATGGACATCACTCATTCATAGGGTGTCCAGGAGTCAGAGCTGACTCAATGGCATGTAACACACACACACACACACACACACACACACACACACACTCACACACTCATACACTCATACACACACTTCCAATTACAAGGTAAATAAGTTCTTGAGATCAATCTACATCATGAGGACTATAGAAAAAATATATATGTGTATATATATTAATATATATATTAATTGGGGAATTGGGGAAGAGGAATAGTGTTGGGGAATTGGGGAAGGGGAACAGCCAAGTTGTTGTCCTTCAGTCTTAGTTGTAGAAGGAGCAGCTAGCTCAGCTCCAAGTCCAGTAGCCATCTGGGCGCCCAACGGCAGCTCACGGCCATTCAGCTCAAGGTGCCGCGTTCGATCTTAGTTGCGGGTGGGCGTACCACTATCCCATGCAGAAGTCCAACTGGAAATCTTGTTGTTAGGAGTACGTGCTCTCACCAGCTGAGCCATCCTGCCACCTGTTGGCAGCTCAGCGGCAGCTCAGACCAGACAGCTCACTGGCTCATGTGGGAATCGAACTGGTGACCCTGTTGCTCAGAGCCCTCACTCTTAACCAACTGAGTCACTCAGCCGCCCCCCCCCAAAAAAATATTTTTGAATGAATGAATATATATTATTAATTATTCACGAAGTATGGCATTAAAAATGTGATGACTGAAGTGTATAAATTTGGGGGGAAGTCATACACCAAATATGAAATAATTATACAATAGCTATAATTTATGTATTTTGACATTAATGCAAATATGTGGTTTTAACTCATTGTTATATATCAGAGATTTAAGAGTTTTAGTTTATTAGTATAAAGTATCATTTAAAAGAATATTTTATCACCACAAAGGTAGAAGCCAGAGTCTGAAAATGGATGTTTTTTTTTTTGCCTAACACAAGAGCACTAAAAACACATAGTTCATCTTATTTGTAAATGTTTCTTAGGAATAAAACTTTAAGATGGAGATAAAATAAGAATGTGGTTAACATTTCAACGTTCACATTAGATTTTCTTATCACTTTCTCTGCCAATTTTTTTTAATCCATTATGGGCTTTAAGTATTAGTAAGATTCAAAATGTAAATGAACAATTTTTAATATTGAGAAGATATCTAACAGTCTCAAATGCATGGAAAAAAATGTAAACATGAGATTAAAATTACTGATGAAAAATATTCTAAACATTATCAGTTTTAAAGGTGCTTCTGGACAAATGCTGTCTGATTCTGTCTCATAGCTTGTACTTTATTATCCATACATGTTTAATTCATTTTTTTAAAAGAGGACTTAGAATCAGAGCTGGGGGTGAGGGGAGGGAAGGCAGTACATTAAGAATGAACACTTTATTTGCATATATTCTGCCTAAAATCAACTAGAATATATTTATTGAAATACCTATCTGTATCTTGAGAGTTTCTATTCCCTAATTGTGTCCCATGAAGAATATTGTAGGCTTATCACTTTCTAGAAATTATCTTAATGTAGGGCACCATTGGTTTCCTAGTAAGCTTTAGATTTCAAGACCTTACTTAGCAATGCCTCATTATGCATACACTTTCCTTCACTTGCAGCTGCTCAAGGCGCTCTCAGAAACTAAAATACAGACACCCGATCAGGTAGGCTCCAAGGTTATCTCAGAGATTCTACTACTCGCACTAGCCTTGCCCCCTAGTGATCCAGAACTTACTACTGAAACAGAAGTACTCATTAGATACTTCTTTAAACTGCCTTCTTGTATAAAGATGTCCTGTCATCCAGGGTTTTGCAGCCCCCAGGAAGACTCCATAGAGTGGCTGCAGAACAGAAAGCCATTTCTTAAGCCCATCACAGTCTCAACTCAAAATATACCTGAAAGTGCCATTCTAGAAACACAAGTAGACAGCTTATAGCTTAGAAAATAGAATAAAGACAATTCCAAGTCACAAGGCACATCCACTCTCCCAATCAAGTTATTTAAAACGAGTCACCTATGGTCATTTTTTTTAATTTATTTTTTTCTCTGCAAATAGGAATATTTGCTTGCAGTATAATATTGTAGAAATAAGTGGATTTTGGTAAAGTGCACTAAAGATTACCACATAAAGCCATATGTAATATGGAAAGTCAAAAAATCTACAGGTTAAAACTCAGAATCAATAAAGTACAATTTTTGTTTAAAAAATGTCAATTTTATATAAAGATATTTTCAGAGTTAGGGGGAAAATCATACAATTCTTATTATATCCTGACACGGGTGTAATAGAAATGTCACAGGATTACAGTAAGGTAAGTTATACACTAATTTAGTAACATTTTCAAAGAGGTGATTCCACTTAGTGAGAATTTGAAGCCTTTTAAAAGTGGGTGTTTTACCTGAAAAAGAATCTGTAGGCATTACATTAATTATTACTGACACTGTAGCATTTCAATTTTCCTAACCATAGTCTCTGTTAAAGTGGGAAGCAGCTGGTAGCCTTTGGAATTTGAAACTGAATATGTTCAAGCACTGTGATTTTGTAGAATTTAGCTTTTTTGAATCTTGGTTTCCTAAACTGCAAAAAGAAAATAGCAATAACTACTCTGTTTAATTGTTATGAAAATTAACATAATAGGGTTTTACTATGGTTATATTCAGGCATTTATTTCTATGAATAGAAAATTGAAGAAATTTTTTAATTAAACCTTTTAAGCCAAATATATTGATTTCATTCCATACTGTACTCCTCTCTCAAAAAAAATTATAGTGTAACGCACTCTTCCTCTATTAGGTGATTACCTTTCAGCATTCCCCAGTGTCCCTAGAGATTCAAATTGCTTTGTAAAAACTGCAGGTTGCCTTTTAAAAGATGTATTTTAATATAATCACACTCACTATACTATAATAATTGTGCTATATCTTGTCATTTTTAGAATGATGTGGAACATTTTAATTTCAACCTTTGCCATTATGAAATAAATTTCGCTTAATTTGTGGTTTATAAAGGAGCCACAAACTGGCTATTGTAATAATACCTTAATGTTTACAATGGTATTTGCATGCTCTTAACTGAAGTTTGATCCTAAAGGTCAAAATCTAATGTTCTAGGCATAAATCACGGGGTATGACAGGTAGCATGCAATATAATTTGCTTTGGCTTTACTCTGTTTTTGTATCCTGGACCTTAAGCAACTCAATCCTAGTTGATGTTTCCAAGCCCATGAGGGTTTCATAGTGAACTCAAGAAAATAAATGTGTATCAAAGAGATTGGAGTCCAGGGAGAGAGGGACTGTTTCATATGACAGGCTCTCCAGTCCATCTGTGTGTCCAGATACCAGAAGACACTGAGACCAGAATAAATCGTTTCTGCCATCAGCAGACATAGCGAATGATTGCCCAGCAGGGTTTTTCGGGTTATGGAAAAGTCTAGTGTATCCAAACTGCCTCCTCCATAAAACGGCCACATTGTTTCAGTGCTCTGTGAAAGCCTGAGACGTGATCTTTTTTTTTTTTCCAAAACACCCTTTTCTAGCAGTAGTCCTTCACAGCCAAAGGAAGGAAAGCTATATTTTCAAATATAGTAGAAATGACAACATGTGCTAGAAGCATCAAATAGACTCTACCACTCTTGTAAATTGATAACAAATACTTTACCCTCTAAGCTTTGTATTTTTAATTAATATATCAAGAAAAAATTATATAACAAGCATTTACAATTTCATTGATCTTTATAAAGCTTACGATAGGTATGCAGCCTTATGGGAGAAGTTAAGCCTAAATATCATGGAAAGGTAAAATGTATTTCTAAAATGCTGCTTTGATATAGTAACTACAATCAGTCATTGTTAAGAGATACTGGGGTTTATTGAATTATCTGTAGTGAAATAAAAATTTACTGAAAATTATGGGAGAAACATTTTTTCAGTTCTTGTATATAAATAAAAACCTCTTTTGATCTTTATTAATTACTAGTTAAATTAGAAATATCATAACTGTCTGCATTGCCCTAACTACATTAGATTAAGTTTCTTTAACTATTATGTGGATACTTCTCTATTTACCACTAGGTCAGATTATATTAGAAGAAGACCAGGGAAACCATAAACAATGCTCTTGGGACATATCCTCATTGAAAATTATTTATAATATGTTAAGTGTCTTCAAGTTCAGGAGTAGAAAGACTGAACATGAGGACTAAGTCTTATATTCAGGAGTAGCAATTTAAACTCACAGGACTAAAATAGTATTGGGGATATATTTACTTTCACAAAACCCTCAAATGACAACATGCTTAATTCTTTTTAAGTGAATTTATTGGTGTGACATTGGTTAATAAAATTACATAGGTTTTAAGTGTACAGTTCTATAATACATCATCTATATATTGCATTACCAAATGACCACAAATCTAGTAGCTTAACACAAATATATTATTTTACAGTACTGAAGGTCAGAACTCTAACATAAGTTTCACGAGGCTAACATGAAGTATTAGCATTGCTGTGCTCTTCTCCATAGCCTCTAGGCAAGAACGGTTTTCTTTCCTTTTCCATCTTCAACAGGCCACCAATTTCTCTGGCTGACTTCCATCATCGATGCTGGCAACATCAGGCCAAACCATTCTCATACTAGTATCTCTCTGGATCTTTCTTCCAATTCTCCTTTCCACTTTTAAGGATTCTTGTGATTATTTGGGGTCCACCTAGAAAATACAGGGTAATTTCCCTAGAAAATACAGGGTGATTTCCCTATATTAAGGTAAAATGGTTAGCAACTTTAATTCCATGGCAACCTTAATTATATTTTGCCATGTAGTTAATATATTACCAGGTTCCTTAGATTAGGATGGAGACATCTGTGTGGGAGACCATTATTTTGTGTACCACATCTAGTGCCCTTAGTTAAAAAACATTCAGACCACGAGGAATTACAGAATCCACCAATGCTCTCCCAGGAATGCCATGGGTTGTGTCCCTCCTATGGCTTTATGGAAAATCTGTGGACAGCTAGGACTATGGGGACTATGGCCAGATCCATTATAACTACTAATAGCACTTCTATTATGACCTTGCAATGAGCTTGAGCTTGGGCAGCTTGTTTGAAAGACAGCCAATCATTTATCTGGCTGCTTGTTAGGTAGAGAATGTTCAGTCCATTCTGGCCAAGTTCCAACCATTGTAGCATGCACCAGAGCAAGATATCAATCGGATAATTAAGACATGGTTTATAATATTCTTTTCTATAAATGGCTATAGATCTAGAAATATTCCATAAACATGGGATATTATCAGAAATAGTTTTCAGTGGTCTATCTGCCTGGTATTTGTGGCTATAAATAACCCAGATCATTCTTAATTGAGAACGTTTCAGTTGCTTTATCTACCAAGGGATAAAATACGTCAACATTAACAACACGCATACTTAGCAAGCCCTACCTGGAAAAATATTGGCATATTCTGTAAGTAATGCAGACAATAATTTATTATTAATTTATTTGATTAATTTATTAATTTATTTTATTTAAACATACCCACTGACACAATTTTTTCCTCCCAGTAATTCTGGGAATATTGGAAAAACAAGACAAATACAATCGCTACCTAGTTACAGTAAGAAGTTTAATGACCAGGAAACACATTTACTTCATATATTAGAGACTACAGGTAGAGACACTACCAGTCTCTGAAGGATTTGAATGCAAAGCCTCTCCACCTCACATTTATCAAAACTCTGCAGGAATAGTGTGCCTACCACGGTTGAAGGTTTGGCTTCTGCCACTCTTAACACAACTCTACTGAACTCAAATGTATTTCCTTTTCACAAGTATCTTCTGCACCTGTATGTTTCTCACTTCATTCCCCAGTATGCAGTATTAATCAAGTCATGGAACTGGGCAGAAAATATTTTTTGAAAACTGTAGAGCATAGTGACCAGTCCTTACATGTGCTCACCTTGAAATATATTACCACCTTTGTCCTTGGCACTATAAACCCAATTGACCCTTAATTCAATTGATGGAGTAGGTAAGAAGATGGATTCTGTTGATTATTTCTTTGTGTTATTATTTTGTTGAATTAAAACAGAGAATTATTAAGATATCATTTTTATAGGTGACCTCTCCTACAGATTTCTTCCAACCTGAAATGAAAATAATACAACTAAATCTTATAAATTGACAAGAACAGTATGTGGGAGGAATCAAAATGTTTTCTGTTTTGTTAACATCAATTATAACTGTCCATTTGAACAGATTTAACTAAAGCTCTTAAACATAGTTAATAAATTATTAATTGCAATTTTAGTTTTTGGACAGCCTAATTCCTCAGCATAAAGTAAATTAGTTTAATTCCTTGATATCAGTGCATACTACTTTTATTTCTGGATAATCAGTTGTCCAGGAAAAATAAAAGAACATGTGTATATAAATAGATAATAGTATAACTTGGGATACGTGGAATCTATTTATAGATAATAGTTTATTTGAAAGGAAATGAGGTTCATGACATTACTAAGAAATCCATGAGGAGAGATGAAAATTAACAGCATATCGAGCTCAGAATATATGAATTTTGTCCTTCACCGCTATTTTCTATTGTATTTATGATGGTGAAAGTCTCTAAAGCCAATATCAGTTTCTGTTGGGAGAGAAACAAATTGATGTTGTGATATAAATATTTTAACAAAAACAAATAAATGTAGATCAAGATTCGTAGTTGTCTTCTTCAGTGCCAGGTTTAAAAATTAAAGTTCTTTTAGATCAGATTTACAAGTGGTCTGAAAATTAGTTTAAAACTTTCAAGCATAAAGAGAGTCAAAATGAGAAGCAGATGGACTTATACTTCTTTAGAGAAGAGCTGTCTGTTTCTCCTTGTGATCAACAGAAATGCAAGAAAGGAGAAATGGAACAGAACAGTTGAGATTTCACACACATTGCTTCACATTGCCTTGTATTCATTAGATGATAGCCAAATATATTCAAATGAGAACACTCATTCTTATTCAATATGTTCACACCGTCATTTCCAAATGCTTATTTTCTTTAAAAAATTGATTAAAGTTGGATATTTTACACTTAACTTATTTAAGGTATATGTTATTCTAAATATTGCTTTCGTGTAAAGTTTATGATATTTTTTAGTATTTGAAGAACTTGGAAAGCTTACGTTTAATCTTAATCTGCTTAACATTTATTTTAATCTTCTGATATATTTTAACTGTGACATATAAAAATTCTTGCATTCTGTATTGTAATAAATATAAGAATAGCTCAAAGGCATACGCACCACATCTAAATTGTTAGTTTTACTGTATTATGTTCCTCATAAAAAATAGGAAGCACTGTATTTTCACAGCACTCACTAATGTCCTAAACTCTAAGCTCATTAGTGTGGTAGAAACATCTAATTGTTATCAAGATTGGTGAGGAAATTTTGGTAATGGCACCCAGAATGAGAGCATTTGATATTAAGAAAAAATAAATAAATAAATAATAAAAGAAATGGGAGAGTAAGCCATTTAACATTTTAAGATTTATGAAAATTTTGTCCTTCAAATACTTCAAGTTTTCAATAAATATAGTCCATAAAGTTATTAAAAACATAGTTAACCAATAAAACCTTGCTTCTCCACTCTATCGCATGTGCTGCAGAAATATATCCCTCTATTATATTCTGTCTCCCAGTACATCATCAGCATGTGACTTCTCAGATCAAATTTCTCTACCTCTTCTTTGTTCAGGCGGACAGTTTACACGATTTCCTCAATCTCATCCTGGTGTATTACCTCACTGACAAAGTACATACGTTCCTGAGACATTTATAAAACACATTTATGTCCAAAATTGTAATTTTCTTATTGAATTCTATTAAAACCCAATGTTCTTATAATGGAAATTATTTTGTTTTAAGCTAAAATATTTGCTACGTATTTTCACTCTTTCATGTCAGGAAACTTTGATCACCCCTAATAAGCATTTGTCATTCTCCATTTCAAAATAAAGCACCTTTCACAAAGCTGCAATTATCTCATTTGGATATATAAGTATTCCCATGTAAATATCCCCTATTCTCTCTGAAGTAACGTGGACTTTATTACCTATACATGAATAACTCCTGTTTCATTATCCATAAATCCTCTCATTTTGTCTTTTAAATATCTCTCAAACACTCTTTTCTCTTTTCCTCCACTGACATTGCTTTGCTCAGGAACTCACGAACCTGGTTTCGGACTGGTGCAATAGCCTGATAACTGCTTTTGGTCCTCCAGTCTTGACAAGTTTTCTACTTATTATAACTACTAAAATGGATTTTTGAAACACAAATAAGCTCAGGAAATTGTGGATGCAACTCCTTTTATTACTGTAGGCTTCTCAGAGTATGTTGATGTTATGGGCATTTTTAATACCCGAGAAGATGGACTAGCATTCAGCATTTCCCAAACATATTTGTTTACTCGTTTACTCATATGAAATCTGTGGCAGAGAGGGGAGGGGTATAAATGTATATGAGCACAATTTGATGAATGCTGGCCTATGGAATAATTTCAAATTTTTATGTGTGACAGTATAAGAGTGCTTTTAATCCGGCCCTCTTTTAAAACCTGTTCACATCAACTCTTCTCTTTCCTGTGATCCCTGTCACACAGAAGCATTGATAGCACCTGCCTTGGGGATCCTGCCTGCTATTCTGTTTGCCTAATAGATGATCTTCCAGGAAAACCCTGCCCCACTCTCAAAAATAAGCACAAGTATCTTTTATTATTATTATTATTATTCAGCATTTTCCTCCAAATATCTGTTCTTTAGAATCATTTGAGAAATCTCTAGGTTTCTAGAAGTGAGACACTGGCATCTATTTTTTTTTTCATCACCGAGGTTGATTCTGAGAAAGTGTGAGTATTGAGAACCATTAGTTTGATTTGTTCAAATAAAGATCATTCTGGCATTGCACAAGTGCTTTAGCTGATACCCCAATTCCAGCACTCATCATACTGCATTGGGTTTATATGTTTACATGTTTTGTCATTAAATCAGTACTATTATTATTGATGTTGTATGCCTATACAATATTACTACTCTGATATGGAGTAGGTATTCATTAAGTATATATTATTAATTAGTTGTAAAATTTGGTCTAAGATGGATTTTAAGTTTCTATAGAGATGGGTATTTTTATAAATGTTTATTATTTGGCCTTATCATAATAGAAAGGCAAAACAAAAAATCACATCCTCATAGAATTGCTGTCATCATGAACATAAGACTGTGTAAAATAGGAAAATTAGAAAAAAGAAACAAAAAAATACATCATTTTGAGAATTGTGTAAGTAGAAAGTTATCTTCTTATATTTGGAAAGCAAACCAGGGAGGGCCAAATTAATAATCATAAATGTTGAAATAATATAAATCATTTGAGCTTTGGAAAGATAGATTACACAGAAACTCAGCAAATTTATTGTGGTAATAGTCTTTAGCATAATGAGATGAAAATCACTGTATGGAAGACTGCATATGAAATAAATGATTTATTTTGCCAAAAGCACAGTATAAGTTTAGCGGAATAGCTATTAACAGAATAGGCTTGGAAAAATAATTGTCAAAGAAACAATGAAGAGAATCAGCTCTAAATGTAAATAGTATGTCTGACAATTACCCATTAATACTTGGAGCAACACTTAAAAATCTAGTTATAGATAGCAATAGCAGAAACCAATCAAGAGTGTTTAAGTAAAAAAATAAAATAAAATCTCAGGCATAATACATTGGAGCAAAATTGAGGCATTCATACACAGATTATCAGATTTCTACAAAATAGTTAGCCCGATTCTCCGTTGTGCTTAAAACCCAATTCAACTGTGAAAAAGTTTACTATCCATCCAAAATCCATTGTTTTCTCCTTTAGTATCAACCCTGATTTTGTTGGAGTGGCACTGTATACAACTACAAAACTCTGTTTCCAGCTTTTTTAGCAGAAATAAATTGAGGCCAATAAGATGTGAGTGGAAGTTTTGGGTGACGCTTCTGGGAGGCTGAATTTGGCTGGCAAGATTCTAAGACCCCTCTACCTTTCTGGAGACATGAAGGCTGGAGCTGCAGTGACTACCAATGACCATGAGATAGCCTTGAGGGTAGAATTCACTTGCAAATATTGAATGATGGAGCAGAAGGTAGATAGCCTTAGATGCTATGGTATCATGGAGTCGCCACATTTACCTTAGACTATTTAGTTTTGGATTTTTTTTTACTTATTTTGCAACACTTATTTTTCTCAGGTCTGTAGCTGGTAACCAAACACAATACTCAATTTACAGACTATGCTACTTTCTGGATGATTTCAACTACAAAGTGACATTTAGTGCTTCCCCAAGAGCACATGCCTAAATATCTGCCATGTACACATTGAAAGGAGAGCCTAGAGAGAAGGAAATTATCAGTCTCTGACTTTCCTAAGGGTTCTGTCTGTTTCCTGATTGATTAGCATCCAAAAGGTCCATACTTTTAAAGAACTCAACCATTACCCATGAGTAGTAGATTAGGTACAGACACAAAGTTTCTCTAGTATTGCAGTAAGTTACCCTGTGGTAAACTAATTAGGGATCTTCAAGATGAAGAATAAGCATAATAATCACCATATTTGCCTAAATCATTTGATTTGAGACATTCTTTATGCACCTGCCATCTGATCAAAGTGACCTAAAAGCACTCTTAGGGATGCATGACTGAGTTTGACTGTAACTAAGGAAACACATATTAAAATAATTACATTTAACTGTCTTCAAAGGGCTTGAATAATATATGAAGAGAAGGGAAATGGAATAAAAAAAGGAAGGGACTAAAAGACAAAGTGTAGTAATGTCTCTAACATTAGTCAGAAAAGAATGTGTCTAACTTAAATAAATAAATTTGCATTCTCTGTGAGCTTTTTTAGCATGAATTTAGTTCTGACAGTTTAGCGGTAATAAATTCACCAAAATAGTGCCACCCTGTTGGGATGTGTTTCGTTGACCAGCTGGTATTCCTCAAGTGATTTCTCTCGGAGTCACTAGCAGGCAGTTTCCTCAAATACACTACCCCTACAGGGGTGTGACTTTATCCAGTACCCGCCATTAAACAGTTATATTCAGACTATAAGAAATATAATATATAGAGAAGAGCATTTTGGCGTTCTTATCCTTGACTTCTATAAAATCTCTCCTCTGTGCCTTTTCTTTTTTCTAGCTGTACTTTCTCTATTGCTTTAAAACGTAGCCTTTTCCTATCTCCCTTAGGTCCAATTTTTCTCCTCACTCTTCAGTTTTCACGTTTGTGGATAATATCCTTCAGCATACAAACATCTTCCAAGAGTTTCAGCCTCATTGCGCTACTGCCATTTGCAGTAAAATTCCTCCAGAGTTTGCTCTACTTGTTTCCTTTAACTCTTCTCCCATTCTTTGCTTAATCCACTCTAATCCTACTTTATACTCATCTCTCCATGAAACGGCTAAGTAAATGTCACCAATGCCCTTCATGTTGCTAAATCCAAAGGTGAGTGTTCTGTCTTCATTTAACTTGATCTACCAGCAGAATTCCACACAGGAAATCACTGCCTCCTCCTCAGTATTCATTAGTCTCCTGTTTTCCAAAATTCCATGTACTTTGGATGTCACTTATAATTCACTGATTGTCCCTTCTTAGGTCCTTCTGCTGATTTCTTCTCTTTTTAACTCTACACATTGTTGTGCCCAGGCTGAGTCTTGGCCCTCTTTTATTTTGTATTAATACACATTCCCTTGGTGTCCTCAGGGTTTTAAATATCACCTATATGATAAAAATAACTAACTAACTAACTAGATAAATAAATAAATAAATAAATAAATCCTAAACTTTGTATCTCCAATTTAGGCCTCTCTCTGTCACATTGCAGACTTCATACTTGACATATCCACTTGGAAGTCTAATACCAACTTAAATATTATCTGCAAAAATTGAACGGGCAATATTTCACCAAAAGCATGTACCACTAGAACTTTCTCTCAGTTGATGACAAATGAATTCTCCCAGTTGCTCAAACCAAAAAGTAAAATAAAAAAAATAAATAAATATTTGGATCCATCATTGATGCCACCTTTTCTCTCAGGCCCTATCACAAATTTGTCAGGTAAATTTTATTGTCACTAATGTCAAAATATATAAAGTTTACCACTTATGATTCCTTCCACTGTTCCTACCCTAGTAGACATCCGTGTGATCTCTCACTGTGATTGTTGGAATAGCCTCCTGACTGCTGTCTTAAATGCTGTCCTACCTTGCTACACCTACCTTGCTTATCTCAATGCACAGATAAGAATGGCCTCTTACTAAAGTAAATCGATTCCTCTCAAAACCTATTTATGGCTCCCTTTTTTGTCTCAGAATAAGAGCCCAAGAGACCTTTTCCTGGTCTGGCCCCTTGTTACCTCCCTGACCTTATCGGCAACTACTCTTCTCACACTATTCCAACTACACTTGGCTTCTTGCTGTACCCTGAACATACCGGACATCATTCTCTTCATTGGGAGATTTTCATGGCTTATCCCTCTTTCACCCCAAATGTCTGCATCCCTGTCTTAAAGTTTTTACTTACATGTCAGCCTTTCAAACAAATCTACTCTAGGTACTCTATATTAATTGCAACTACAATTCCCCCTCAAATCCTCCCAAGTCCCAAGTTCCCCTTTTTTCTATTCAACAAAGTACTTATCACTTTCTAGTAAAATATACATTTACCTACTTGTTACCTTTTATTTATTCTTTGACTGTCTGCTTCCACTATCACATAAGCCCCAGCAATAGAAATAATCTGTCATTTGTTCACTGTAGTAGCCTAATCCTAGAACTGATCATGATATAGATATAGAGCAGCTAGTAGTAAATATTTGCAGAATAAATGAATGAATGATATCGTCCATGCCTCTGATTTAGTTGTCATTTCTGTGATTATGACTTCTCAATATTGTCTGTTATTTGTGGCTTCTGTATAAGTCTAGTCTATACAAGTAAATCTTAATCTCTTAAAAAGTAGCGCCCATGGCTCATACTAATTTTGAGCCTTATTGAAGCACATATTTCTGGACAAATAAGGCATTTAGTGCTTTCTTTTCCTACATACATCTTACAGTGTCTGAAAATGTGTTTTGTTCTAGCCAAGGCCCAAGTATATTCCAGCAGCCTATATTAAGAGCCAAAACATTTTTTCAAAAAGGATACAAGCAAATACGGTTGTGAAAATTAAATGTTAATGTATGTAAATTTAGCTTGGCACGTAGTAGGCACTCTATACATCTTAGTATATTAGTTCCTCAGGTTTGGCCCAGAGTTTTCATATCCATTTTTCTGAGATTTTCATTCCTGCTTATTCCCTGAACAACTTCTGTGACCTTGAGTGACTCATTTAAATCCTCTGGGCTTAGTTTTCTTACCAATAAAAGGAAGAAAATGATCTGGGTAACTTCCCTAACATCGATAAACATCCATGCTTCTCTGAATGTTCAGGAGTGAGGCCAACTTTTCCATACCAAATTTAGTCCTTGGTCATTGATCATAATAGCTGTGGGATATTTCGTTTTGCATTGATGTTAACAGTTACATGCAGAAAAAGGGTGAGGTCTGTAGTGATACATTCATTAGGAGATGGAAGTGTAGCTGATGTTCAGTCTCAACCCCTGGCATCGCCCTTTATGTTCCATCCAGAACATAATATTCCTGGATGGTGAGAATTCTTGAAAATAAGTAAGAGAACCATCAGCGAGTGAGACAAGGACAACAACAGCGGCATAAGCAGAGATGATGATCAATATAACTAACAATAGAAATGTCATAGGCACTGACAATGACAATACCTGTCAGGCATGCAGGCACATCCCTATAGAATGCCAGCCCTGAGTGTGGGAAGTTTTGGGAGGATCAAAAAAAGGTCAAAAGAATCTAGAGGAAGGAAGAAATAAGAAGACATTAATATCAGATCACTCTGAGAATAATTAAAAGTTAAAAACTAAATGAGATCTGGAAAGGACAAATACCAAATTCCCTGGCTCATTAGTCCTTTGAAAATATTTTATGATTCACAAAACAGCCTATCTTAGTCTGTTCAAGCTGCTAAAACAAAATACCACAGATTGAGTAGCTTATGAACAACGATTTATTTCTCGCGGTTCTGGAGGCTGCAAGTCCAAGATCAGGATGCCAACATGATGTGATGAGGGCCCTCTTCCAGGATTCAGATTCCTCACTGTGTCCTCACCTGGTGGAAGCAGCATGGGATCTCTGGAGCCTCTTTTATAAAGGCCCTAATTCCATTCATGATGGTTCCACCCTCATGATTTAAGCACATCCCAAAGGCCCCACCTACTAAAGCCATCACATCAGGCATCACAATTTCAACATATGAATCTTGAGAGGACAAAAACATGCAGACCCTAGCACAACCCATCTCCTTGTCTGCCAACATGGACCATCAAGACAGTGAACTAACTTCTTTAAAGATGACTGAGACTTGAGATTATCCTCCAGCAGGAGAAAAGTGAAGTTACTTCAATGAAAGGGCTTGTTTTCAGCCCTTAATATTAAAAGAAAAAAAATTTTGTTCTCAGTGGAAATAAACCTACTCTGGCAGCTTCATGAATCTCTGTGCATTTCGTTTTCTAGTAATGTAACTCTAGTGAGGCAGAGGCCTCTTAGATCTGCTTCCTGGCTCCCATTCCTACTCTTTGCACTGTAAAGTAGGAGCAGCTTGAGTACTCTGAGCCCCGGAACAGCTGATGCTCCTGCACTCTCTCTGCCACTTGGCTACTGACTTCTGGCATCTCACACTGGCAAGCAGGGTCCCCACTATTTCTAGGCTCAGAGAAGCAAATGCACACAGCACAGTGGTTAACACAGGTTCTAGTGCCAGATGCTGGAGTTTAAATTCTTCCTCTGACACTTCCTAGGTGTGTGACTCTGGGCAAGATGCTTAAATCTTCAGGCCTGGATTCCCTTATCTGTAAAATCAGGATGATAACAGTACCTAATGCAAACAATTGCTGTGAGGATCAAATGAGCTCATATATGTAAAGGACTGAGATCAGTCTACAGCACTTAGCAGGTACGCAGCAAGTACACACTGTGATTTAATAAGATTCAATTAATTTATTAAGGCTAACAATAGGTCAGAGAAATCTGAGTTTGCTTATGAAGTTTTATTCTTTGGTCTAGAAACAAAGCCTTCCTTAACAATCACCAATATACTATTAATAAGGTGAGATCAGCATTCCAAAAAAAATATGGTGTAATTTCTTATTATTCAATTTATCACCCTTAACACCTATCATTTTCAATGATTCCTATGATTTTGCATTATCGTGGTTGCAAACACACACACACACACACACACACACACACACACACAGTTGAAACGTCATCCCTAATATATCACCTTTAAAATATAAAACTGCTCAGAATATATGATACTGTATATTTCTAGTGATTGGCATTTGTAATATTTAACAGTGACTGTTGGGCTAATGCTTAAGAAATATTTAAAAATGGGTTTTGAGCATGTATCAATTACCATTGAAATATGCTAAGGATAAACTGATTTTTGGTGATGCAGAGGCAATTTTGGACCCTTGGGCCTGCAATAGAATGGAAAAGAAGGGTGACTTTGACACTCTGTGGGACATTTATCATCATTTCAATAAGGAAGGAAGGACAAGGTGGTCATCCTAGAAGCTCATTATCTTCTCCTAGTCATTATGCCTATAATTACAGTGGCTGCCAATCCAAAGTTAGTTTTGCCATTTTAAAGACATTGACAATATTTTTAAAAGTTCATGTTTTATAAGCCACTCTTTGGAGTTGGGATAAAGTAAAGAAGTGGAATATTTTTATGGTCAAAATATCGGTATAGTTTTTCTCTTTCAAAATTAAAGTGAAGTTTAGGATCAGACTGTGGAAAAGTTTAGCCTGAAATGTGTTATGAATCAAAGCTTTCCTTATACTGGTCAGCAAAGCCAAGAAGCCAGAGAAATGTTCTAATCTAACATACGAGGTACAGCTCTCTAAATAAGTTAAAGTAGATACGGTGAAAGTAGTAAATCAGTATTAATTAACCCTCTGACCAATCACACATATCTTTGGCAGAGGCTTAAGAGGAAAGAGACCAATGAGGTGGAGCTCTGATTTGATACCACTGTCTTTTGAAAAAAGATATAGTGAAAGTTGATCCTATTTTGATTGGTAGGGGCTGGGGAGATATTTTTAAATGCCTGAGCCCTGGACACCAGTCAGCACTACTGGAGTCAGACCATCCCTGTAATAGATTAAGACCCAACTTTAAGCCCCTAGCTCTCCCTGACTTTAGTGGGGTAGAGACCTGCATGGATTAGACAACTTCCAGAAGGATCCATGACACCTCCTCCACCAGAGGGCACAATCCCCCTGAGACCAAGGCAGGCAGAACAAACTCCTCCTGTTCTAGAACTAGTGACAGTAATAATGAAGCTGAGCCAGCTGTACAGTTCATGTCACATATATCCTTTCCTTTTTGCGCATGAGACCAATAAATGGCTTCTACCCTTTAAGTACATGTTGTTAAAATGTGCTTAGTTTAGTCGAACATGAACAAGTCAGGAAAATTTGAAACTCATTGTTACAAACTGAGATATCCCAAAGGTAAACCCATAAAAGGGTTACTTGGTCCCCGTAAGTAGACTGTCTCCAGGTACCAACTACTGTGTTAATACAGACTATGTATAGGCACTTATAGCTGCATAGGTGTTAGTTAAGTGATGGAGGCTCAAGAAAGGAGGGGGAGAATACCTGCATCACATATAAAATGTGCGAAGGAGAAAAAACATGGCATATTGGGTCTTCCCATACATTCTCACCCTTCTGGCCACATTTTCCCACAATCAATGAACTGCAAAACAGGCCTTATTTTCCTTTGATTATAAATAGCGGAGCATCTTTTCTTCTTTTTTTTTTTTTTTAAATTTTCACTACCAGATTGTAAGAACTTTATTGGTGACAACTTGTCTTATACTCTCCACAATGTCATACACACAATCTAGGACACTAATGAACTAATTGTGCTGAATGAAATATGAGAGTAACATTCAACGGAGAAAGGATCAGTGTAGAGAGAAATTAGGTCTTTTCTCTTTATATACTGTCAAATGCTTTTAATTATTAATTAATATTGACCTTACCTTCTGTCTTGCTGTCTTGTCCAGAAATTATTTTAACTTACTCTCCTCTTCGATGCTTCCAGTTTATTCACAGCCAAACACAAATGCATCTCCTTCTATCTGTCAGAGCTCTCCACTTAATATGTCAGAAGTTGATGTAAAGTTTCCTGCCTCAGGCATCAAAAATCTTTCGTTTTCTCTGATTATACTGAGCTAGAGCTTTATCTCCTTTTCTCCTTAGGATTCTATTTTGTTTATCTGCCTGGATATCTTTCACAGTTAGAGCAAGAAAGTGATTCCATCTGTATTCACTTTTCTTATGATTTGCAATGTGAACTAAAACTAGAAAAGCATGTGATGGTCCCTTAGAAAATGGTGCTGCTGTCTTACCCCTTTTCTTTAGGCTGACATTGATGCCTCTTCCAGAGTGCTACCCATAAGCTTATGTTTCTTATTAGGCCTATTTTTTTTTTAAGTAACACAAATAACTTTTTTTCCCTTAAACCAATTCCTGGAAATAAGAACATCCTTGAACTGAACCACACTATCGCCATCAAAATTAGGAAATTAATACTGATTTGTTAATACCAACTGTTACGGGCTGAATTTTAGCTCCCCCAAATTCATTAGTTGAAGTCCTGACACCCAGTACTGCATTTGGAGGCAGAGCCTTTAAGGAGGCGATTACATTAAAATCAGCCTGGCACAGTGGGTCTCAATTTAATGCTACTGGGTGTCCTTATAAGAAGAGATAATTTGGATACACAAAGAGACATCAGGAGCACATGTACATGGAGAGATAACCATGCAGAGAGACAGCAAGAGGGCAAACATCTTGAAGCGAAGGAGGGAGGCCTTAGAAAAAAAACCAAGCTTGCTAACACCTCTATCTTGGATTTCTAACCTCCATAATTGTGAGAAAATAAATCTCTGTTGTTTAAGCCCACCAGTCTGTGACATTTTGTATGGCATCGCTAGCAAGTTAATACATTATCTAACTCACAAACATCATTCAAATTTTTACAACTGCCTAATAATGAAATGTGCAGTGAAATAGCCAAACAAGGATTACCAGTCGTGTTTCGTTGTCATGTCTCTATTGTTAATCTGGAATAGCTTCTCATTCTTCCACTGACTTTCATGACTTCGATGCTTGAACATACACTTCTGCAGAACTATGTTATATCAAGACATTCACATTGTTTTATATTTCCTCATGATTAAATTCAGACAATGCATGCTGTGCTTTATTTCATTGAATCCATTTTTGGACTTTGTACCAGCTCTGGTGAGGTTAATTTGACCACTTGATTAGGGATAATGTCTGTTGTGATTTTATGCTTAAAGGACAGTCCTTTTTTTTTTTTTTGAAATTAAGTTTGTTGTTGTTTTGTTGTTCTTGGGAAGATAGCTTGAGATTATGTAAATATCCTGGTTTTGATAAAAAAATTTAGCATCCATAGATAATTCTTCCCTGTATCAATTACGAGGATATTTGCCAAATGGTGAGTTTTTAATTTCTTCTATATTACATGGCTTTCTACTACTAGGAAAGATTTGTTTTCTCTCCATTTATGTATTTATTTACATATTTATTTTGATGCTTAAGTCATCCTTAATTTTAACAGTGGGAGCCACATCAAGCTCACTTCTATGTTCTTTTGACATGTCCCCAACATCCTTTGAAGACTTTCTTTGCAAGATATCCCAAGCTGATTTTATACAGTTACTGCCCCATTCAAAGAATCATTCACTTCTTCAAGAAGCCATGGTTCCTCTTAGTGACAATGGTATTTAGAAGCCAAG
>NW_017732703.1:37748-45163 GCF_001890085.2 Hipposideros armiger | reverse complement strand
TAAACATAACAGTAATAATAACATCCCTAATTTGTTGAATACTTACAACGTGCCAAGTACTATGTTAAGCAGTCTACATGGATTATTACATTTAGCCTTTTCAATAAATCTATGGAGGTGTCATTATCCTCATTTACTGTTTTAAGAACTTGGAAACTAGAAAGGTTAAAAACTGTCCCTGAGTCACACAGCTGGCAGGTGGCAGAGCCAGAATGATAGCATAGGTCTGCTTGATGCCAATGTCATGGCTGTGTAGAGCCCTCATTAATCACTTCTCACCTGGATTTTTGGAACAATTGTCTGACTTCTGTCTCTGCTTCTTGTCTGGTTTTCTTCTTTAACCCTCTCTCAGTCGAGGTAGAATTATGAATACGTGCATAATGCAAATATAACCTTGGAAGCCCTTTTATTAAAATTGCACTGGCTCCAAGTTACTTCCTCTATAAAATGTAAACAGCTCATTGTGTCATACAAATCCCTCAATGACAAGGTCCTAGCCTACTTCTCAGCATAATCTTCCACCACTCCTATCTTTTCACTTTACAATCATCTAATACTAGACTCCTTTTGTTCTATTGATGCTACTCATAGCCACCTTACTATGTGCAGTCTCTTTTATATGTAATGCCTTCCAGGGGAAGACCCATGCAATTTTTCTTTCATCTAAATCCAACTATCACTTAGTGGGCAATTTGTGTACAACCTGCTCCATGGAGACTTTTGCAATATTTCAATCTGGGTCAGACATTTCATACTAGTCTCCCATAGTATTTTATGCATCCCATTATCATTGTATAGATAATATGTACATGAGCCCTGGAATCTCAAAGTCAGGGGTTTGAATATCCACTCTGCCACTCACTAGTTAAATATGCTTCAAGTTATTTAACCTCTCAAAAACTTAGTTTCATAGTTGGTAAAAATAATGTAAGCATAGAACTTCCTTGGACAGGTTTTTCTGTTATGCTTTGTTTCAGAATTATATTAAATAATGAGTTTAATACAATGCCTGGCTATAGTCAGATTCCAATAAAATGTTTGTTGATATTTTATTGGCCATGTTATAGAATAGTTATCTACATATCAATTTGTAAACTCTTTAATAGCAAGACTTTTTTTTTCTTCTTTAGATACAGTGCCTAATATAATAGTCCCTGCTAATTAGATGAATGGATGATATAAAACAAAAATTAGGAGGATGCCACTTAAAATGCTTAAAATCAAAGGAATTGGCATGCATTTAGGATCCTCAGGGCACCAGAATATGGTATCAAAAATACAGTTCTGCATTTTGGACAATTCAACCCATTCTATTCCTGAGACTATATGAAAGAATAAAGAAAAAACAATGAGGAATACTGAGATAACAAAAGGACTCCTTCTTAATTGTCCCTAAATACCCAGTGAAGTAAGCAATCTGCTCTGAGATTGAGGAGGAAAAATTGGAAGCGTATAGGCTAAAGAGGTTTGGAACATTTATGAGAGCAGTGAGCCAAGGAGTCAATGACGGGGAAATATTGGGCGTGCTGAGAAGTGGTCAGGGCCAGGTTGCAGCTGGTTGGTATAAACACTGAGAAGCCAGGCCTACCTGGCTATCACTCTTTCTCCAGCATGGATGCAAGCATTAAGAAGGGGTCCCTCATGGTGGATCCCATGAAGGAGATCATCAAGGTCAAGACAAAGATTAAACAGGCAGAGTATAAAGTTTTTATTATGATTTTTTGCAGTGGACCAATCAGGTCCAAGAGAGTAAGCACATATTAAGTTTTTCATAGATATTTGTTGAAAAACTTTTTTTTTAAAGATTTTATTGAGGAATTGGGGGAGGGGAACAGCACTGGGGAATCAGGGGAAGGGGAACAGACAAGTTGCTGTCCTTTGGTTCTTCAGTCTAGTTGTTGAGGACATCACTTCACTGGCCCATGTTGGTATTATCATTGCGCTCTTCCCGGGTGAGGCAGATCAGTTGCCGGCCTCTGGACGGCCAATCACAGTTGCTCTTGGCAGCTCACACTGGCTGCGGCCACTCATGCTGGNTGCAGGATTTCCATAGCTTTTTAAATTATTGAACACTTTATAACCTAGGAAGACAATTGGGTAAACTTATACTCAATACCAGCATCTTGGTTTTTTTTGTTTGTTTTTATATTAAAGTGTATTGGTGACAATTGTTAGTAAAGTTACATAGGTTTTAGGTGTCAATACCAGTAGTTCTTAAAGTATACCTCCCTGACCAGCAACTTCAGCATCGCTATCTCCTATGTCTGTGTTAGAAATGCAAATTCTTGGACCCCACCCCAGACCTACAGAATCAGAAGCTCTGGGGGTGGGACCACGAGTTGGCATTTTAACATGCCCACATGCCAATTGATTCTGACTCACACTGAAGTCTGAAATCCACTACTTTATTGCACATATGACTTGAGTAATCCCAACCCACTCCTCTTTTCAGAACACATATTTACTGTTTTTAAAGAGTAAGAGGATTAGCATTGGGAACTGTGAAACCACTGACATTGGGAGCACAATTTCTTCCTGTAGAGTTTTTAAATGCTTAGTGAGAGTAATTGAAGAGACATGAACAATGTTTAACAGCTCTGAAAGGCTTTGCTAAAGGTATTGGCTCTAAAATCAAAGGTGTTTAATTGATAGGAAAAATATAGATATTTTCTCTCTCTCCAGTCCGTCAGTCTGGTAATTTACAGCCTAAGGAGTTTCAAATGAATATCCAAGAAGCAAATGTGTTAAACGTTAACATCTGTTCTGAAGTAATTCGTCAGCATTGCCATACACAGATGAGGTGCAACTATGTTAAATGCCCATTGAAGCTACTTAAGGTTGCATGTGTTGGTAATGAATCTTAGGAATTTAACTGCTAATATACCAGAAAATATGGCAGTATATCATGGCTTATAATTATTAATAAAAATAGTTATGCAATACCTAAAGGCAGTAAAATTGGAGGGGATTGGGCATCAGTTTTTTATCTGGATTACATGGAAAGAAACAATAACCAAGTCTGGACAGACTGATGGCAGCTTATTTAGATGACCTAGAGACCAGAGTGGCTGTTTGCTGTCACCAAAGTTTTAGGTAAAGAAAATGGGTCCCATTGAAATAATCTACTGGAACTATCAGTAAGATTTAGGCCAGGCTAAATAAACCAAAACCAGTTCTCCAGTTAACTAGATTACCTAGCTAACCATTGATTCTGGTGTGCTCTCTGTTTCATCTATATTGAAATCTCAATTCATTCTAGTGTGAGAAAAGATACGTTACAAGACATGCCAATCTTATACTTCGAGCAGTCTTTTACCAAAATTGTGCCTCACATAATCCAGTCAGATTAAAGCTAATGAAACAGGGGCCTGTGAGGTGGAATAGCATGTAAGTCCAGGGACATCTCTCTCTCTCACCTTAGAAGGTAATGCTGTCAATGTCACAAAACTGCCAATTCTGCTTTAAATTAATATCTCTTATTTTGATATGGAAACATACAAAAAGTGAGCTAAAATCTCACTAACATTCACTTATGGGCTGTTTATTGCCAATATGTTTTCTCAAACATTATTTACTAGTTTCCACTTTTCAATTTCAGGATAGCCATGTACAGAAATAATGTTGTTTTTTAGTTGTTGTTTGCTAATTGTTTGCTCATTTCCATAATAACGGCTCAGACACACTTTCAGATGACAAATGTGATAAAGCCTTTTAAAAGTCTCATAAATGTCCATCATAACTACTTTCAGTAAAAGGACTAATTCACTATCCCAAACATCCAGTATAAACTACTCAATGGGAACATAAGAAACTGTGGGTGTTAATTAGCTCCAGTAAAACTGCAGAAAAAATTCTCATTACTTTATATCCATTGATCTTTTGATAGCAAGATTGAAAGAGAATTGAAATCAATGATTTCAAATGTAATTCACTTCTGATAACACAATCACTATTTAAATGTTCAATAATTATAAATCATTAATAAGTCAACACTTTTATCCAATAGACACCATACTATATAACCTGTTAAATAATTTTTTTTAAAGTGGGCTTAAATTCTAGATTGACCTTCTCCTTACTCTTAAACTCTTTTAACTTAAGTTTTCCTCCACCAAAAATATAAATAAATAATGCTGCATACTAGAAATAGGTCTTCCTGAATTTAAAACAACTGTTTGTAGACACTTAGACCGGGGCAAAAATCAGTGAATTATGATGTTTATAATGGTAATTATTATTTCACTGGTTGCTTAAGCAGTGGCATAATCTATTTCAGTTATTGTACCATATATATTCCATGGTTGGTTTTTGATTACTTATTTTGTCAGAATGTATGAAGAAACTAGATATCAATTAACAAAGGGAATATGAATAAACACTCATTTGGCAGAGAAAAGATGGTTTAATGGTTCAATTCAATGGTCCCCTTGGCAAATGACTTTTTAAATATTTCCAAGGCAAAGGCAACTTGAGCTCTCAGATCTTTCCAGCCTTCTCACTCTCCTTGAGAGATTTTATCTCTCCTATGGCTTCACTTCTACCTATAAACTACGCCCCCCAAGTCTTTATTTCTAACCCAACTATTCCTGAGATCCAGGCTCATAGATATATTTTTGTTTGTTTGTTTACTTCACAGAGGCTTCAAATTGAACATAACCAAACCAAGCCTCCTTCCTCAATTAAAGAGAAATAATACCTACTTCTCTTTAAGTGTTAAATGCTTGAGTAAGTGAATGATACTATCAATGACCCAAGGGACCAGACTTAAACTTGAGAATCATCAATTATCCATTCACTGAAATTGTCACATCTAACTCATGAACAGACTTGATTCTCTTGGCTTCCTCCCTGCCACCCCCACTCCCTGGCTCCACTGCTATTGCTGTATAAAAGCATGTCTCTTTCTTTCTGCCTTTGTCTCAGAGGCTCTTTCCAAGTTCTGCCTCCTGAATTGGCCAGATCATCTCCACAATTGACAATGCTTGGATTGTTCATTAAGGACTATGGTTTACTCACTGGCTTTTGTTTAAGATGTGGTGGCATTTTTGAAACTTTTTTTATGTAATTTTACAATTTATATGTATATTTTTCTCACTGCAGAAGGCATTTTACTCTCTACTGTTTCATGGGATTTGTCTTAGTTCTCATTTCAGAGCTCTTTACCTAGCGTATTGGGGTCGGTGGAGATAGTGAGTGATAGTTATGGACTTAAGCTTTTATTTAGAACTGTGATGGGTTGGAAGCAAAATTTGCAGACATCTAAAAGTTATCTTCACCAAGACTTTGGAAGGTCAAAGAAAGCTTGAGTAGAGAGAAGCAGAAGTGGACCATTCAAGGAAAGTTGAGGATCCTCAGTATGGTGGTCATGGGGCTGTTCTCTATGCATGATGGAGACAAAGCCCCCAACAGCAAGCCATACCTAATATTTGAGCTTGCTGTGGAAAATGAGTAGACTGTACACTACACTTTTCAGAATAAAGAAATGATTGAAAAGTCACTATAGACAAGTTTGTGGGTAGAAGAGTGTGACTGGCATTTAGGGTAGGCATTAGTGCTTTTTGCCAAATATCTCTGGTTCTCTTCCTGAGGACATGGTGGGATTCTATTCTGGTGCCCCTTGAAGTTTGGATGTGCCCTCATGACTTGCTCTGGCCAATGTTAAATATGAAAGGAAGTAGCATGTCACATTTTAGTAGAAGTTTTAAGAGTCAATGAGGGACTGATGTTTCCTTTTATTTCCCTCTGCCATGGTGCCTGGAAATATTCCACTATGATCCCAGAGTGTTCACAATGCACAGTAGAGCCCGCCAGATGTCCTAAAATGAACATGTAACATGAGCAAGAAAGAGTCTAGAGCAGCGGTTCTCAACCTGTGGGTCGCGACCCCTTTGGGAGTCGAACGACCCTTTCACAGGGGTCGCCTAAGACCATCGGAAAACAAAAAGATATTTNCCATAATTAGTTAAAAGTCTTTAAAAGAACTGGGCCCTCTAAGGAGGACTCTCCTTCTCTGGCTTTGAAAAAGTAAGCTGCTGCATTGTGAGCAGGGCAATGGGGAGGGTAATGAAGGAAGAGACTGAGCAGGTTCTGGGAGGTGAGGGTGGCTCTGGCTGACAGCCAGGATGAAAATTGTCACCTCAGCCTCCCTACCACAGGACTCTTGGAAGATAATCTTTCCCCAGTTGACCCTGTAGTTGAGAATGCAGTCTGACTAACACCTAAACTGCAGCCTTGTGAGATCCTGAACATAGGACTCAGGTAAGCTGTGTCCAGCTTCCTGAAACACAAAATGTGAAATAGTAAATGTGTATTGTTTTAAGCTGCTATAGGTGTGATAATTTGTTATGCAGAAATCCAAAACTACTGCAGTTACTAACCTCCTTTTGGCTACCAGGCAATGTCTTCATTCATTCATATGGATTCTATTTGGACCCGAAGATGGAAAAAGAAGATCATTGGATACAGGGTAGGTAACTAGTAATTATTTTTGACTGATTGCAATATCTGGAAAAAATAACCAATGGTATGATGAACATGCCTGTTGTATTTTAGCTACCCAAAGCGTCTTTACACTTTCAAGGAGGACTTTCGGTATCACTTTCCCTGTTTATACTGGAAGTCAAGTCAGCCGTTTGGCATACTTTTCCTAAAGGGTCAAATTCTCCTACACTGAAACATTGGTGAGGGAGTGCTATAAAAAGAAATCAATGAGGATAGAATATAGCACTAACATAACTGTGAAATTGATTGTGATTGTCTTTAATGAAAATAACCTAGATTAAATTCAGCCTAGCTTCTCCCACCTGATCATACTCACTCAAACCCTCAATACATGCATACCCTACAATCCAAAATTCTATGAAAGCATTTTTTTAACCAACCTAATCATCTCTCCCTTATCATGTCTATGAAAAACTATTTTACAAATGCAGCCCTAGAATAGAAGCAATGACTTTCTTCTTGAAGGAAACCTGACCTAGAGTAGAGAGAATGAGATATAGTAGGCTGGAGTTAGAAATTTTAACAGCTTTTGAACAACCTTTGCAGCTTTCTAAAAGTACGAGAGTGGACTTGGATATGTACTGACCATGACTGTGTGTGAGAAGCTGATTTGGTCTGAGATTTTGTCACTCCATCTGTCCTGTATAACCCCATACTTCAGCCAAATTCGTTTCCACGTGTCTTATGCCTCCAGAGCTTGGTTTTCTAATTTGAAATGTTCTTTCTTCCTTCACACTCATTTCTAACTACTGTCCTGTTAAAAAATGAATTCAAGTTCTACCCTCTCGGTGAGGAAGACTAATGCTCCCTTGAACTTTATATAATAAAGCAAATTGTCTTGGTATAAGGAAGGAGAGGAAAAAAGTTTGAGTAGCAGTTCCATAAGACAGCATTCTATGAGGTTTTCAAAGTCA
>NW_017732703.1:26266-33733 GCF_001890085.2 Hipposideros armiger | reverse complement strand
TCTATTTATTACCTTTACTGGTGCCATAAGACAGTATGATGCAAACAGATCATAAGAAGAATCCGCAGGGTGAACGGATGTCCATGCTGGAGGAATTCAATCCTTAAAAGTACTTAACAATTCTTCTACTTGAATTTTAACACACAGGAAAAGTAAATTTAATTCCTGTGTGACTCCAGAAAATTTGAGTACATTAAAACATATTACAGAGGGCCAGCCGAGTGGCGCATTGGTTAAGAGCTGGCTTGGGATGCCAGAGAGCCCAGGTTTGGATCCCACATATGAAAGCCAGTGAATCTGCCCTCTACAGCTAAGATGCTGAACAACAGCTCAACCTGGAGCTGGGCAGCTGTGAGTTGCCAGTGATGGCGTAGGCTGCAGCCCATGCTGCAGTGGGTTGCCATGGGCTACCGTGTTTAGCCAGCAGCTAGATGAGCAGCCGTCCAGAAGCCGGCGACTGATCTGCCTCGCCCGGGAAGGGCACAATGATGGTGCCAGCTTGGGCCAGTGAAGCAACGTCCTCCACAACTAGACTGAAGAACCAAAGGACAACAACTTGTCTGTTCCCCTTCCCCCAATTTCCCAGCACTGTTCCCATCCCCCAATTCCCCAATAAAAATCTTAAAAAAAAAAATTACAGAGCTAATTGGCTTCAATAACTGACTATACATATAAAGGAAAGCACACAATATGTGTTTTGTGTTTTCTTTGGTGCTCATAAAATATATCTCTTTTCATATTCCTGTAGATTATACACAAGAGAGGGCTGATTTTCTCTTATAAAAACAAAAGTTCCCAGGGGTAGAGCTGTTGCCCCCGCCCCATCTTGACAGCCTCTCCAGTGGACCAAGAAGCAAGTACAACCACTTCCCTAAGTACTATCATACCTCCTTACCCCAGAGAAGAAAAGCATAAGGCACACAACTGGTGGTTTCAGCATTTTCATAACCAAAAAATTATGTAGGTTCCCTGAGGAATCAAAAGTAAGAAATCAAACGATGCCACCTAAGTCATTTATTTGTATCAAATAAGGGATAGGTGGACCAAGCATTTTATATTAGGTCTTGAATCATATCCCATATGGATGTGCCCTGTCTCCACATCTCCTTTCTTTATTCTTCCTTTCGTAGTCCCTCTCAACCTGCCCATTTGGTGTACTTTCACCACCCAGGTGAGAAACTGCACTGTACCGACCGCCAATGCAGAATGCATGTAATTCTTTGTGGTTTGCAATCCGGTACCTGTGGACTCAGGCGATATTAATAGAGTTTTTTCTTTTCCCAGGAATATCATGCCTTCATGATATTGTTTAAATATTATATCTCTTTAATTAAGATATATAGGGGACATTACCATTTTTATTTGTTGACATTGCCATGGGATACCCTATGTAGCCAGTAGCCAGCGTGAGCGGCCAGCAGCCGCTGTGAGCGGCTGTCCAGGAGCCGGTGACTGATCTGCCTCGCCTGGGAAGAGCGCAATGATGGTGCCAGTGAAGCAACGTACTCCACAACTAGACTGAAGAACAAAAGGACAGCAACTTGTCTGTTCCCCTTCCCCCAATTCCCCAGCATTGTTCCCATCCCTAAAGTCCCCAATAAAAATCTTTTAAAAAAAATGAAGATAACGCTAGAGATGAAAATCAATAGAATGGAAGTGTTTGGCTTTATTTCTGGTACTATTGTACTAATTCTTAGTATTAGAAATGCTCAATGTGTGGCTATTTTATCAGTCAATTTTCTAGATAATAGAGAAAGAATGGATTAATATGACATAGACTCAGTCTTGCAAAACACTTCATCTGATAGGACAGACAAGTATGTTAATAGCATAAACTTTTTAGGTGCCTTATAAAGACAATGGTAAAGTATCAAAGGAGCACAGAGACCAAATACCTAACACAAAAAGTCTATACCTGGTAGCCTTCAACGAAAAGATACCATTTCATTTGTGCTGCAAATGATAATGGTAAAAAAATTATCCTGATGATATGGCCTGTACTATATAGTAAGACCTGTATCCAGAAAACAAAATATGTGGAATCCAATTTTAAGTGAAAATTAATAGGAATTGATCAGTTACATGAGAGAATTGAGGAGGAGAAATGAGTTAGTTTGAGGTATTCTCAGGAATTTCACTTTGGAAATGTTGATGTGTAATGAGTAGTGTTTAAAACATCCATGTCATGTTCTCTTTTTACTTTTCCCAGTAATTGACCTTTGAAGTAATCCATCATAGATGTGTATAAGCATGGAGTGGACTTGGATTTGTTGCTGAAGGAGTACATTATGAATGACTGTTCAGATTACATATGCAGGGCTTTTAGTCAATTTTCCAAATTTATTTCCAGCTGTATCCAATGTGATAATTTGAATGGTTCATTTAGGTAATATTTGGTGTTATTTCCATAAAAATGTTTTGTTTACTGCTGCATTTCTGTCATCTGGTTAATGCATGGCACAGGCTGGGCATTTAATAATTACTTTTATATAACTGAATTAAGAAAGGGTGTGCCATGAAAAGGGAATATATCGAGTGAAAGTCTCTAATGGGGGGATCAATCTTTGTAAGAAAGCCATTTTGTCTAAAATGGAATGAGTTCCCGGAAAGTGCAGGAAGATGATGTTAAGGAGTTCAGCAGTGGTCACACCCTGAATGTTCTCACAGGACATGGTAAAAAATTCAGTTGTATTCTAAGAGGGATCAAATGCTTTTGTAGGATTTTGCACTGAGTGGTGGATGGGTGTGTCAGGTGATCTAATTATGCTTTTTAAGAGATCATTCTGTCTGTTGGGCAGATATTCCTAAGTGTAAAAGAGTGGAAATAAGGAGAAGAATGAGAAGGCTTTTAGTCATCCTGGCTTGGTTAAATGTGGTTATAGCAGAGGTAAAAAATAGTGGTTAACAATTTAAAGGTAAACCAAATAGGAACTGTGGATGAATTGGTTGAGGCATGTCAAATACAAATAGAATCAAGATTGATTTTTAGGTAATAAATTACCCTAAATTTAATGCCTGAAAATACACATTTATTATCTCAGTTCCTGTGGCTTGGGAGTCAGGGCACAGCTTACTGGGTCTTCTGCTTAGGGTGTCCCAAGGCTGTGATCAAGGTGTCAGATTGTGTCCTCTGGAGGCTCTGCTGGAAAAGAGTTTGCTGCCAAGCTCACTCACATTGTAGGCAGAATTCATTTCCTTATGGTTTTAGGATTGAGGACACCACTTTCTTCCTAACTTTGTCTAGAGTTGCCCCCTAAGCTCCTAGAGGCCACCATCAGCTTCTTGCCATAAGGACCTTCAAACATGTCTGCTTACTTCTTCAAAGCTGGCAAGGAGAGTTTCCAAAATAAGGCCACTAGTAAATTTGCATATCATAATCAAATAAGTGTCATCTTGTCACCTTTGCCATATTCTACTGTTAGGACTAAGTCACAAGTCCTACCCACAACCCAGGGAAGGGGATTATACAAAGACATGAATACTAGAACTCAGGGATCATGAGGGTTCATGTTTCAATCAGTTCACCACAAATAAAAAGCGGCTGACTCTCTAATGACATTATTATGCAGCAGAGCCCACCCTGGAATCACCTACTTCAGAGCTTTAGTATTTAAGTGACACAGTAAAGGTTTTACTCCTTAAAGCCACTGTTGGTAAGAAGTTGTGCTACTTCCAGCCAAAAACACCCTGTCATTGGGAAAAGAAATATTAAGAGCTTTTCAATTGAGGGTCCATATTTTCAATTTGAATTAGAGACAGATGATCAATTTGGGCCTTTTCATGGATGAAGGCTGAGCATAGCAGCTATAGTGAGTAGGAATGAGAACTGACTAGGATCACATACAAGAAATTTCCGGTAGCATTTAGGGCCCAGATGAGATTAGAAAGCTTGAGTATTTAACCACAACAATTTGCAAACTGTGAATTTTTCCTCGTTCTGCTCAGCAGCCTAGATATGAGTGGAGAAAGTAAACAGTTAATTGACAGAGAGCTGGTGAAGAAAGGGGTCATGGGAGATGAGACTATTGGCAAGAGAATGGATAAATGGATGAATAACATGATCTGGCTTGATGGAATAAGAAGCAAAAATAATTGCCCTGGTAAACTGGAAAAAAATAACATAGTCAAAATAAGCTCTCTAAATGTAGTTAGGAAACAGATGTAAAAGAAATAAAGGAGTGAGCAACTTGAAGAAATAGGCAGGGAGTGGAACATAAAACTCCAGAAGTAAAAATTGTCACAGAAAACCTACTCCAGACTGTAAAAGGTGTAGGAGTAACCAGTGTGGAACGGAAAAAAGAGTCTTAGAAAAGGAAGGCAAAGAAATGGGAAGCCCAAATTCTCTCTTTGCCCATGTCGACCCCAGAATGATGGCAAGGCTTAAAGCATAGGGTAAAACTGGTAACCAGGGTCAGACACTTTCAGGAGGCTGGTTATGGGAGTAGGGTATTGACACGTGGTGGCTAGATGACAGAGCTGAGAAAAGGATCAAAGCGATCAAGCCAGATATTAGCAACATCCAAGCAGAATATGGCTATGTCCATGAGCTTTCGGTCATAGTGGTTTAGAAACAGCAGCAATGAAGCAATAGGCTTTCAGAGTAACCTCTAGACCTGCTTACATGAGCCTTAGGAAACTAAGAAAACTCCCCTGAAGATAAAGGTGAACCGTCTTCTTAGGAAAGAACTAGGTGTTAGTAAAAGCCAACAGAGGAGACAGCATTCTGTAGCATGGTGAGGGGTTTCATGTACTTGAGATTGGGGTTCCTGGAGTGCAAAGGTCTGAGTGGGGTTGGAGGTTGGGTCTGTCTGGGAGAATGCTGAGACGTATGGGGGTGACATTGTTAAGGAGAGCACAATATCTACCACTATGGACTTTATCAGATTTGTTTCTTTTAGCAAAACAAGACTTCCAGCAGATGTCCAGACTTTTGAAGTCCCACATTACTACTATATCTCACTGCTGTGACAGTTTCATGATCTGTATTAGGGAAGCATCTGCTGGGCTGAGTAAGCTGTCATCTACTTTCACAGCAGTATCAATTACGGTTTCCTTTCCTTTTATCCTCACCCAAATGTTCTCTGCTGTGATCCGCCCTCAGATCTATGGGTTCCCATTCAGTTGCACACCTCGTTGGCATCCAGGATACTCCTCCGCCACTTCTGTTCTATGGCTTATGATTAAGGAAATGATTTAAATAATCTAGTTCCAGGCCCCTTCCTTGAAAAGTGTCCATGATACATACGAAGTAATATTAGCTGACATGCTAAAGTGTTTCTTTTGTACTACATATCATCTGATCTCAGTTATTTTATATCTACATCTAAGGCCCTTAGTATGCTTATTGAATACATTTTTAATTACCTTGTATGACATACTAGAATTTAGTTCTCACGTCATTGTTGCCATTATTTTTCTTTCTGTATTTTACCTTTTATTTTCTGTAATACTCCACTTTTCAAATCCTTTTTTGAGTAGTAATCATTCAAATTTTTAAAGTGATTTTTGTAGATTGGTTTTAACTCCTGGTTTAACTCCTAACAAGTTTATTTGTCCTAGTTTTCAGGAAATGCCCTCTTTTAGGCTTCCAAAAGCACTTACCAGTATTAAAGGTGTTTTTATTCAATTACCCTCTAGCATATCCTGGGGAAGAGTGCATATATAAGAGCCAACAGTGTCTTTGATCATGAGAACTCCAGTAGTCACCAAGTAGGGTGGGTCCTGGGTACCCAACACATTTTCCTGCTGGATAGAGCCCCAGAATACCTGAGCCTGCTCTCTGCACATAATTGAGCCAGACCATTATGAACTAGATTCAATGTGGGTCAATCAGACTCATCCTTTGCCCCAGAATTCTGATCATAAGATACAGACTGGAATCTCAGGAGAAATGAGGCAACTTGATGACAATGTTTTGGTTATAACATCTAGGAATTCATGTCGAGAAGCTCTTCTGGCACCTGCCCTTGTAGAGGCTCTGCTACTCTGCTCTTTCATTGCCTTTTGAGTATCATGCAACCTTATAATAAATCTCCTTTGTACTTAAGTAAGCCAAGGTCCATTGCTTTCTATTGCATGTACCCGAAATAACCTTAACAGATACAATAAACTTGTTAGTGCTACACAAGAACTGTTGCATGTCCAAGGACAGCACATTTAAACATAGCCAGACATTTTTGAAAAATCAGTGCCATGAAGGAAAGTTGAATCTCGACTGAAACATATGGAGGTGAATCAGTGAAGGTCTGTTATGTCTTCTGAAAAAGCAAAAGAACATGTGCAGAGTGTTCTAAAGGTAGATTATAACCTAAAAACATACTTCAGGTATGTTATATGTATGAGTTTTGATTATAGAGTTATGCCTCATCCTTAAATGTGTCCTAGAAGTGATTTAATTGCTAGTTATATTTATCATTTATGAGCAAAAATTTTATATGCTGTATGTCTGTGACAATTCCTGTATTCTGCAGTTTACCAAAAAAAATAAATAAAGGGAGATAAGATTAATCCATCTCTTATATATACTCCAGTTCACTCTATAAAATAAAATGAAGGTGGTTGAAGAAGGCAATTATAAGATTTAGTTTTCTCTCTCAGAAGCTCAAGGTACTTATCTTTCGTTATTCAATTGATTTTTTAGGATCCCTTTGAGAGTTGTGGGAAACAGCTATTTTATAACCAGAGAAATTAATGCAGAAAGGCCACATGCTGTGTTAACTATAAGAGCAGGCTTAGGAATCACAACCTCTGAATAGATGAAATGTTAGTCCATTAAATTATGCTGGGGCTGTCCCAGTGCTTCTGTGGTTTCCGCCTCCTAACTATGCTTCCAATGCAGCAATGAACTAAATGGCTAAACATTTTATGAACTTTCTGGTTTAAGGTGAGTGAAATCATTTAATAGTGTCAATTAACTTCATTCATGGATCAACCCCTGTCTTGATAATTCTCTATGAAAGCGTATCACTGTTAAAATGTCACCTGCATAATGATTAGGCAAACCATTTTAGAAGGTACAGTCACTTTTTTTTAGTCTTCTATTAAATGTCTTAGCCTGGTATTCTATGTATGTCTTTTGTATCTTTCAATGTCATCTGCCTTTGACTTTTTACATTGAACATCCACTTCAGCCAAAATATTTTGTTGTCTATGAAGTGAACATTATTGTTCTTTTCCACTTCCTTTCTTTACATTTTTTTTATTATATATATTTAAGTCAAGCTGTTTCTCCTGAAATAATGCCATGCCCTCCCGCTGACTTTACCTAAATCCTGCTTATCCTACCTTCTCCATACAGTCTTCCCTGGAACTTCAAATGAATCTATCCTTCTCACTCTTTTTTTTCTTTTTTTTAAAGAGTTTTTTTATTGGGGAATTAGAATGGGAACAGTGCTGGGGAATTGGGGGAAGGGGAACAGACAAGTTGCTGTCCTTTTGTTCTTCAGTCTAGTTGTGGAGAACGTTGCT
>NW_017732703.1:21962-25791 GCF_001890085.2 Hipposideros armiger | reverse complement strand
CTCCCAAAGACAAGAACAACGGCTTATCTTATTGTCACAATGATAACATCTAGCACAGTACTTTGCACTTACCAGGTGTTTAATAAGTGGACAGGGCAGCATGCTGATTAATTTACAAGCCTGCTTACATGAATTTGAGGGTGCTCTGACAGTCTGAAAAGCAGAGGAAATTTCAAAATGCTTATTTGTACCTATCACTGACATAAAGTGGGAGAATTAAATACTCCTATATTTATGAAATGAACAAGGGTTAAAAAAACATTTGAGTTTGTAATTTCCTTACTCTGAATAATATGACATCAGATACCAGTATAATTTACATACAGTCAGCTAAATAACACAATCACTAGAAACGCTTTAAGTTAATATTTATCTTGATGGTCTCATAGTCTAAAGTAACATACCATTTTTGTTTCTTGTGTTATTTTGTTGTCTGTTAAGGCAGTCATTGGCTTTGTATAAACAGCCAGGGGCTAGCACTAAACCTACTGTAAAACCTTATTCTGTGCTTGCTTTATGAACACACTCATCCAAAATTGTACAATCCATTGCACCCCACTCTTATTGTGTAGTTGATGCCTGATTAAGTTCATGGTTTTTAACCTTTATATACAAATATTTCCTCCAGAGTACTGTAGACCATATCATCTCTCTGAGCTCCTTCTCTATCTCACCCTATTCCTTTAGACAAAACCCTTCACATTCAATTAAACAAATATCTCTTGAGTTCTTATTAGCAGCAGGGTACAGGACTAGCAGTTGCCAATTAATCTACTGCTGTGTCAAAATATTTAAGAAGTCATAAAATGTTAATCATTTGAGCAAGCAATTCCATTCTAGGATTCTATTCCAAGGAGATCATCAGAATTAGGTAATAACATTCATATACAGAGATGTTCATTGTAGCATTATTGGAAACGTCAAAATATTTGAAATTAAAGCAAGGAAAATATTGAATTTTCCTAAACAGGAAATAACATATCAACATTAAAGAATTTTGGGAAATTATATTTATGACAAGCATAAATGGGCACCGCATATTGAGATATGGCATGATTTATGATCCCATGCAATATGTCTCACATAATTCAAGGCATTGGCTACATGGCCATAAATAAATAACCCCTTGCCCATGTGAAGCTTATATTCTTATGGTGAAAATAGATACTAAAAAGATAAGCAAATAAATATTATAAAGTGTCAGGTAGCAACAATCAGAATAATGGAGAGCCTGATTCAGGTATGATTTTTAATGATGCTCAAGGAAGATAAAAATCAGTGAAGTGATTAACTATGACTAACTGGGTAAGAGCATTTCAGACAAAACAAATATATAAGGCTTGATAGTAGATGTACTTGGCATTGAATGTACTTGGCATTCAAAATGAACAAATGAAAGAATGAATTATGCAATACTTTTAGCTGTGATCTTCAGAATTGCAGTTTTATTGATCAGCTCTATACAGGAATGTATACTATGCATTTTAATTAGCCCTGGGCTTCTAAAAAATGAGTACCTATCACTTGCCAGGTACTTTTTCTAGCTTATTTGAAATTTTTATTCAATTAGGTAAGAATTTCAAATCTACCAAATCTAAAATTTTGGTATTATGCCTGCCCTTTTTACTGAGAGGTTAGGGGCTAATGTTTTACACTGTACTTGTATAAATTTAAGATTCAAACATAGCCATATGTTATCCCTATACTCAAAACTCTTTCTACTACATTCTACTGCCTTTCATGATCAATGAAGGTGTGAGAATTTGCATGTTTCTGTAAAACAAAAAAGAAGTATCCCAGGTGTGGATACCTGAAAGAAAAGTGGAATTTTGTACATGAGCTTTTTTTTTTTTTAACCTTACAACCCACTTCTTTTTTCCCCAGTTTTATTGAGCTATAATCAACATACATCACTGTATAACTTACGGTATACAGCAAAATTGTTGGATTTGCATATATTGAGAAATTATTACTGCAGTAAATTTAGTTAGCATCTATCATCTCTTATAACTGAAATTTTTAAAAAATTTTAAAAAAAACAACCATTTTTTCCTTGTGATGAGAATTCTCAGGGTTTACTCTCTTAGCAACTTTCATATAAAACATTTCACAGTGTTAATTACAGATATCAGGTTCTACATTATTTTCCTAATACTTATTTACTTTTAACTAGGAATGTATAACTTTTGGCCACCACCAAACTTTGATAACCATGAATCATCTCTTTTGCTATGTTTGATTTTTTTGGTGTTTTGTTTTTTTTATTGTTTAGAGTCCACATATAAGTGAGGTCATACAGTATTTGTCTTTCATTATCTGACTTATTTCACTCAGCATAATGACCTCAAAGTCCATCCACATTGTTGCAAATGACAGCATGTCATCATCTTTCTAATGCTGAATAATACTCTGTTGTATGTATGTGTGTTCTTTTGTGTGTGTGTGTGTATCACAATATGTATGTGTATATATGTGTATATACACACATGTGTGCACATGCATACACACACACACACACACACATACAGAGGGTGCCCAAAAAATGTATCCACATTTTAAGAAAGGAAAAAACTGGATTAAAATTATGCTGATGGTAACCACTTTGAGCACCTCATGTAATTGCAGAAGTCAAATGTGACTTGTATTGGTCTTTTGTTATCTGCTTATATTATTACAATTTTAATAGTTTTTTCCTTTCTTTAAATGTGGATACATTTTTTGGCACCGTGTGTGTGTGTGTGTGTGTGTGTGTGTGTGTGTGTGTAATCACAATGTTATTATTCATTTTTCAATGGACACTCATGGTGTTTTCATGTATTTACTATTGTAAATAATGATGCTAAATAGGAACATAGGGGTGCAGATATCGCTTTGAGTTACTGTTTTCATTTCCTTTGGATATATTCCCAGAAGTGGATTTCAGGATCATATGGAAGTTTTATTTTTAATCTTTTGAAGATCCTGCATACTGTTCTTCATGATGAACACACCAGTTTACTTTCCCACCAACAGTGTACAAGGATTTCCTTTTTTCCACATCCTCACCAGTATTTGTTACCTCTTGTTTGTTTGATGATGGCCATTCTGACAGGCTTAAGATTTAATTTGCATTTCCTCCTGACTATTGATGTTGAACATCTTTTCATGTACCTGTTTGCCATTAGTATATCTTCTTTGTAATATTGTATATTCAAGTTGCCTATTTTTTCTTTGCCTATTTTTAATTGCATTATTTGTTTTTTTGCTATTGAGTTATATCAGTTCTTTGTTTTTTGAATATCAACTTTCATTAGATATAGAGTTTGAAAATATTTTTCCCACTGTCAGTTGTCTTTTAATTTTTATTTTTTATGGTTTCTTTTGCTGTACATAAACTTTTAAGTTTGATGTAATCCCACTTGCTTTTTATTTTGTTGATTATGCTTTAGGTGACATATCTAAACATTAATTGCCAGGATCCATGTCAAGAAATTTTCTTCTAGGAGTTTCATGATTTCAAGTCTTACATTTAAGCCTTTAATCCATTTTTGTGAGTGGTATAAGAATCTGAATTTGTTCTTATACATGTGAATACCCAATTTTTTCAGCATCATTTATTGATGAGGCTGTCTTTTCTACATTCAATATTCTTGACTCCTTTGTCAGATATTAGTTGACCATATATGCTTGGGTTTATTTCTGGGCTTTAGACTCTGTTCCATTGATCTATTTGTTTTTATGCCCATATCATATACTTTTGATAACTATAGTCTTATAATATAGAGATCAGGAGTGTGATCCCTCCAGCTTTGTTCTTTCTCAAGATTGTTTTGGCTATTTGAGGTCTTTT
>NW_017732703.1:8200-15087 GCF_001890085.2 Hipposideros armiger | reverse complement strand
TGAAATATGTTTGAATCCAAGATGGGTATTCCTCAGCAAAGAGTATTACACAGGTATTCTAAATAATGATAGAAGGTAATAATAGTTGTGAATGGATTAACCAATTCCCATTCACAATTCCTTTCTCTATGACCAATAGCTAATGAAATTGATCTACAAGTGGCTGCAGGACTCAGTTTTGGCCAGTGCAATAAAAGCTGAAATCTCTGGGTAGAGCTTCCAAGAAGCCTTCCTAAAAGAGTTAGGCTTGGCAGGCATGCCTCTTTTGCCCGTCACCATTTCTTCTTCTTTTGCCAGAAGTATGTAAATAAGCACTACAGATATCTTGACCTTCAAGGGAAAAAGCCAAACCTAACAAAAGGTGCACATAAATACTGAAGAGACCCTGGTGCCTGATGGCACCTTTGAGCCAGTAACCAACTCTTGTCTGCTTATCACCAGACAACCTATGAAGTGAAAAAATAAATCCATATGTGTTAGCTGGTTTTCTGATACTTACAGTGAAATGCACTTCTGGCAAATAAAAGATAAAATGGAAATGCTGGGGAAAAAATGTATACAACTACATGTTACAGAGAATGCAAAGCTAATATAAAAAGCAAAAATAATCACAGCCATAAAATAATCATCCTACAAACCACAATTCTAAAACCATAAGCAGACATAGTGCTCCTTATGTATAATATGTAAGCTTTTCCTTAGGAAGGAAGAAGATTTTATTGAATTTCCCATTACAGAAGAATAGTCCTGAAACAGTGAGGAACAGGTATCAACATATCATAAACTCTCATTAATGTTGGGTAAATTACCAACATGAATCCTAAAACATAAGCTACTTGGAAATTGGATCAAAAATATGTCATTCACTTTTGCCATATTTTTATATCAATCCCATAGACAGATTAATAGCATATATCCCACATGCTGAAAGAATGCAAGGTCATTGCTCAAAGGGTGTTATTCTGCTCCCTGAGACTACAGTGCCCTGAGGCACAGGAACATTGGCATTTACTGATTTAGGAAACAAACACTTATTGTATAAAGCTATTGCATAAAGCACTTTGTTGGAAAAGATAATACAGGAATGATGAATGTATGGTAGTTGTATATAATGTAGACTTCAGTCCATTAGGAAAGCCAGACATTTCCAGAAATTACACACAAGTATGATGTGAGGGAGGTAAGGACAATGAAGTGAAGGCTCAAAAGTTCAAGCACCATTTATGAATTGTTCCCTAGCTTTGGGAGTGGGGGTAGAGTGTCATAAAAGGTCAGACCATGATCAGTGGTGCTGCTACTCAATCCCAGAATCACTGGCACCAGGAAAGAATATGTCCCACATACAACTTCTCCCCACTCTCCATCCCTTCTGTACTAACTAAGGAGGCCTTATCTGGGGTTGGGGAGCAAGGCAGGGATTGGGCTTCAGGGTCTTGGAAGTGTCTTCTAGTTCTCTCTACCTCTGGCAGTGTTCTCTAAACACCAAGAGGGTGATTGTTGACTCCACCTAGAGGCAAATAGCCGAAGACATAAAACAAACAGAATTGTCTCTCCTCTTTTCCCTTCTGAAGCATCTTTTCAAACACATGAGTACTTCCATCTTGCCTCTGCATACCTGCCTTCCTGTCCTCCTCTGTGTTAACACTTACCCTGAGAGTTTTTGTAGAATTCTTCAAACTCGGCGGCTAACATGTGCTGTTTCCCTCCTTGCAGCTGTCTGTGTAGAAGGCAGCCTCTCATTTTACATATATCTAAGGCTCTAGACATAGAATATATATTGCTGTACCTATTTGAGGCTTTTAGTTTTCCATCCACAAGCAGTGCTTTTCACCACCACCTTTGAAAAATATGCCTAGCTACTTTCCCTACCTTTACTGCTCCTTCCTCAGTGGGGCCATGTCAGTGGGCTCATATTCCTCTCCTTTACCATCCTGGATGCCTGGGACCTTCGGTGGAGGGGGATGAATGGTGCTTCAAAAATCTATGTGATGAACATCCAACATTTTAGATAAAAATTATTTGAACTCTTTTTCTCTCACAGTTCAGAACTTTACTTAGCAATTCATTCTCTAGATAGTGCCAAATCCCAGACTTCACAACATCAAAAAATTGAAACTTCAACCTGCCTCTTTTGGATTATGATTCCTAATCCCTCTATCATTTCATGCTGTAAAGCCTGAAAATGTGTTCTTCAGTTTCACCAATCTCTATACTTGCTAGGCTACTAACTTTTTTCAGTGTTTATTAATCCTTCTGACTTTACTGCTGTTCCAAAATAGCAGAGTTAGCCAAGCAAAAACACATTATCGAAATTACTTGCTAACTTTTTAATAGGCTCAACATCCTTGGTGACTTACCTTCTTTCTAAACTTAAAGCTCTGTGATACAATTTCCGAATTCTCTATTTCTTTTNTATATATATATATATATATATATATTAGGTCCCAAAGGTCTATGATATCATGCAAATATGCTGTTTCCTTATTGATTTTCTGTCTGGCCAGCTTATCCATGGTTGAGAGTTAGGTATTAAAGGCCCTAATTATTACTGTGTTGCTGCTTATTTGTCATTTTAGCTCTGTTACTTTTTTACATATTTAGTTGCTCTAATGTTGGGTGCATAACTAATTACAATTATTATATTTTCTTGATGTATTAAATGCTTTATCATTATTAATAACCTTCTTTGTCTCCTTGTATCATTTTTACTTTAGAGTTTATTTTGTCTGATATAATAATAATGAGCCCCTCCCTTTTTGTAGTAACCATTTGATTTAAATATCTTATTCCATCCCTTCATTCTCAATCTATGTGTATCTTTAAGATTAAAGTGAGCCTTTTATTGGCTACATGTTGTTGAATCTTGTTTGTTTGTTTGTTTGTTTGTTTGTTTGTTTGTTTGTTTTAATCCATTCAGCCATTCTTTGTCTTTTGTTTGGGGAATTTAATCTGTTTTCATTTAAAGTCATTACTGAGAAGTAATGATTTACTATTGCCAGTTAGTTATTTGTTTTCTGGTTATTTTGTTTCTTATCCTACTCTTTGTGTGTGTGTGTGTGTGTGTGTGTGTGTGTGTTTTAATGTCTTTTGGTATCAGTATGCTTTAATTTCTTTTTCATTCACCTGTATAATTACTTATTTATTCTCCTTGTGGTTACCATGAGCCTTACATAAAATATCTTAAAATTATATCTTCCTATTTTAAACTAATAACAATTGAACTTCAGTATAATTCCTAAGCTTTACACTTTTTTTACTCCTCTCCCCCTCACATTTTAGGTTATTGATGTTACAATTTACATATTTTTATATTGTGTACCTAATAACAGACTAATGTAGTTATGGCTTTTTCACAATGTTTGTTTTTTAACTTTTAAACTAGAGTTGTAAGTGAATTATACACCACCACTACCATATTACTGAACCTAACTTTGATTTTATATTTGCAATTACCAGTGAGTTTTATGCTACCTTCATATGTTTTTATGATGTTTATTAGCATCCTTTAATTTCCACTCAAATAATTTACTTTAGCATTTCTCGTAAGGCAGAGATAAATTCCCTCAGCTTTTCTTTGTTTCAGAAAGGATAGCTCCACTGGGTATTCTTGTTTGACAGTTTGTTTGTTTTTTTTTCCTTTCAATATTTTGAATATGTCACCCCATTCTTTCCTGCCCTGAAAAATTTCTGTTCAGAAATAAGCTACCAGTTTTATGGAGGTAAGTTTGTATGTAACTTCTCTCTTTTCTCTTGCTGCTTTCAAAATTTCTTCTTTGTCTTTGACTTTCACAATTTAATTATAATGTAGAGTAGCCTATTTGGGTTTACCAATTTGGAGTAATTTGGGCCTCTTGGATCTATATGTTTACTTCTCTTCCCATATTTGAGACATATTAAACCATTATTGTTTGAAATATAATTTCCATTTCTTTCCCTTTTTCTACTCCTAGAAGTCTCATAATGTGGATATTGTTTGTTCTCATTTCCCATAAGTCCCATAGGCTTTCTTAACTTTTTTTTTTTTTTCCTTTTCTTTTCACTCCTCTAACTGGATAGTTTCACATGTCCTGTCTTTCAGGTCACTGATTCTTCTGCGTAGTTGAGTCTACTTTTGAAGCTCTCTAATATATTCTTTAGTTCAGTTATTAAATTGTCTGCTCTGGGATTTCTGTTTGGGTTTTTTCAGATGGTTTTCATTTTTGTTGAACTTCTCACTTTGTTCATGCATTGTTTTCCTAATTTTGTTTAGTTGTCCATGTGTTCTTGCAGTTCCATAAACTTCTTTAAGAGGCTTATTCTGAATTCTTTGTCTGGTAATTCACAGATCTCCACTTCTCTGAGGCCAGTTATTAGAGCTTTATTAGCTCCCTTTGGTGTCATATTTACCTGGTTTTTCATGATCCTTGATCCTTATGTTAGTATCTGCACATTTGATAAGTGGTCTTCACTTTCAGACTTTGCACGTCTGTTTTGGCAGAGACAGTTTACACCAGTCAACTCAGTTTGGTTTCTGGACATGCCTGCTGGCAATGTCCTTGTAGGGCCCTGATATTACAGTCTATTTTGGGGTGAGGCAACTGTTTGAGCAATGAACTTGACGAGTGCAGGGATGTACCATTGGTGGGAAACAGCTGGATAGTATTCCTGGCTTAGTTCCCTGCCCAATGAACCTGCAGGATAGGCTCCACAGTTTCCTGGATTCCCTGGTCAGGCTTTCTAAATGGTCAGAATTGGTTAGTATACTCAGCAGTAGGTGGAGCTATGAATGAGCTTCTCTGCCCTGGCAGGGCAGCAGGATGGGACCCAGGACCTATCTGGCTTGTTGTTTGGGGACCAAAATCAGGCAGAGTATACAAGAGGTACATTGAATATCCTTGTCAGATGAGGCCACTGGTTTTGCGCTGCAGATGGATAAAAACAGGCTGTGTTATCTGTTGAAGTGCTACAGTAAGCAGGACTATAGGATGGCCTACACTGCTTCCTTTGTGTTCGCGTAAGGTTCCCTGTTTGGGCAGGCTGATGGCTGTACTCAGCAATGAGTGGGGCTATTAGCGGGAGAAGCAGCTCCAAGGCCAGTAAGTCTCATTGTTTGTAGTTTTCACTCTAGCTGACCCATGCCCTAAGGCCCCTGGCTGAACAGGGTCACAGGATTTGCCTTGGGGGTGGTCAGTTCTGCCCACCCACTTCTTGGCTACAGCATTGCTGGGTTACCCAGAAGATTCCAGGTATTCCTGCCAGCCCTTACTGACAAATGAGGCCAAGAACCATGCTTTTTAGCAGGTGGGGATATGACTCAGCTCTCCTGCCTGGGGGTCACTGGGAGGTCTTACTTCAGAGAATCTCCAAATTTTCCTAAACTGGTTTACTGGTTGGGAGAGGCCAGGAGCTATGCTCACTAGAAGAGGAGGCTTTGAATTAACTGCCCTGCCTAGGCACAGCAGGGGAACCCTTCATACCTATATGTGCTTTGCTCTGGAGGTGGTTAGCTCTGCTCACCTACCTCTCAGATAGAGCATTACTAGGTTATGCAGCTTCCACATGTTCTAGAATGCTCTTTCTGTTAGATGGGGCTGGAGTCACACTCCTCAGCAGGTGGGGCTATGGTAGCATCTGCCTGGGCACGGGAAGACCAGGCACCAGGGCAGGCAAAACTCCTCTATGAAGACCCAAATCAATCAAGACCTGTACCCCACCACATTCCCGGGTCAGACTGTGCCACCAGCTTGTGATNTTTTTGTTTTTGTTTTTGGTTGAGTCTTGAGGATTTTCACTATATGAAAATCATGTCATCTGCAAAATACAAACACTTTTACTTCCTCCTTTTCAGTTCTGCTGCCTTTTATTTCTTTTGCTTGCCTGATTGCTCTGGAAAGGACTTTCAATACTATGTTGAATAGAAGTGGTTAGAATGGGCACCCTTGTCTTATTCCTGATCTTTGAGGAATAGCTTTCAGCGTTTCACTGTTGAGTGTATGTTAGCTGTGGGCTCAACATATTGTATGGTCTTTATTATGTTAAGATATATTTGTTGCATACCTAATTTATTAAAAACTGTTATTTTGAATGGATGTTGAATTTTGTCAAATGTTTTTTCTGCATTTATTGTGATAATCATACAAATTTTTTTTCAATTTTGTTCTATTTAAATGATGTATCACATTGATTTGTGTATGTTGAACCATCCTTGTACCCCCAGTATAAATCTCACTTGATTGTGCAGAATAATGCTTTTAATGTTCTATTGAATTTGGTTTGCTTATATGTATATTGAGAATTTCTAAATCTATATTCATCAAGGATGTTTTCCTGTAGTTTTCTGGTAGTGTCTTTTTCTGATTTGGGAATCGGGGCAATGTTTGCATTTTTGTAAATGAGTTTGGGAGTGTTCTCTCCTTTTTCCTTTTAATTCTTGTTTAAATGTTTGTAAAATTCACCGGCATAGCCATTTGGTCCTGGGCTTTTCTTTATTAGGAGATTTTTGATTACTGATTTAATCTACTAGTAATTGGTCTATTCAAACTTTCCATTTCTTCCTGATTCGTTCTTGTTAGTTCGTACATTTCTAAGAATTTTTCAATTTATTCTAGGTTGTCTAGTTTATTGTCATATAGATAGTCATAGTAGCCTCTTATGATCCTTTATATTTCTGTGGTATTTGTTGCAATGTCTCCATTTTCACTTATAATTTTGTTGATTTGAGTCCACTCTCTTTTTTCCCTTGGTCAGTCTAGCTAAAGTTTTGTTAATTTTTATTATCTTTTCAAAAAACCATTCTTAGTTTGGTTAATTTTTTCTATTGTTTTCCTGTTCCTTATTTCATTTATTTTTGCTCCAACCTTTATTGTATCCTTCCTTCTACTAACTTTGGGCTCATTGTGTTCTTTTTT
>NW_017732703.1:0-6217 GCF_001890085.2 Hipposideros armiger | reverse complement strand
GAATGAAAATCAAAACTAAAATGAGATATCACTTCGCACCCCTAGGGATAAACAAGACAGGGAGAATCCTACATGTTGGTGAGGCTGTAGAGAAATTGAAAACCTCATACACTGCTGATAAAATGGTAAAATGACTAAGCGGTTTTGGAAAGCAGTTTGATAATTCATCAAAAAGTTAAACATAGAGTTATCACATGGTCCAGAATTTCAACTACTAGGCCTATAAACAAGAGAATTGAAAACCTATGTCCATACAAAAATCTATGTGCAAATTTTCATAGCAGCATTATTCATAATAGTGAAAATGTTCTTCAACTGATGAACAGGTAACAAATATGTAAACTGATCAACAAAATGTGGTGTTTCGATATATTAGAATATTATTTGGCAGTAAAAAGAAATGAAGTACTAATACATACTACAACCTGAATTATTCTTTAAAACATTCCAAGAAGTCAGACTGAAAAGACCATGTGTTGTATGATTCCCTTTATATGAAATGCTCAGAATAGGCAATAGAGACAGAAAGTAGGTTATTGTATGCCAAGGGCTAATGGAAGGGGAGAGTAAGAAGTAATTGCTAATGGATATGGGAATTTTGGGGGGAGGGTGATAAAAATGTACTAGAATTAGATAGCTGTGATGGTAGCACAACCTCGTGCAATATACTAAAATGAATATATTAAAAACCACTGAATTGTGCACTTTAAAATGGTGAATTTTATGATGTGTGTATAATAGCTCAATTTTTTATTGCAAAAAAATAATAATAAAGAAAAGATGCGATATGATCACAAATGAGAATCACTGGCCAGAAGATGTATAAGCTAAGATCAGGAAGTATATTACAACTAGNGCCTACGCCGCCGCCGGCGACTCATGGCAGCCCAGCTCCAGGTTGAGCTGTTGTTCAGCATCTTAGCTGTGGAGGGCAGTGTCACTGGCCCTCCTATGTGGGATCCGAACCGGGGCCCTCTGGCATCCCAAGCGAGTTCTTAACCATCGCGCCACTCGGCCGACCCCGAATTCTCTATTTCTAACATGGGCTTTTGGGACCTACTGGTGAAAAAAACATTCCTTTGTTGCCTAGTACTAGAGTATCTTAGTTATCACCTGCCCACCCCCACCATACAAATACACACATACTTATCAGTACTCTTTGAATCTCTGAGTAACTTCTCTCATTCCTGATAGCTATTCCAAAAATAGTTTTTAAACATATTTCTCTTTTCCTAAACTGTGCCAGCCCCAACCACTTCTCTACTAGTAGAGGAGCTTGCCTTCTACTCCTGAGAGAAAGTTGAAGTAATCTGTATCTACCTCTTTAATTTAACCAAATGCAAACTTTTCTACATGCACCCTATTTTCTCACCTCTAGTCTCAAGGGGGAAAAAAATCCTCCACTTATCTAACTCTAATTAATCCAGTGGTATCTGAGTCAGAGCTTCTCAAATTTTAATATGCTCAGGAAGTACCTGGAGATCCTGTTTAATGCAGATTTGGATTCAGTAGGTCTGGAATAGAGCCTGAGATTCTAAAAAAACATTCCTAGCAATGGTCATGCTACTGGCCCACAAATTATTCTTTGAATAACATTCTCGACTACCATGCCCTCTCTGTTCCTCTGAGACTTTCATATCTTTTCTAGCTATCATATCTTTTCTCTTTCCTGCAGTTTCAAGTTATTCCTCTACACTTAATGCTCAGACAATACAAACTTTTTTTTTTTTAATGAAAGGAAAGCAAAACAGTGACAGCCTCCCAACCCTGGTGTTCTACCTATCACACAAGCCCTTGACTTGCCCTCATAGCCACACTATATGGAAAATGGAAAACTCTAGTCTATAATACCAACATTACCTTCTCATGAGCCACGTACTCTTTTGCAACATCTGCTATATGTCTGCACACTTTTTCCTAAAAGTGCTTTGTCAAAGATAACCAATGATGTGCCTAACCCATGTCCATATTCTGTCCTTTAATTACTGGGCAGATATAAAATTTAATACTGTAGACTGTCATTCATATTCCATTGAATGATTTTCTCCAGATTTTTCTACTTCCTCTAAACTCGAATGTTTAGTCCTTTCTCTCTGAGTGTGCCTTCTTTGCCTTGTTTTGAATTATCAGCTCCTTAAATGTTTGTGTTTCTTCAAGTTTATCCTGAGACATAGTGTCTTTCACCCTAAACATTATCCATAGGCTAGCTCATTTGAACTTACAGCTTCAATTACCCAGAATATAGTACTTACTTTCAGTTTAGACGTACCCCATATACTTCACTTGTACTGAATTTATTCACTTCAATATCTAAAAAAATACTTCAAATAAATGAGTTCCAACTTAGCTTATGACTTTCTCCCTCAAACCTATTTTTCTTTTGTATTCTTTATGATCTATGACATCATCTCTCCTAGTCATGGCTGACTTATCCCAAAGGACAATAGATGTAGTTCCTGGGACCACAATACTTACAAAATATGAAGAAAACATTGCACATTTAGGTCAAACAAAATTTTCTTTTTTATTAAATTTATTGGGTTTGTAAAAGTATATAGGTTTCAAGTGTACAATTCTAAAATACAACAGCTATATATTTCATTGTGTGTTCACCACCCAGAGTCAGTTCTCTTTCCATCACCATATATTTGACCCCCTTTACCCTCTTCTACCACCCCACTCCCCCCTTACCCTCTGGCAACCACTAAACTGTTGTCTGTGTCTATGGGATTTTGTTTGTTGCTTTCAGTTTTATATCTGACATATAAGTGAAGTCATATGGTTCTTGATTTTTTTCTGCCTGATTTATGCATCTTAAGATTATCATGCTAAGTAAAAAAAAACATTTTAATACATAATACTAACATATCCTTATCTATAGCAACATAGTCCTAAAATGTAATTTTTAAGTTTTGTTTTTCCCCTGGAGGAAGTGGCTCATGAGGGCAAAAGTGCCTGGTTCCCAGAAAAGTGATAATGTGGTCCCAATCTTAGGCTCCCAGGCCATAACAACTGAGAACTATTCTAGGTCCCTTTTGCTTCTTCAGTTCTCACATTCAGTTAGTCACTGAGTGCTGGTAGTTCTGTGCCATTTTAGAGACATTATCTTAATTCTGCTTCTTTTTTGGATTATTAGGTAATTCCTAGCTGAGTTTTGGTCTCCTTTCTTGTCTCATGATTCTACCTTGCCTAGTGATTGCTCTAAAATGAAATGCTGGTGATCAATTCTGTTTAAAAATCCCCCAGGACTTTGAGTATCCTACAGGAAAAAGATTCAATACTATCTCTTCTGTGACCTATGCTATGCAGATCCTGCTAATTTCATTTCCCCTTATATATCCAGTGGTCCCTCAGGGCTAAAGTACTAGCAGTTCTTTGTGCCTGATTTTCTGTTTATATATGTAGGCAGTTGATTCTGACCAGGAAAACCACTTATTCCCAGTTTGCAGAATGAGTTCCTATTCACCTGAAAACCCTCTCTATCTATGCTATGACAAATACAGTCATTACATATATTTAGTTACTTAATAATCCACTTATAATAGGTATAAAATTCTGACCACACAACTCAAAACATGCATTCACATCTATTTTCTTTTGTCTCACATTAGACTGTGGTCTCCTCAAGGGTAGTGATTTTGTATTATCAATCCATATGTCCTCATTGCCTTGCATAAATACGCATTCAACAAAAGTATGGTGGATGTTTAAATAAATGAATGAAATATTTGAATGTAAGCTTAAGATATGCATTTTACTAAAAATGCAAATATTGGACTGTTGGTAAAGTCGTGATGTATTTTGTCTGTTTTTTAAAGGTCATTTGTTTATATAAAGAACAAAGATCAATCAATGATATATTGCCCGTTTTGTTTGATTACATTTTGCCATCTTTCAGTGAGCTTCATAATTCCTCATTCATAGAAGGACCTGTCTTTATTTGTAAAAAACTTAACAAGGTGCTGATTTACAGCCTCATCTGAATTGAACATTATACCACACAAGGAGTTTTGAAGAGAGCGAAACAAGTGGAAGTCTGATGGTGCAAGGTCAGGCGAGTGTGGTGGGTGTGGCAACACAGCCCATACAATCTCCAGTAATTTTTGACAGGTGATCAAACTTGTATGTGGTCTCACGTTGTCGTGATAGAACACAACTTTTTTACAATTAACAAGTTCTGGACATTTCTGGATGATGGAGTCATTCAAACTATCCAATTGCCAACAGTACACATTCAAATTGTTTGTTTGGTTCTTTGATAGGAGCTCAAAAAACACGACACCTTTAAAATCCCACCATACTGAGACCATAACCTTCCTCTGGTGAATGTCTGCTTTCGATGTCGTTTGAGGTGAATCATCACATCGGGATCAAGACCGTTTGCACACCACATTGTTGTAAACCATCCACTTCTCATCACCAGTTATCAGTCACTTCAAAAAAGGATTGTTTTCCTCACGTTTAATGAGCATATTGCAGATGTTTATATGAGCCATCAAATGAGCTTCTTTGAGTTCATGTGGAACCCAAATATTGAGCTTGCTTACGTATCCCAGCTTCTTCAGGTGGTTGTGAATGCCTGAATGATGGATGTTCAGTGTTTCTGCAATCTCTCATGTTGTGTAATGTCGGTTTGACTCGATCAATGCTTTTATTTTGTCGTCATCAACCTCAGTGGGCCTCCCTGACCGAGGAGCATCGTTGAGATCAAAATCACCAGCACAGAATTTCATGAACCATCATTGGCACTGACATTCTTGTAGTGCATTTTCACCATAAACTTTGTGCAACTTTTCACAGGCTTGATGGACGTTCTTCCTTTTATGGAAGTAAAACAGTAAAAAGTGGCAAAAATGCAGTTTGGTCTTCCATCTTCAACTTGTAGAATCTCCAAAACCTAACTAAATCACTCTTTTTTTTTTTCAGAATAAAGCTAGAACTGTCAGCTGTCAAATGATATAGCAATAACATAGATATGAATGACTCGAGTGCTTCCAAAAATGAAGTAGTGCCATCTGTTGCAAACATGCATCATGACTCTTCCAACAACCCAATAGTAGCAACTATTATTGAAACTGACAGGATAATTTCAGCCCAAATCCGATATCTATTTCTAATTATCTAGTTATAACTGTCACTCTACCTCTGAATAATCAAAAGCAGCATATAAATGAACAATAATTTGACATAAAAGTAGAATTTTAAATTATGAAATATATGGTCAATGCCAATGCAAGCAACACATGACTCTAAATATTCAGTATTAACACAAAAACATAAACTAATAGTAAATATTCATTTTCTTAGGAAGTTGCCTGGTTAATAGATCTCAAGAATCTTCTTAGCTCTCTCTTACTTTGGTAATCTAAATAATTTTTGGAAGTACCCAAAGACTCAGAGATAGTAAATCCAAAGTTAAAAAAAATCTTCATATAAGTTCTCTGAAAACTGAAATAAAGTTTTAAAATGAAGCTAAATGAATCATCAAGAAAGCATTGTAACATTCTCTTTACTAATTTTCTTCTGTGACTACTAACTGACAGTATTCTCAGCTGTGAAGGTATTCTTTAATCTGTCTAGTGACAAAAAAGAGGATCATGAAAACTTTCCATAAATACGTTTCAAATATGTCCATCAGTTTTCTTCATGATAATTTTAGGTTAGAATTATTCATTAATTCATTCAACAAATATTCACTCAATGCCTACTATATACCTGACACTTTATTGGGTGTGGGGCACTGCAGCGAATAAAACAGAGTTTTCAATTTATCAGAGTACACAAACAAACAAACAAACAAATATTGCTGGCTGTTATGGACTAAATGTTTGTGTGCTCCCAAAATTCATATATTGCACTTCAGCCGCAATGTGACTGGTTTTAGAGACAGGGCCTTTATGGAGTTGACTAAGGTTAATTGAGGTCATAAGGATAGGTCCCTGATCCAGTAGGGTTAGTGTCCTTATACAAAAAGACATGAGAGCGAGCTTTCTCTCAGCCATGTGAGGTCACAGTGAGAGGGCAGCCATGTGCAAGTGAAGGAGTATCTTCACAATACCCTGCTGGACATTGATCTGGAACTTCCAGCCTCCAGAATTGTGAGAAAATAGATTTCTATTGTTTAAGCCATCCAATCTGCGCTGTTTTGTCATGGTAGCCCAAACAGACCAACGCAGTGAGATAAATGATATGAAAGAAGATCTATGAGATCATTTTT
>NW_017732702.1:242379-245264 GCF_001890085.2 Hipposideros armiger | reverse complement strand
GGAAATAGAACAGTAAAATATAGCAAAAATGCACAGTTTGGTCTTTCATCTTCAACTTGTAAAATCCCCAAAACTCAATGAAATGGCTCATTTTTTTTAGAATGAAGCTAGAACTGTTAGCTATCAAATGACATAGCAATAACATAGATGCAAATGATTCTAGTACTTTCAAAAATGAACCAGTGCCATCTGTCGCAAACATGTGTCATGACTTTTCTGAAGACCCAATATATAGTGCAGAATGTCTTCTCTTAGTAAATGGAATTTAATTATGAAACCCAGAAATCCATAGAAATTTGTAAAGAAACACATTTTGAATAACACATGGTTTAAAAAATCAGAAGAGATTTTAGAAAATATTTTGTGTTAAATGAAAATTAAAACTACATATCAAAAATTTTAGTTGCTGTTAAAGTGGTACTTAGGTGGACTATTATAGCTTACAATATTTATATTAGAAAAAAAAGTGAGCTATCAGTAACCACTACACACCACTTAGGAAAATTAAAATTAAAATTAAAAAAAAATTGAGAATAATATTTTGGAAAGATTTTGAAGTTATAGTGACATCTAATGCATCGCTTATGTGAAAGTAAAATTGTGCAACGACTTTTTACAATAGTTTGACAGTTTTTAATAAATAATAAAATATAATTACCACGAACCAACAATTCCAATTCTATGTACTTATCCAACCAAAGTAAAGATATGCTCTCCCAAAACTGTGTACAGAAATATTTAGAGCAGCTTTATTCATAATAGAAAAGACGATTAATGAAAGTACTTGGAATACCATATTTAAGGATAAGTCAGAGATGGAAGATGATACAGAGCAAACCAAGAAGAAATGCTGAGAGAATGTGAAAGAAAACGGGGCATGCATATATCACAGGAAGAAAAAAAATGAGCAGTTTCAACAATGGAATGAGTAGCATTGCTTTGTTAAATAGTGCAGTGAGGTCACGTAAGATAAGGCTTAGAGAGTGATCATTTGGGTTTGTAACTAGATGTCATTGATAACCTCTGCAAGGAAAGTTTTATTACACTAGTTGGTTCAAAATAGATTGCAGGTTTTGAGGGGTGAATGTTAATTAAAACATATAGAAAGAAAAAACAAACAAACTTATAGACAGGATGTGTGACTTGGCTGTTGATGGAATGCTGGAGACCAGAGTATGAAGATAGAGGACACATTTTTTGTGGTAAGGTTTCTGTTGGGGTTAATGAAAAAGACTAGTGTTGCAATGGTGTCTTGCTTAACAGGAATGTTTTCCAGTTACATATTGGAAATGAATAAATACTGAGAAGAAAATAGGGCTCAATTCTAAATCTTGCTTTTGCAATTTTGAATACATTTCTGTCTTTCACATTTTATATAATACAAAATATGATTTTGAAATTATAACCAGGTAGCACCAACTTTAGCATGTCATTAAGCCACTGTGCATCTCTGTCCTAAAGTGCAATGTACGATTATATACACCGGGGGTGCCAAAAAAATGTATACAAGTGGACNAATCTAAACTCAGCAAAAATACACTTTTAAGTATTTCTCAGCAAGTAAATATGGGATAACTTACTGCCAGCAAACCTTCAGTACAAATAATATTAAAGGCAGTTTTTCAGGCAGGAAGAAATTACCAAGTGGAAACTTATATCTACACAGCAAATTAAAAAGCAATGGAACGGAAAATATGTGGGTAAATAAAAACACATTTTTACTTTGTAAATAATTTCTTAGATGTGTTATAATATTTATAATCTATGTAGAAGTAAAGATATAGCAACAATAGGATGGGAAAGAATGATAGGCTGTGGTTTACTGTGCATACACTGATAAATTAGTTAAATTACATTTGCAGTTGTTTACAATTATTTGAAGGTAGACAGTAATAACTGATGGTTTTCTAAATCATAGAGCATCCATTATTTTTAACATGTCAAAAAAAATTAAAGCTAAATAAGCTTATAATGGAGAAATTGGAATGCTAGAAGAACTCAACTCAAAAAAACAAAGAGGAAAATAAGAACAAAGAACATATGTGACATAATAGTGATGTGAAGATTTAAACCTAATCAAATAATTGCATTAATTAGAAATTATCTATTTAATTAATATCCAATTAAAAGAGAAACCTTATAGGCTGGGTTAATAGCAAGACACAACTGAATGTTGTCTACAGAAAAGCTACTTTATATAAAATGGGAGGTTAGAAGAATAGAGAAAGATACACTATGCAAACACTACCAAAAAATGACTGGAATGACTATATTGGTATCAAAATATTTAGATTTCAAAGTAAGAAATATCTCTGAGATGAATAATATTTGATATTGATGAAGGGGACAGTTAATCGAAAAGAAATACCAACCCTCATCATAAGTACCTAATAACAAAGCAACAAGTAAGATACGTGAAAAGTGAAATAGACAAATCTACAAGTATGTAGGCAATGTCAATATTTTTCTCTGCTAACCATAGAAAAGAAGATAGAAAATTAACCTGGATACATATAACAATTACAGAACAGAACACCCAGACATAACGTTTTTCCCAGGTTCAAATGGTGCATTCAACAAAATAGATGATTTGTTGCACAAGTAATTGTCTCAGTATATTTAAAAATACAGTAAGTCCCCGACTTACAAACGAGTTCCATTCCGGAAGAACGTTCGTAAGTCGAATTTGTTCGTAAGTCCAACAAAGTGAGTCTTATACACCTTTGACACAATATACAACGCAAAGCCAATGGTTGAATGATACATGTTATAAGAACAAGCAACGTCTACCATCTTTTCGCCTCAGTCCAAACTCTCAATTATTTTCACTTTTGTTTCCATAGTTATTGCTTTGTGCTTCCTAGCAGTCCCTTCCATGTCACCAC
>NW_017732702.1:235356-241703 GCF_001890085.2 Hipposideros armiger | reverse complement strand
TTAAAATGCCAATTAGTATGTTGGACTTTCTGCACTGACCTTTCAATTAATATTTTTATAATTTTCTACTATTTTCCATTTTTATTTGTCTTTTGTTCAGATTTCTGTGGACACAACTTCATTTTATCACATAACTCTTCTGTTTAGTGACTTTAATTTGTGCTGATATTTTTAATTTATGAAAGCAGTTTCTTATTATTGTCTGAATTTTCTCTTTATACCATTCCATTTTTTCTTTGAGAATGCTAAATCATTCAAATAATTTCTTCTACTTCTTATATTATCTTTATTTGACCCTAGGTACTTTTTAATGTTTGTTTTATTGGTCTTTCCATATAACAAAACATATTTGTTATAAAAATATGTTTTTTTCTTGGCTGTTCATTAGCTGATAAGTCATTGTACGTGTGTTTTGGGGTGAATGGAGGAGCGTTGGTGCCTACATTGGACTTTTATAGCACCGTTAGTTCTCATCATTTCACTAAGCATGCCAAGTATCCCTAGGTCCTTTTATCTTTGTTTTGTCAGCGCTAAGAACAATTTCAAATTCCAATGCGTGTGGCATTGGAAATAAGCCCAGGTCTCCACCATTTTCTGCTCCCAGAGTGGGAGGGTAATAGTGCTCTCGTTTTTTTTGCTTGAAGATAAAAAAATGATGCTGAGAAAACTGGATATGCACATGCAAAGGAATGAAGCTAGGTCTTTACCTTACACGATACAAAAATTACCTGAAAATGAATCAAAGACATAAACATAAGAGCCAAAACTATACAACTCTTAGAAGAAAACATAGGGAAAAGCTTTAGGACATTGGATTTGGCTATGATATCTTGGTTGTAACACCAAAAAAACAGAGCACGGAAGAAAAATAGATGAATTGGATTTTATAAAAATAAAAGAAAAAAAGCGCATCAAAGGACAATATCCATAAAGTGAAAAGGCAGCCCACAGGAGAAAATATTTTCAAACCATATATATCCGGTAAGAATTTACACCGAGTATGTAAAGAACGACCACAACTCAATAACAAAAAACAAAAAACCCAATTTAAAAATAGGCAAAGGATTTGAATAGGCATTTATCCATGGAAGATACACTAATGGCCAACAAGTACATACAAAGATACTCTCAGTATCACTAATCTTGGAAAAAGCAAATCAAAACCACAATGAGTTACCACTTCATATTCATTTGAATGACTATTATCAAGAACACAAAATAAGTTTTGGTGAAAATGTGGGAAAATTGGAACACTTGTGAATTNGATTAATGAAAGTACTTGGAATACCATATTTAAGGATAAGTCAGAGATGGAAGATGATACAGAGCAAACCAAGAAGAAATGCTGAGAGAATGTGAAAGAAAACGGGGCATGCATATATCACAGGAAGAAAAAAAATGAGCAGTTTCAACAATGGAATGAGTAGCATTGCTTTGTTAAATAGTGCAGTGAGGTCACGTAAGATAAGGCTTAGAGAGTGATCATTTGGGTTTGTAACTAGATGTCATTGATAACCTCTGCAAGGAAAGTTTTATTACACTAGTTGGTTCAAAATAGATTGCAGGTTTTGAGGGGTGAATGTTAATTAAAACATATAGAAAGAAAAAACAAACAAACTTATAGACAGTATGTGTGACTTGGCTGTTGATGGAATGCTGGAGACCAGAGTATGAAGATAGAGGACACATTTTTTGTGGTAAGGTTTCTGTTGGGGTTAATGAAAAAGACTAGTGTTGCAATGGTGTCTTGCTTAACAGGAATGTTTTCCAGTTACATATTGGAAATGAATAAATACTGAGAAGAAAATAGGGCTCAATTCTAAATCTTGCTTTTGCAATTTTGAATACATTTCTGTCTTTCACATTTTATATAATACAAAATATGATTTTGAAATTATAACCAGGTAGCACCAACTTTAGCATGTCATTAAGCCACTGTGCATCTCTGTCCTAAAGTGCAATGTACGATTATATACACCGGGGGTGCCAAAAAAATGTATACAAGTGGACACTTTGATCAATATTGCTCAAGCAGTAGTTTGCCATAATCAGAAGTGTCTGGACACTGATGGTAACCACTTTGAGCACCTCTTGTAATTGCAGAAGTCAAATATGACTTGTATTTGTCTTTTGTTATTGGTATATATTATTACAATTTTAATGAAGTTTTCCTTTCTTAAAATTTGTATACATTTTTTTGGCACCCTCTGTATTTATCTCCTTCCTTGTTAATGAACATTAATTTAGACACAGATAAATTTCTAGGAAATTTTGAAAAAAAATTTAAATGAATCAAGAAAATGTCATGATTCATATGTCCCTGGCATGCAGTTTTAACTTGTCAACAGTAAGACTGACATAGATAGGAGTTTCATGCTTCTGCTATAGCGCTGATCTGAATACTGATTGTGGACTTGAACTGCAGATGTTAGACGCAAACCATCTCTAACAGATGTATAATCTGATTAAATATGCAATGCAGTGATATTGTCAAAACCTATTAATCACTCTTTCAGGACACATTAGTGTTGGCTTTACTGACAGCTGTGAGGATTGGAACATTTCGCAGTTGCAAGTACTGTTGCTCATCCACACCACCCAATGGTTCTTAAAGGTAAAAATCAGTGCAGGCAAGAGCAATGTACTTGAAATGTCAGATATTGTTTTCTCCCATCATTAGAGAGAAGGAAAACATAGTTATTCTTCTCCAATAATGTTTAGGCTACCTACATTTATTTGCTTTTTACCCCCAAATTGCAGGATTGCTTTCTGTCATGCTGGGGCTAATTAAAAAATGCAGATGTAGGGCCAAACCTCCAGCATGCATATATTAGGATGCAGTCCCATGACTGATGATTATACAATATGTGTTCACAGATGAATGGTAGCAAAGCCTTTTTCCCCACTGGGAATGCTAACAAATATTGATTTCTCAGCCACTGACACACACAGGTGTTGCAATTTGTTTTGGAAGGGCTATCACCTTAATGTTATGATCACCACTCTCAGATCATAGTTTTGTCCTTGGTTTACCCAAATCTCACCCAGTTTGAGATTCCTGGCAGAATTAACGATCTTTAGTAAAACTAAGCAACTGTTTGCCAATATGTAACCCAAATGTTCTCGCACTGAATTATCCTGAGTTCCAGAACTTTTACACCACAGTCTGTTACGAATAGATAAATTCATTCTAATCAGTTTACTTTTATTCTAGTTCTCTCATAACTCACTAAAGAAATACAGTGCAATAGAAATGACCCAAATTTTCCAAGATTGGGCTGCTCAAGTGTTACGAGATGAAGAAACGTGGCAGTGTGTGTCTGATCTAGCTAGAAAAATTAAGGGAAGAAGGACAAAAATGCACTTCAGTTCTCAAACCACCCATTAAAGTTTGAATGGGCCAGCTGTTATTCTAAGAGAATAGGAAGTAGTAGCAGCAGTAGTAATATAGCATGCAACCCTTCAACGTCTCTCACTGGAAGGAAATTCTTACTTTCCATTCTTCTCCCTTAAGATATATGTTACTGGTCATAGGTGCTATTTTGCTAAGCTCCCTGTGCCATGACTTGGTTTTGTTCAATCCCTACCTAAGTGTTTTTCTTATTGGGAAAACTACAGAATTAAATTAGACCTAAAAACAACACCCTTACCTGTAAATATGTATCATAGTAACTGCATCTTCCTCACCAATACTCATTCCTTTCATTTTGTTTTTCCCCAGATGCTGATAAGAGGAGAGGAATCTTATACTTCAGAGATTTAAAATTTGTTATAGCAGAAATAGGGATTATGTTTCTTTCACTGATGAATTAACTCTTAGAAATGAGTCTTTCATCATGACTGTCAATGATTTACTTCCTTAAGGAAAAGTTTTGGTAAAATATAAACCAAATTTTTTGTGGGCAATTCAGCAAGAATATAGAAAGATTTATTTTGAAGATTTTGAGACTGAGAACAAAGTTATTAATTATCCTCTTTTCCTTAGTTCTCGAGTCAAAGTAATCAAAATGAGAAATCTAGGAAGGTCAATAATAGATATGTTTCCAACATTTCCACAATCATTTCTAGCTTTTTGTAAAATGCAACCAATAGTAATGTTTAGGACTACAATTACATGTATTAATCCAAGCATCCTAACAAATCCTTGGATCATTGAATCACTGTTTTAATGTCACTTTATACAACAAATATTGCAAAAAACCCAAGAGTAATAGGTTCCCAAAAATTTTAAAAATGAAAGGGAAAACCCTTGATATCCCTTTTATTAGGACCTTGTTTCAAATTCCTATTTCCAGAAAAAAATTACTGTAGAATCTGCTTGTATAAAAGAGAATTGGTTTGAGAAATAATTAGTACTACACTAATATGGGGAACTCCATGTAATTAAATATAGTGCTTATTACAAAACAAAAAGTAACCCCATTAAGTAATGTCTCTCAGGAAAATTCAGTACCTTTTTTCTGAGGAACATCAATCTTTGCTATTTCAGGATTTTCTTTTCTTCTAAAAATAGAACAAAGAATGACCTAGTTATAAATATTAAAATAATATTAAATGTAGCAAAATAATCATATTTTGACTATTTAAAACTGTAACATTCTTTACAGTATTTGGATAAAATTCAAGTGGAATTTTTTTAGAAAACTACTATGCACAGGAAAGTGTACAAATCACCTAAATCCAATAGTTGTACATATGTGATTAAAAAATAATACATGGTTTTATTTAACTGGAACTCAGGCCTACCACCACTACTGATTTTAACTTAGTGTTAAAAGGCATATTTAAATCATTAAGTGGCAAAACTTACTTTCATGGGCAAGCTCACTATAGCAAAATAAGAAACCTCTTTTTCAGATTTCATAAGTCAGAAAAATATGATGAAATATTAATGCCAAATTAAATTAAATTGTTACTTTTATCAAAGCAACGCATGCACATGTTTTAAAATGTCAAATGATTCTACAAGGCTTAATTAAAAGCAACATTTTCTGTTCCCAAATTCTCCACTATTAACTCTTGTTCTCAAAAGCTTTTATCTTTAGATATATTTGTCTTCCTTCTGGTACTTAATTCCTTATTCTCAGTATTAACTACAACTATTTTTTTCTTTAGTTTTAGATATTGTTAATTTCCTATAATAGAAGCTTGAGGATTTAATTTGTTATAATTTTCCACAACCAAAAGCATATAATCATCCTTATCATAACACAGAATCAAATTTCCAGGCCTCCATCTTCCCAATGTCACAATTTTGGGTTATATAAATACAGGGTGTTTATTATCAGACCAAGTTTGTAATATCTACCATGTATACTGTTCTCACCTTTCCCTGCCTAAGCAAATTTTGTTTCTTCTGAGTTATTAATTGCTTTTATCTTAATTGCTACCATAGTCATATTAATTTCTCCCAAATTCTTACAGAATATATATAACTTATCAGCAATTATTTGATCAGTTTCTTTTATATGCTTGTAGATAACCCTTTAAAAGCACTTATCTTGCCCCTCTGAATTTAGAGGACTGGCTTTCATTCTGGGAGCCCCTCTACAACCAACCTAGAGATTCCCTTTATATTTACCATATTGAATCTTGTTTCCTGAATACCAAGACATCCACTTTCTTGCTTTCCTCCTCATTTAGTGGATCATATTTTCTAGTAGTTCTCAAAAGTGGGTGTATATTAAGACATGGTATGATATGCTACGTGTGTGTGTGTACCTGTAATAAATCTGAATATATATAGATAGATATAGATATATATAGATATGCTTTCTCATTAAAATATAGTAAGATATATATTTAGAGGTTGCTAATAATTTATTATTAAAATTTAGAATTCTTTTTGTTTTCACTTTACCTTTCTAGAAGTCCAAAGTTATTCAGATTCTTACTGTTTTTCTGGAAGCATTTACTTTATTTTTATTACCAATATTTTTCTAAAACTTCATTATGTTATTCTTTGTTTATTTCATTAATTGTTATGGATTTTTTTTTAAAGATTTTATTGGGGAATTGGGGGAGGGGAACAGGGTTGGGGAATTGGGGGAAGGGGAACAGACAAATTGCTGTCCTTTTGTTCTTCAGTCTAGTTGTGGAGGACCTCGCTTCACTGGCCCATGTTGGTATGATCATTGTGCTCTTCCTGGGTGAGGCAATAGGTCGCTGGTCATTGGTCGGCCGCTCCCAGTGGCTCCCAGCAGCTCACTCTGGCTGCCTGCCACTCACACTAGCTGCCAGCCACTCACGTAGCTCAGGGCAGCCCACTGCAGCCCTGCTGCAGCCTACGCCATTGCCAGCAGCTCACAGCAGCCCAGCTCCAGGTTGAGCTGTTGTTCATCATCTTA
>NW_017732702.1:231728-233501 GCF_001890085.2 Hipposideros armiger | reverse complement strand
TGAAATCCTGATACAAGTTCAATATGAATGAACCTTGAAAACATCATATAAGTGAAATAAGCAGATGCAAAGGAAATATATTGTTTGATTCTACTTATATGATGTAACTAGAGTAGTAAAATTCAGAGACAGAAAACAGAATAGAGGTTACTATGGGGAATGGAAAGTTATTATTTAATGGGTACAGAATGTCAGTTTGAAAAGGTGAGGAAGTTCTGAAAATGGAGAGTGGTGATGTCTGCACAACAATGTGAATGTATTTAGTGCTACTGAGTTGCAAACTTAATAATAGTTTAAACTGTAAATTTTATGTTAGGCATATTTTACCACAATACAAATGTAAACTATATCACTATAAATACTTCAACTTAAAAAAAAATTCGGGAAAAATATTCCAAACAGATCAATTTTGATAAGTATAAGGCAAATCAAGGGCAGTTAGTCATTTTAAAAAATAAATTATTATTTTTTTTCTTTTTTACAAAGAGATATGGTGGAAATGAGCATAAATATCCAGAAGTTTTACAAATGTGATTCAGTTTATAGTTTTTCAACATTTTTGCAAAGTGACATATTCTGATTTTTCCTTATTTCACAGCCACAAAAATGAAGAGGTAATAATTATACAAATGTGATTCTCCTTCTATACAGCTGAGGGTTCTTTGAGCGTGGACTGCAAAAGACTGGGGAAGAGGCCATCTGCTGAATATTCCATAATATGGAATCAGAAGAGATATGAAATGCTGTGAGTATTTAGGGATCAAGCTTATAGACAAAGAATGAAGTTGACATTCTGTGCACTAAAAGGATACAGCATGTTTTGAATGTCCAAATCCTGCACACTCCAAATAAACTAACCTTCACTGGCTTTCAGGATATAACCCCTAAACCCTTTTAATATCTTGCCTGATAATGGCATTTTGTATACCTGGGGCCTTTGACTACACCAGATAGTTTAAGCTAAATAGTGATTTATGGTGGGAGATGAGCCATGAGGTATCAACTTGATCAACTTGGAGGGGCTGGATACTGAGAAGCTAAACACAGTCACATGAGTACTTCACACCTATGTGACCAGTCACCAATAAAACTCCTTGACACCATGCCTCAGGTGAGCTTCCCTGTTTGGCAATACTCCATCCGTATTGTCACACATCACTGCTGGGAGAATTAATTGCTATCAATGCAACTCCACTGAGAGAGGAAAACTGTAAGCTTGTATCTGGTCTCTGGTGGATTCAGCCCTCTTCATCTGTTTTCTTTGCTGATTTGAATCTGTATTCTTTTGCTATAATAAGCCATAACCATAAGTATAACAGCTTTTCTGAATTCTATGAGTTCTGAATCACTGAAGCTGAGAGTGGTACCAGGACCAGCAACACACAGTCTAAGAAAAGCGTCATTCATATAGATGATACAAAAGGACACACACACAAAAAAGTTAAAAACAAGTAAGTTCACAAAGCCAGTACATTAGAATACTCATCCTAGAGCAATTCTAGAGATAATATTTATAGCGTGCCTAAATTCAACCTTATATCATAGTAGAGAGGACCTGATATAATTAAAAATTTCAAGATAAAATCAAACCTGTTCTGATCATGAATATGAGACCTGAGTTCCCCATTGTGTGTGGCCTAATGGATAAGTAGGGATCTTAACTTATGTAGCCTAGGCACTGATTCAAGCTTCTACAATTACTACTATCTGGGCACCCTTTGGCAGACTAGACTCTCTGTCTCAAAGTGTCAGCATCCCACATGTACAATGGTG
>NW_017732702.1:201025-229813 GCF_001890085.2 Hipposideros armiger | reverse complement strand
ATGTACATTCAAATTTATTTGTTTAAAATTTCTCTCACCTGGTACATTGTAATCTGTAAGTTCAAGGAATCTATCTATCTTGTGAAATCACAATATCTAGCACAAGGTAGATTCTCAAGTAATATTGATTTATATGATTGAATAACAAAATTAATCAATTTGGCTAGAAGTAAACTAAATAAGGGGGAATTTGTCAGCTGGTCATAGGATATTTGTGTCTCTGAATATCCTACTCTCTTCTAATCCAAACTGGGATCAAATTAATTAAATGGGGTTTTTTTGAGAAATTTTTGATTTTTACAATTTTTGCCCATGTGAAGAGTAGGACTATAAATAGCTTTAAAAAATATATGGATACAAATTATAAAATGAATTTTCCATAAAATAAATACTGCTAGCACCAAAACAAAAAAAGAAATTTTAGTCTAAAATAGCATTGTACTCATAATCCATTTTCATCATTTTTCCAACTTTTCCTAAAATGAAATTCATATTTCTACTAAAAAACAAGTCAGTCATCAATATACATGTAGTATCTATATTAAATCTCTTCTAATTATAATATTAATCATTTGACAGATGGCTTGTTAAAACAGAATAAATTATGCTTGGAAGAATTAAAATTAGAACCAACTTGAAAAGTGGTTAACTTTCTCTATCTAATATACACATATTATTTCTTAAGATGAAAAAGGATTTTCTGTCTAGTATCTTCAATAACATACATCTTGAGATTTCAATTCCCATAATTTAGCTTTATGGTATATAGATGAACACTTAAGGACACATTCCACTTAGGGATACAGAAATTTCCAAATTAAACTATTGCAGAAAATAATATTGGCAAGAGTGCATTAGGTGCACTGTAATTTTCTCAGTATTCAATAGCCACATTAGATGAAATCCTCATAGTTCTTACAACATGAGTCATGAGTTGTAAATATCAATCTACATCAGCTTAAGAATTTACAGGGCAATTTTACAAATATTCAAATGTAAGATTGCTCAGAATTCTATGTTTATCTTGATTCAAGTTATATGAACACTTCATCGCAAAAGCAATAGAATGCTATTATGCGCTGTTATCCTGGATTTCTATATTTGGGAATAAATCAGAATGCAGCTAACTATAGCTCATAAGCTAATAAATAAAGTTATATGGAACACAGCCATGCTCATTCATTTATGTACTGCCTATGACAAGTTTAGCTATAGTTTATAGTGGAGAAGTGGGTACAGAGACCTTATACCAAACAAAGCCTAAAATATCTATCTGACTCTTTTCTGATCTTTGGATAAGTGATTGAGCTTATCTGATCCTTGAATGTGAGAATGTTAACCTCAACTGTTTTAGCCTTTCTTGAAATTACTGACACCCCTTACACAAATAGATAGTTCATGAGTCCAAGGCACAAACTTGATCCTAATAATCACCAAGTCCAAGGAGAAGCTACATATTCAGATTTTCAAGAAACAAAACTATGTAAGTTTCTTCTCATTCCAGTATATGTTAGTGGAACAACAAATTAATATGTAAAATATCAATCTAAGTCAACTTTCTTATTTTAGTCTCCCACAGATAAAGTCTCAGGAGGTAATTTTACAATTTCAATAGTATCAGTTGCATGCTGGCTGAAATTTTATAAATACAACTCCTCTAAAATATTTATGGACTTTCTGTTTACCTGAGTATATTTTACCATGCTCCAAAAGTCATACAAATAATAGTTTTTGATAAATGCCTCTCACTAGCAGGCTAGCCCATAACTCAGACTTTTTAAGTCTCATGACTTTGAGCTTTCCCAAAGCACTTTTGTCCAGCAAAAAATATCTGCTAGATACCACCTGAATTCTTTGAGAAGTCTTAACAAGGGATCTCATAACTACGCTATTGATTTGATCTTTATCCTGACACTATGTCTTACTTTTAGAGTCTTTGGCTCAGTAGATATAAAAAGTAGCTTTATTTTGCAAACTGGTAAGTCCTGATTCCTCTGTATTCTCTTATAATTTTCATTCCAGTATGTTCAGTTATTTCTTATTTCATACATTTCTTCATAAATAGCTATAATAAGTAAATACATTCTTTCATAATTTTGCTTATACAACTCTTCCCAAATCCAAATCTCCTTAGGAATATATTTTTTTTAAAAGTCAAGTTACCTGAGGCAACATTTTTTACCAGATGATTACAAAGACACAACACAGGCAGCCATTTTTCAGACCCCTTTAGAAGTTTCTTTGTCATTTTTTCCAGGCCTCTCTGACAATGTTCTCACTATTTTTCCAGTCTCTACTAACATCTCCTTTCCGCTGTCATCCAGTCCCCAAACCAATGTCACATATTTCAGGTTTCTGTTATGCAGGCACTCCACTACTGGAGCCAATTTCTGCATCAGCTATCTACTGCCACAATAATTCCCCACAACAAATCACTCCTCAAAGTACTGACATAAACCAACGAGCACTTATTTATCATGAGACTATGGCTCAGCGTTCAGGCTGGGTGGCTGGCTCTTCTGGCTTTAATTGGACTCACTCACATTTCTGGATTTTTAGTTGACTGTCAAATGGAATAACATGGGCTACTGGGTCATCTATATCTCATCCTATAGCACACTAATTCATTCCTGTAATCATAATGGTGACAGAGTACAAGAGTAAGAGTAGAATCACATGGCTTTTCAATCTTACACATAGATCATCTCTGCTAACATCTCTTTGGTCAAAGCATATCTCGCTGCTCAACTCAGAATCAAAGGGCTAGGAAATAACATTTTGCCTCACTGGTGAAAAGAACTATAAAGTCATACTGCAGAGGGTGTGGTTATAGAGAGAAATGAAGGAGTGGACCCTTAATGCACTCTCCACAACAGTCCAAGGCCTCAGTGAAAACCATGGCCTCTCCTACCCAGGAAATCACATAAATACGGCATCTGACAGCACAGTTCAAGCAGAGAATGAGCCACAAATGCCCAGTTTCTTCCTCCACTATCCCATGGGCAGAAACCCTTACAGAAATAGTCACTGATTCCAAGGGTAGAGAGACCAGGAACATTAATCTGACAAGTAAAAATTAAAATACATGTTCTTCTATTTGAAATTAATATTGGCTCTTCTTGTAGATAGTTTTAAGATTTTGGATATCTCAGTCACTTTCTGTTCCTGTATAAGGCTTTGTATTTGTTTTGTCTATGTATTTTTTCATTGGCCCTCGTCTATTAACTTTAAGACTAAGACATGTCTTTCATCTTAGACTTTCTATGACTCAGTAAAGTGGAGCGCATATACAAATTTTATTTAGTAGATGAATTAACTACCATTTTGATATAATGAAGGGTATATTTGAAACATTAAGAAGTCTCTATATTTGGATAAAGAAGAAACCAAAAACGTTCTGTTTTATGCATACAAATGGAAAAAAGCATCAAGGTTTCTAATACTTTCTCTGCAGGATGCCAGTGTTAAATTGCAGAGTGACCAAAATGGATTTGACACACAGAGAATTCATCTCAATCATTTAGCTGAATAAAGTTTGAAAATAAAACTGAAGTGGTAAAAATCAGCCTATACTGTATTGTGCCATTGAAATGGGAGGAAACTGGGCATGGTACTATTGGTTTCAAAGAATTTCCTACATTCCTGAGTTTACTGTTCATGCTGTAATAAATCTATTAGTTGTTTCTTCCAGCTTATCAGATATAAAATATCTACCAGTAGGACCTATATATAATTAAAATATAATTATACAAATGTGTTCATGTGCATGAAAACTTGTCCGTATGATTGCCTGCATCCCTCTACTTATTTTTTTCATTAACCATCTTGGTAGGATAATGAGGAAAATACAAGCAGTGTTTCTGCAAGAAGAGTGAGTTTTTCCTTTTAAATATCTCTCCACGGGCAAATCGAAACCCTTCCTTATGTGAAATGCATGCAGTGTTCCCAGTTCAATTTCAGTAAATCAGATTCTACCATGTGGGAACCACACTCTACTTTAGTACAGTTTTGTTTGACAGATGGTCACTGTTTAGGAACACATTTTTTTCTCGTCCTGACAGTACCTAGGAGTTGAATTTCTGCTTAGATGTTAGATTTAGCATCAGTAAGGTTTTAAATATACGTGGCAACATATGCAGCAAAGTGATGCCCCATCTTTTTGAGACTCAAGAGCATAGAATGACAAAAATGATTAAATATATATTTACACTGTGTGAATGTAAATATATTTTTATTTCTATAATGCGAAAGTATAAGTTTCAGTATATAAGACCAATTTGTTATCAAAATATTGGTTTCTGTTCATGACAATTTAAATTATAATGCAACATGCAGCAATAACAGAATTTGAAAATATAAATGTGATATCATCTCTTCACAAAGTAAAATATATGTGCTATTTATAGACACAAAGTCACCTAGAAATTCAAGGTTTGTAAATGAATTCCACTTTTTACTCTTTGTACTTACATGAGATACTTAACTAATCAGCATCTCTTCTACTACAAAAAATAGAATGCATTTCCCATTCTTAATTTATTGTTATCATTAAATAAAACACGACTGTATAATTATAAAACCATTTAGCTTGCACAAATATATCATAACACTTCTTAGTAGATTTGCTTTACAATACATGAAAGTATAAAACATGCCCTAAATCTCTTGTCAATACAGTAGTTTTTACCTCTACTTTTCAATTATTATACAAAGTAAATCTTGTCATAATCTTCTCTTTGTTCTCCATGTAGTTAAGCACGGGTATTACCACTGGTTTCAGTACTGAGAATTTGAGTGCACAAAGGATTGTCAGTTCAAAGGGCTTTCAACTAGTACACAGAACAATTCCACTGGATAGAAACTGAAGTGTTATATCATTAAAAAGTTCTTCAGTATAAACAGTATTTCATTTATTTAAAAAAGTGGGAGCAGGCTTCTCTAACTTGTGTAATATATAAAAGTTTGAAAATGCAGTATGATGATGACATATTATTATTAAAAATTAGCAGGGATAACTCTTGTCACTCTAGAGATACTTGGTAAAAAATGTATTTTGTGTGTGCATATCTTTTAAGTTATGTATTTGTGCATCTTTATTCTTTTGTAGCTATTTCTGGGAAAATTAAAAAGAAAATGAGTAGAATGGCTTATAATGACTCTCTTCAATCTTTGAAGTGTCCTAATTATTGCATGTAATAGCCAAAATCCAGTGTGTAAAAAACAAAACAAAACAAAACAAACAAACAAAAAACACGACATTTCTCCATGTGGCATAATACCAATAGCATTCTCTCTTGACCCTCAAAAGTTAACTTTCATGAATTTCTAAAGCAGGCTAAATGCTAGTAGATTGTCCTGCAGGAATATTTTCAGGAATTGCAGTGGCATAATGTTAAACAACATGCTAAGTAAATATTATACAGTCTTAGAAAGTTATTTTTTTCTAAGTAACACATGCACGTTGCTCATAAAATTAAATTAATTTAAAAAATGTAATGTATATAAGATCATGCAATGTTTTACACCTTTTCCCACATTCATTAAAATAAATTTTGAATTCTTTATTTTTGAATTCTGAATACATTTATTTGATTTTAAATAAGAAGCATTTTACTTCCTTTATCGGTCTATATATAATCTTCAAATTATTGCAGTGAGTTCTTATTGCTTCCTATTTAATCAAATTAATTCAGCACACTGTGCACTAATGTTATGAAAATAAACAGTATTTACCTACTTTTAATATGGTCCTCAAACCTTTTAAAGAGTTCTGTTTTTGAAAAAGGCAATACAAATGAAATGAATTAAATATAGATAATAGAAACTAAACAAGTGTAAATTGCAAAGGAACCAGGCAAGATAGGGTAAGGACTGGATTTACCCTTCCATCTGAAAAACTAAAACTCCAGACAAAAACATGAAATTATGCTTTTTAAGATATTGGACATCTGGCAACCATCTAAGGACTCTGATTACTGAAAGAAGGGGAACAAATGAAGTGTGTGCCCTATGGTTACCCTAACTTACTAGCAACAGAGAGATTCCTTGTACAGTAGCACAAAAAGGGGAACCTAGGCAAAGTTTAGTCTTCCTGAGTTGAGGAGACAAAGCTGGAGGTTTGAAGAAGAGATAGAGAAAACTGCATGAGAGATTAAGAGAGTCATATGGGGCATAGAGACAAATCAAGTGCCAAATCTGAGGATCTTCACAGGATCTCTTCTGAATCTTTAAATAGTAACTAGAGAATGTGTTTGAGTAAAATTAACTGAGGTTAGTGAAAGAATTACCCAAAAGAATTAGAGGGTGGAATGCTCCAAATTCCTACAAGGCTGGAAATATTTCCTGACCTCACTTGTGATATGAAAATACTCATAATTCATGGGCTGTTGGGTAGAGTTTTCAGGAGGATTATTCCTTAGTAGTGGTGAAAATTAGTCCAAGATTAAGTGCTATTCTCATCTTGACTAATGAAATTTACCAAGTATGCATACAAGCAATAAAATAACCCCCAAATTAAAAGAATCAATTAATTGAAACCAGCGTAGAAATGTTGAAAGACCGAATTAGAGGACAGGAAATTTGAGCAGTTATTACAATTCTGTTCCACATGTTCAAGAAGCTAGATGACACATTGACCGTGTTAAGCAAAGACATGACAGATATTAAAAGTATCAGGTTTCTATAGATAAAAACATCATTGTCTGTGATAAAAAACACACTGGATAAGATTAAATACATTATAGAAGTTTCAGGGGAAAAATAGTGCCTGAAGACATAAAAATAAATAAATAAATTAATTAATAATAAAAATAAAAACCCAAAGAAAAAGCCTGAAGAAATAAATGAAAACAAAACAGAACCTCAGTGTGCTGTGAAAAACTTTAAGCATTCCCAAAAGAGAGAAGGTATGGTGGACAGAAAATAAAATATATGTAAAGAAACTAAGAATGGTATTTTTTCAAAATTTATTGAAAAGGGTAAACCTAAAATTTCATGGAGTTTTAAAAATACCTAGGAAACATTATATAAAGACAGCTACACGAAGGCAAATAATATTAAATTACTTACAACAAATGATAAAGAGAAGTTTCAAAAGAAGCCAAGGAGAAAATACACTATATATTCAGGAATGAAATAAGTATGACAATAGATTTCTGCTCACAAAGGATCCAAGTCAAAAGACAGTATTGATATCAGAGCGGGGAGGAGGTGTGAGTGAACAGGCTATTTAGAATTCTATGCCCAGCAAAAATATCTCTCAAATACAAGATTAAATAAGATGCATTCAGATATAAAAGAGCTTACAAAATTAATCACTAGCTGAACCATATTACTATATTACAAGAAATATTAAAGGGATACCCTCAAGCAGAAGAAAATCATACCAGGTAGAAATGAGAATCTATGCACAGCAGCAACTGGAAACTTTTAGGGATGGTGGATACATTAACTTTCTTGACCATTATGATTTTACAGTGATGCCCATATGACAAAGCTTTTAAAATTATACACTTAAACATGTACAGTTATTATATTTCATTAAGGTTGTTAAAATGCAAAGCAACAAAGAGATGTCAATTGCCTTGAAAATGTTCAATATTTTCTGAGTAGCATGCACTTCAAGATATTTAAGTAGGAAAAAAAGTTCTAGTCTTTAAATTATTTGCTTCCATTTCAGAATTGCCAATGAACAGCAAAATTATTTATTGAATATCTAATGTAAGTAAATGACAAAGCCCATTTAAAAGCTATATCAAATTTGATTTTAAGTTCTATACCAGGATATTCTTGTATAATAAAATTAAAATACTTAGTTTTCTCTCATAACATTTTTTTAGTTATCATTTACTCTAGCTTAAAAAAGGAATATAACAAAGGGACACAAAAATACTGTAAAATGTGTAGAAGTAGCTGCATGAACATTTTTTAATGTGCTGTTAGTGCTCAGCAACCAAGGTTAATTTATCAGAATATAGTTTGATCCATGTTGTAGATGCTAAATTACTGTCAATAATGCATTTGTATTTAATATTGAAATATAGTAGTTTTATTAAAATTTAAATGAAAAATAAACTCAAATATAAAACAACAAAAAGAGAATGGATTTGTATAGGAAGACATATTTAACTCTAAAAAGTGGCTGTGGGGCCCAGCCAAGTGGCTCAGTTGGTTAAGAGCTCGCTCAAGAGTTTGAGCTCTGTGAAACAGTGGTTCAATTCCTGGCCCCAGCTGAACTGCTGCTGAGCTACCAACAGGTGGCAGGATGGCTCAGCTAAATTAATTAATTAATTAATTAATTAATTAATTAATTAATTAATACTGGCTGTGTTTGAGTGATTCAGTAGATATATCTTTGGTTTAGGTTAAAAAAATACATAGTTACTTTAGAGAAAGGCTCTTTAGTTAGTGCTGCTACACCAACAACAAAAAAGCCAACCTCATATCAATAGATATTTGAGTATTAAAAACAACTTTGTGTGAGTGTGATGTTGTTGCAATATGTGGTTTAGGGTGAAGAAAATGAGAAATGAGGGTAGAAGAGGCAATTATAAGGTAGTCTAGAAATTTGCTCTCTGCTGATCAGAAATGAACCAAGGATATATATGAGAATATAGAGAATATTGGATTAATGAAACATTCTTCGAGAAATCCTTGCTGAATATTTGAATTTTATTTCTCTCAGGAGAGCTTTTAAAGACTACAGAGGGACAGTGGGCTCAAGATTTACTCCTTAGCTATGATCTACAGTTTCAATACAATCCTTTCAAAATCCCAACGGCTTTTTTTTTGCAAAAATAGAAAAATCCATCCTAAAATTAGTACAGAGTATCAAAAGACCCCCAATAGTTAAAATAATCTTGAAAAAAAAAGAACAAAGTGAAAGTCTCACATTTTCTGATTTCAAATTTCTGACAAAACTATAGTAATCAAAACAGTATATACTGGCATAAACACAGAAATGTAGACCAAACCATGCAGCTGCTATGGAAAACAGTGTGGAAGTCCCTTGAAAAATTAAAAATAGAATTACCATATTATCCAGCAATTTCATTTCTCAGTATATATATCTCCCAAAATGATAGTGGTGTCTCAAAGTTATATTTGCTCAGCAATGTCTATAACAGCATTATTCACATAGCCCCAAAGTAGAAGCAACCCAAGGGTTCACTGACAGATGAATGGACAAACAAAATATGGTATACGCATAGGACAGAATATTACTCAGCCTTAAAAAGGAAGAACATTCTGACACATGGTGCAATATGGATGAACACTAAGGTCATTACGCTGAGTTAAATAAACCAGTCACAAAAAGACAAACACTGTATGAACCCATTATGTGACGTAACTAGTATAGTCAAATTTATTAAGGCAAAAAGTAGAATGGCTATTGTATGGGGCTGGGAAGGTTGGAAACGGAGGAATCATATATTGGGCCAAGATTTCCAGTGTTATGAGAAGAGCTCGGAAGTCAAATGGTGGTGATGGTGGCATAACAATGTGAATGCACGTAATACTATTGAACTGTACATTTTAAAATGCCTAAACTGGTAAATTTTAAGTTTGTGCACTTACAATTAAATTTTAAAAAACTAAAAATAAATCATTCCTCGGAAAATGCCTTAATTTGAAACAGCCTATTGGCAAGTGGATACAGATTCAGATTACAAGAACAGGGGCAGGATGGATGCTAGAAGAAACTAAAAGATTATCAGAAGCAAGATCAAGACTCATCTCAGAAATTATTTTAATGTATTGAATCACAAAATGAATGGGCACTTAAGGCTCTGAATTTGTATTTCATGGAAAATGGAACCATGAGTAAGGTATCTATGTTCACTTAGGCCAAAAACTCTTAATGGATTTTATCATTTAGAGCTATGGTCAGTTCTGTTATATCCTACAATATAAATACACACATACAAATACCACATGCATACATTATATATGAAATGAAATGTACACACAAATGTATATATGTTAAATGAAATATACATGAAAATAAATTAAACAGGGTGGCTTGCTGTACCATTATTTATAAAAGAGTTAAGTGTTAGTAATCTTTGAGCAATAGCAAATCATAAGTATAGTTTGGGAATAGGTTATATGTCATATACTCTTTAGTTATTTAATAATGCTTGAGTAACTATTACAAGCCTGACATTGTACCAAAAGAAATACATGCATCAGTTAATCTAATTATCAGGAACTCTTATCCTGACTTTTATAGTTTTAGGAACGGAAGGCTGGAATTTAATTCTCTTGTATGTTATATGTCTGCTATAGTATACAGGAGAATTAAATTAATTGACAGGATCTTGGTTGTAGGTGAAAGGCACATGTAGAGAATATGTTCAAAAGGATTTCAGAGCAACAAACAAAAACTGGTTCAAAGAAACTTGAAAATTCAACAATTAATTCTCCTAAATAATCTATATTAGAAATAATATACATGTTTTACCCGAAATGTTGGTTAACATCTCAGACTGGTATGTCCTTGTCTGAGGAAGCATACATTTAAAATTCATCATCCTTAAAATATAAAACTTCATTTCCTTTAACAAACTATGATTTTTCTAAACACAGTGAGAAGGAAATATGATATGAAGTTCCTATTCAGGAAGGAATGTATAAGTAATGACCAGAGTTTGCTGGGGAGCCAAGTGACAACCAAGGTAAGTGCTTTTCTTTCCTTCCTTCTTTCCTTCCTTCCTTCCTTCCTTCCTTCCTTCTTTCCTTCCTTCCTTCCTTCCTTCCTTCCTTTCTTCCTTCCTTCCTTCCATGTTTTTTTCAATTTTGTATTTCTCTTGTATTTACATTTTACGATATTATGAAAATTTCAAACAGACAGTTGAAGGGAGAGAAAAATGAATCCCATATCTAATTTCCCTTTTTCAGTCGATGTTCACCATGCACTATCCCTTCTCCAGACCTAAAATCATCCCTAATTACTTTTAGTATCTAAGAAGATTTAATGAATAATGATATTTTAGAACCCAAAACCTGGGTATTAGGAGTACTTATTGCTGCCGTGGTGTCTTTGTCTTTATGTCGTCTCATATATATCAATCATGAGTTCACATTGGTATTTCTAATTTATCTTTAATATTGCAATGTTAAAAGTTAAGTTTCATTCAACTTATTTGATCTTATATTGTATCTTTTTTGCTAAACATGTGTTTTTCAACAACATTCTTATATGCTTTTCCTATAATATTGCTTATTTTATAAAATTACTTATATGCTTTTCCTATAATATTGCTTATATAGTTTCAAAATGACAGTAGTATTACTAACATAGGCCCTGAGTAACATTTAAGATTGTTTTGCAGAAAACACAATACATAATCCATACCTTTTTTTATGTGGCTTTAAAAAAAATCTACATTTAAATATCTTGGCATTTGCTCTACCTTGAACAAAAGGGTATATAAATGGCTTAAATGTGAAAGAGGGCTGTCTACTCTATAATAAGTAATTAAGAATGAATTTAGAATACTTTTGGCACATTTAATATATACATGCGAAGTCTCTAGTGATATGCAACTGCAGAAGGCAGCATACATACTGTATTCTAGAATGCACAACGGTGAGAATGGCTTCCCACTGTCATGGCCACGATGACATACTGGTTAGCCTAGTTGCAGCTTAATTATTATATTATATTAAGAGTTGGATTCTACTCTTAATTCTTTAGAAAACCTGCATAATCATAACCTGTCTAAAGTTCTTTACATCTAAAATTAATTTCTTCTTAAAATTTTTATTGAGTGATATATTGAAATAGCAGTAAAACATGAACAGAATGATTAGTAGAGAATTAATACTCAAAAATTTTTGCTAAGGCAATTTTTTTAAACAAGGATAAAATTCAATAAATGGAAACCTTAATCTAATAAAGGAGTCCAGAGATGAAATGTAGTATGTCTTTGAGTCCATTGAACTCTGTATAATATTTGTGGTATGCATGTGTCTTCTGTATTTTTCTGGGGAAATTACCATAAATGTTGCTAGATTTTCAAAAGCATTTAAGTAAAAAACAAACAAAAAATTCATTTTCAAGCAGACTTATGCTTCCAGGAAAATGGAGTAAGTGTACTTTTCCCTATTCTTCAGCTACATGAAACTAAAAACCTTAGACACTATGAAAGAAACATAAGGAGACTTTGAAAGGTGGGAAGAAGGAAGCAAATAGGGTAGAAACTTTGGGAACCAAGGAATAGCAGGATGGATGAGTTCTTTGGCTTCTCCTTTTACTTCATATATACTGGACTTGGAGCTAAGAAGACAACACACTTGAAATGTTAACAAGCACAGACACAAAAAGCCAGAAAGAACCAGGGATGGGCTGAGAGAAAATATTTAGACTATAGCTGGTCTATTTGAGCCAAACACCACAGAAAGAAATGGTGGCCCCATTCTTACTCACATCACCAAAGGCGAAGTTAGGAGCAAAACCTTTCACACTCTCCAGAATGAAAGGTGGTACTTTGCCAAATTGTCATACCAGTAGAAACCACATAGAGAGCCTAAACTTTCAGCCATACCAGGAAGTAACTAAGCACCTGTCCCATTGCTCACTGCAGTACTGTCAGTGGAAGCCTGTGGAGAGCCAGGAGTTTCAGCACCACCCAGAATTAATGAAGTTACCCTTTCCCTCATGGTGTCAACAGAGGTCTTGAGAACAGTAACTAGGCACTCCTACTATTCACAGCCAGAGTGCTATCATTAGACACCTAGTAGACATTCAGAAACCCCACCTCCACCCAGAAGTAATGAAAAGCTCGTCCTCCCCTCATGTGGTAACAAAAATTATAAAAATGCCTGATATGATTCTAACTATATGTGGGGGAAATGTTTAAGATGCTTATATTACAAATGAGAGGGCAAGGAGGCATTAAGTAAGGTTGGTAAGGTTTTGATACTTTATTTGAATGGTAAAATACCAACGCCAGTAGGCTGTAATAAGTTTTGTATCTATAATATAATACCTAGAGTGATCACTACTGTATAAGGTGACATGCTTCAAAACACCATAACAAACCAAAATGGAATACTAAAACATATTCAAATAACCTCAAGAAAGGGTATAAAAAGAAAAGAAAAACAATAAACATACAATAAAACAGAAAACAAAAAATAAAATGGTAGACTTAGGTCCTAAATTACCAATAAGTACATTAAATGGATATGGTCTAAATAAACTAATGAAAAGTAAGACATTAAATTCACTCTGAATTTAAATAACATGACTCAACTATTTTCTATTTACAGGAAACTCACTTGAAATATTATGGCATGGTTACATTAAATATAAAAGGATGGAAAAACTTATATCATGCAAATATTAATCAAAAGAAAACAAGAATGGCCATATTAGAGTCAGATGAAATATACTTCAGAGCAGAGAAAATTACCAGAGTCAGAGAAGGACACTACATAATAATAAAATGTCAATCCATCTAGAAGTCACAGCAATCCTAAATATGTAAGTAGCAAGCAACAGAGCTACATAATATGTGAAGCGTAAACTGATAGAATTGAAAGAAGAAACAGACATATCCACAGCTATAGTTGAAGAGTTCAATATCCCTATCTGATCAATTGATTAAATAAAGATATAAACCTGAAGAACACAAGTAACCCACGGTGTATAATTGATATTTATATAACACTTTCATCCAACAACAGCAGAATATACATTCTTTTCAAGAACCCCTGGAATATATATATATATATATATATATACACACACACATAATATATGTATATATATGTACATATGTTACATTTTTGAAATACAAAATCATAAACATGAAGTACACTTTAGTGGTTGTTCATGATATGGGAGTGGGACAGTAGGTATGGCTATAAACAGGCAAGCTGAGGGATTTCATGATAATGGAAATATGCATATCTTCACTAATTACAGTTAATATCCCAGCTATAATGTTATACTATAGTTTTACAGGATGTTACCATGGGTGGAAACTGCATAAAGAGTAGATGAGATCTTTCTGCATTATTTCTTACAACTGCATGTAAATCAAAAATTGATTTAAAATTATATCAATTCAATTATTTTTTATATTTTCTTTTATTTTGTATATTTTTGTTGTGATAATAATAATAATCTCTCTCACTTATTTGATTTAGCTGGAATGATCAAAAGTATGAATAAACTTCAAACACAGATAATGAAACAAAATTTTAAGTGTGACTAGTTTATTAAAACATAGGTAGAAGTTTGCAAGAACTGACATATTCACTTTACCTTCCTTAGTGTGTTGGATTGTAAAGAGCATCTAACTTTGAATTAAATTTCATTTTAGATCTTTTCTAATGAACTGTACTTAGGTAAAGAACTTGAGAATTTACTATTATGATTTTATTCTTACTTTTGAAATTACTATCAAATTAGGAGCTTTGGTAAAATCAATATCCAAGATGAGTCATCAAAAATTTAGCAACCTAGATACATTGCACAAAGCAGGGAAGAAGTTGGCAGAAAACTGTCTTAAATTTCAGCTTTAGGAATACACTTTCCTAAGTATTATACTGAATATTTTGCAAGCTTGATTTTTAAGGTTTGATTTGTATCTAAACGTTTTGAAAAGCCTACGTTGATCATTACCTACTAACTCTACCATAATTGTTTTAGAAACATTTCTTTTTCTCTTTATTTGAACATCCTGGACTGCCTGCATCTGTTAGCATTCTCAGAAGCTACATTTTCATAAAAGTACTGAGGACTGAATTGGGAATGCAGGTACACAACTTGGCTCCAAGATAATGAACTAGAATGCTCTGTAGCAATCAAGTGTTAGGGTCTTCCACAGTGTGGACACTTGCTACCTGTCAGATTAAGTGCCTCAAGCACGCGACTAAATCAGGATGTGACCGCCTTCCATTGTAGTTACACATGATGTCAATAACAGCACCCCTATCCACTATTTTGCACACTGTAACATATCTGCTCTAATTTTCTCTACTCCAGCTTTCCCACCCTCCTTACCCCATCCTCCATCTAAATATCCATTCCCTAATTAAATTAGCAAAAATCACCCCTAAACCAATTCAAAAATGGCAATTGACACCAAAGAAGACAATAGCTACTAAGAATGTTCAGAAGAGTGACGGGCCTAATTCACTGCAGTTTGCTTTCATCTACTATAAAAAGTCATAGATAGTATTCATATTTCAGAGATTAAGCTTTTCTATTATTCCCATGTTCAAGAGATAATAATCTGCTCTTCAAAGTCTTTAGTGTTAATATTCTGTGAATGCTTTTCATGCTTGCATACCTTTCTTTCCCCCCTGTATAGTTGAAGGGATCAATTGCAAACTTTATGCATGCAAAACAAAACAACCCCCTCCCTAATATAAAAAATAAAAAAAGAAGAAGAAACCAAATAACAATTTCTGTGCTGGAACTGCAATCTCTCAGCATATTTTTTCCCTTTAGTGACATGAGCTTAGTGCCAGATTCTAGATAATTGACAGATTTATGCATGTGCATAGTGGCTTGGTGCCTTTTCTCTCATGCAAGGAAGAGCTTCTTAAATGTCTCAAAGCTCAGGCAGAAGTTACAGCACATTTTTTGAGCAGGCAGTTAGACTCATTGTAGTCTTAAAGCAAGCTTGCTGGTAAATAAAGTCATAATGCTGTAGAAATAAGGCCACTGCAGGTTAAAAAAGACTAAAATTGTTGTTGCTTTGAGGCTGGAAAGCCATAGGTCATAAATGCATTGCTTAAAAACAAAGCAATCAAAAGCTCAACATACAGCAAGAAAAAATATAAACCTAATTTCTCCTGAAACTATTCAGATACACAGATTGCTTGCTTTCTGGATCTCACAGGAAAATTAAATTGTTATTCTCACTTTCATTCTCTATTACCAAAGGGGGAAACAGTGGTCAATGGTCAACCAAATGAGTTATACCAAGGGTGCCAAAAAAAATGTACACACGTGACTTATATTCATCTTTTGTTATTAGTATATATTGAGTATTACAATTTAAAAGTTTTTTCCTTTCTTAAAATGTGTATACATTGTTGTGGCGCCCTCTGTATTTTGCCACCCTGAACTAAAAACGCATCAAAGGAATGTTGGTAATTTAGCATTTTACATAGGCTGTTGGGATGATGCAGGCTTACTTTGATTCTTTCCTACACAACATTTCACTATACATACCTTGAATAAACACATCAAGGGGATTTGCATTCAATCCCTTGTAAAATGAATACATTGGATTAATAACAATTTGGTGATAGAATATGTGCAATTCATATTTGTTATTATGTTTTACCTTTAGACATTCTACTCTAAGTTTTTTGATGTTCTGTGATCTGAATAATGCTGCATTCTCTTAAAAATACCAAGGGGAACTTCGATTCTGCATCAAATGAGCTTTTTTATGTTCTAAATAAAATCACAATTATCAAAGGAATTAAATTCAGCAAGCCACAGTATTTTACTGTGCAACTATTATAGGCTTAATAATGTGCTGTACAGCTGAGGGAATCCAAACTATATATGCTATATTATCAGATTTCAAAAACCTCACTAATAACAATATATAAAAATAGTTAAGTAAATGGTAAATAACACATTCAAGGAAAGTATAAGAGACTCAGAACAAAAGCAACAAACTAGGAACAAAAAATAAAATTATCAAGGAAGAATATTTCAATTCCAGTGTTGATTTATAGAGTATTTTTACCCACTGTGCTAATAGCTAAAGCAGATTAAATGAAGAGTAACACATTATCATTTTCATTACAAACCATACAGTCAACTAGAAAAAACTGACAATGAGACAATTCCAAAAAGGTAAGCATAGAAATAACTCTGCCATTATAATACTACATAATTTAAATGTATGCTATGGTGGTTCAAAAGGGAGAGGACAATTTTATTTAAGGAAACTATTAATTATTTTAAAATCTAGGTCAGACGCTGAAACATGATGGAAAGAAGAATTTGAAATGGGAGTCAGTAAAATAGTAGAAGTGAAGACATGGAGGCAAGTTCTAGACATACAGAGGAAGGAATAATGAGTTAAATTTAGCTGCTAGAGAATAAGCTACATAATATGAAGTAGGGCATTTAGTAGGAGTTTCATAAAGAATGCTTAGGTAGGTAAATAAGACCACATCAACATTACAACTAAACTGCAGAGAACCATCACTGAGATTCACCTGAAGCTTACTTGAACAGAAGTCCTACAAATAAGGACACACAAAAGGAGCCATGTGAAGACTTGTAGGAGGGGCAGAGGCATGGAATGGGCTGGTTCCACACATACACGTGGCAGTTAAAAATCATGACAGATATCTCAGCTATGGAGGGACCCCCAAAGGAGTAAGAAGTCCCAGCCTCACACCAGGCTCCCCAGCCCAGGGCTGCACTCCCAGGAAGAGAATCCCCATAACTTCTGGCTGTGGAAACCAGCGGAGATTGTAGCTGAGAGAGACAGATGGTGGTTGGAGTCCCAGGTGTTCCTCTTAAAAGGCCCACACATGGATTTACTCACTGATAGACCCACTCACTCTGGCTCTAGCTCTGGGACAGCAGCTTGAAATGTGCCAGGGACGTATGAGGAAGACCTGAATTGTCTGGTGTCAGGGCAAGGGCTGGAGAGACAGCTTTCTCCCAGACAGAAGTGCTGGCAGAATCCATTATTTCTTTGTTGAGTCCTCCCCACTCCTGGCCTGAAGACGTAGGCTATCACCATTTCTGAATCTCCATCAACCTGGCTGAGACTGTTCACTCCACCCTGGTGATTCCCTAAGACCTCATCCAACTCAACTTGCAGACCCACTGAAGGCACTTCCAGTGGCTTTTCCATACAAATGGCCTGTCTTGGCTTAAGCTGTGGACTTTTTAAAAATCCCTCAAAGGGTCACAAAACCCAAACATGTAGCGCATGGCTTGGACATGTCCCAAACCTCTTGCTGAGCAACACCAAGCCTGAAACTAGCAGCAGCCATTCTCAGTTTGTGAGTTGGCCTCTCAAGGCACCTCTCAGAACTTGGGCTGCAGCTGGCCCCCTCCCAGGAGGCCCTGAGGTCGCCACACCCTGTGGCTGCCTTCTGACCAAATAGGAGCACCATCTAGCCGCCTCTGTGGGCAACATATCCAAAGGGCAGACTGGGCAAGCACCAGAGCCCTGCTAAAGTGAGTCATGCTCTGTAGGGTCATCCCCTGCACAACAGCTCCTCTACCGTAGTCACAGTCAGTCCTCACAATGAATCATCCCAAGAGTCAATCTCTCTCACACTAATGTGCAAACAGCAACCAAGGCTCAACTACAACAGGAGAGTACACACAACCCACATAAGGGACGCACCTGGAGCACCCATCTCAGGTGACCAGGGGGACTGCGCCACCGGGCCCCATAGGACACCTACTACATATGTCCTCTCAACCAAGACCAGGAGTCATAGCAGTTTTACCTAAATATAAAAACAAATACAGGGAGACAGTCAAAATCGTGAGACAAAGAAACATATTCCCAAATGAAAGAATAGAACAAATCTCCAGACAAAAAAAACTATACAAAATGGAGACAAGCGATCTACCAGTTGCAGAGTTCAAAACACTGGTTATAAGGATGCTCAGTGATCTCAGTGAGAGCTTCAACACAGAGATAGAAAACACACAAATGAAACATAAAAAGGAGCCAGTTATAAATTAAAAATACAATAGCTGAAGTGATTAATATATTAGAAGATATCAACAGGTTAGACTGAATCAGGGGATCCAAATAGAGATTTGGAAGACAAGGTGGCAGAAAATACTCAATCAGAACAGCAAAAAAATAAGGGTAGTTTAAAGGCCTATGGGACAACATCAAGCATACCAACATTCATGTCATTGTGGCACTAGGAGGAGAAGAGAGAGAGCAAGGGATTGGAAACCTATTTGAAGAAATAATGACAGAAAATTTCCCTAACCTGGCAAAAAAAGAACATACAATCCCAGGAAGTGCAGAGAGAGTCTGAAACAAGATGAACCCAAAGAGGCCCACTTCAAGACACATCATAATCAAAATGTCAAAAGTTAAAGACAAAGAGAGAACCTCAAAAGCAGCAAAGGAAAAGTAGTTAGTTACCTTCAAGGGAGCTCCCACAAGACCATCAGCTGATTTCTCAACAGAAACTTTACAGGCCAGAAGGGATTGGCAAGAAATATTTAAAGTGATAAAAAGCAAAGATAAACAGACAAAATGGAAACAAACTCATAGATACAGAGAACATTTTGATGGTTACTAGTTGGAATGGGGGTTGAGGATGGGTGAAAGTGGGGAAGGGATTAAGAAGTACAAATTGGTAGTTATAGAATAGTCATGGATGTAAAGTATAAAATAAGGAATATAGTCAATAATATTGTGATAACTATGTATGGTGTCTGATGGGTACTAGATTTATCAGAAGATCACTTTGTAAGTTATATAAATGTCTAATCACTATGTTGTACACCTGAAACTTATATAATATTGTATATCAACTTTAATTAAAAAAAAAGATGGGAAAAAATAAAAAGAAATGCTTAAATTCTTAGCTGAGGAGATAGGATGGAAAATTTTTTGTGTGTTATTCAGTTCTGGTAATGTAATAAGTGATATTATTTTACAACTAGAATGTACTGAAATTAAAAAGAAAAATTAAATAATAAAACAAACAGTGTATGTTTATAAATCATACCACACAGAAGTGCTGAAATAATTTAAAATTATACATGATTCCAATTTAATGCTTTCAAGCAGTTATACATTCAGGAAGGAGTAACTAATGAATTTTTGAAATTTGAGAAGAAAAAATGTGACATTTTCACATACTTTATCACATAAGTACATGGGGTAGAGATTTCATTTGGAGTTCACCCACAGCTTGATTAAAATGTCAAATTTTATTGTAAATAAAATGTATGGAAAAAAGAAAGAAAACAAGAGCCAATTTAATTGAAAAGTTCAGTCCTAGACCACCAATTCAAACATTTTTTTCCCAAGGCAAAAGTTTAACTCTTTTAAATCATTTTTTTTAAATCATGATTTTTAAATCATGAAATGTTGGGCTTTTTCTCTTTGATTAATCTATGGATGACTGTAATGTGCTCAGAAAGAAGCAACAAAAGAAATATGAACTATAAAAATCACATCAAATTACTAGAGCTAGAATGACCCAATTGGAGCACATTTAAACTCCTAATTTTATTAAATAATAAGCAACTTGACACATATACTATATGAATTAAGTGAATCAATTCATGTAGTTTTCTATTCTCATTCGCATCATTCCCATACTCTTGATCTTGCACATCTTTGACTAGTGGATGACTTTTCCTATCTAAATAGAAGTGGGAGGAAGGGAGTATAAAATAACACAAGGAGGGATGGAAGGAGAGCAGAATCAGGAAATTCTTAATGAAAACTATAAATTCAGTTATATGTCTAAGCCACATTAATGGCATTGCTAATAATATTATTCAAATTGATCCTTACTTAGAGCACCATAACGACATTTGGAGTTCCATTCCAAATTCATCAGTCAGCTATAGACTTGTTTTTGTTAATACCTGGCAAAAATATTACAAATACATTTCAAATATTTTTATCCAATCTCAAAGCCAAAAATATGAGTAAAAATTTAAGTTTTGCTTCTTTCATGCAAGACGGAATTTTAATAAAATTTATCAGATGCCACACAACATATCTTTTCACATAAAACAGTACCTAACATGGGTCATACCTTAAGTGAGAAAGCCTATTTATCTATTGTCACAAAGAATATATATATATATATATATATATATATATATATATATATATATATATTTCCAAATAAAATAGTCTCTAACATGAGTCTCTAACAGTAGGTCAGAAACTGTGTTTACCCCTAGGCTATATGTGCATACAAACTAGCAGGAAAATTAACACAACTGTATGTAGTACACAAGAGAATTTTTACTTCCTCTATCCTTCACTAGTTCATCCAACAGGCACTAAAATTTTCATAATATTATTTCAAATTATTCCATGTATTTGATCCTCCTGCCTAACAGTGTGGCTCAGGTTTCTATCATTTATTGTCTTGGCTTCCATAATAATCTAATTTCAGTTCTTCCCATCATTTAGAAAATTTTTCTCAAAGGTATAATTTAAGCCAAAAATAGAATATTGGTTTCTTATGCAAATGAAAATTCCAAAATCAATGGCATTAAAAAAAATCAATGCTAGTCAAAATTTCCTAAAATTGTTTTACTAGACCTCTCTGATTTGGCCTTGCCTATGTCTCAAGTTTTATTCTTCTCAGTCCATACAGGTATGCTCTATTGGGACCAGTTCCTGGGTACTGCATTCTCTCATACTTTGCTTTTTCACATATGCTCCTTATCTATCACCTCAAAATTAATTTTAAACTTCTACTTTAATATTCATGTTCCCAAAAGATCATATAAGACCTTCTATCATAGCACTCACTTCTTTTTCTACATATATGTTCCCTTTGACTTTTAGACCATGAACTATTAAAGTACAGAAAACCTGCATTGTTTATCTTTGTACTCCAACAGCTAAGGACAGTACATGACATGTAAGTAGATATTCAATAGTATTTGTGGAAGGAAAGAATAAAACTTTGCAGAGTCACCAAGCCAGATCATGTAGATCATCTGTGTGTTTGCATAGCATTTGTGCTTTCTCCTATTGAAAAATTGTTTATAAGTTGATATAATTTTATCATTTAAGTGTGTGTGTCCACCACTAGAGAGTAAAATTATTTTGTGAATAACTATTTTATTTATTTGTTTCACACAGTAACTGAAACAGTGCTTAGCTGTAAATAATCACAGTCATTGATTAATGACTAATTCCTCAATTTTTTTATTATTACAGCAAAGCCAATTATAAAGAGAATTTTTCCCACATCTGCTTAACTAAGAATCATGAATATACAACAAAGCTTTCTTTCTTCTTTGTGTAAAACAGACTCTGAGTTGGACATCTTTTCTTTGCACAGTCTCCATTACTAATGTAGATTAGTAATGTAGTAATGTAGTAATTAGTAATGTAGATTACTTAAGTTGATTAATTTGTATACACGACCTGCATATATGTCAGGCTCTCTATCATCAGTAGTATGCAGTATAATGTTCATAATTATATAGCACCATAATAGCCTGGTTTCTCTTAAAATACAAAAGTCTAAATTCTGTCCAAATACAATATAATCAATCACATGCAGGAAACAGACCACTAACAGGTAAAATGGGCAAATCCAGAATAAAAAAATAATCATATCCAGGAAAATACACTCATATAATCAAATTCTGGTTCTCTCACTTTCTATAGCACTTTAACTTTGGGCACATTACCTTTCTGTGATTCAGTTACCTCAGTTATAAAATGGAGATAATTATAGCTCCTAACTCATTTAGTTATTGTATTCATATAGATAGAACATATTAATTTATGTAGAAGGACCTTACAAAACTTCTCAAAGATAGAAAATACTAATAAATGTAAACCATCATTAATTAACTGGTTCAAGCAACATATTATGGACTCTGTTTATTTGAAAAATCCTGTTTGGAACGATGTTTAGTTTTAAATGCACATGTTAATATCTTCAAAGCAGCACATTTTATGTTCTTAAATATCTTTACCTTTGTCAGAAACCTAAACAAATGCAATAAGTAAATATATAAATACATATAATACTTATTAACTAGTTATATGCCATAGTGAAAATAGTAAAAAGGTAGATATTGTTACGCACCAAAAAAAGATGTTCGAATTTTCATATTGGAAAATCTTTAAATCCTTGGATTTTGTTCTGTAACTGAAATTTCCTGAGCTTGATAAAATGATGGTCTTAGTATCAAATTTTCAATAAACTGCATAATTCAAAGTTTTCAATTTAAGAAAAGCCAAAATAAAAATATTGTTTTGATTTTTTCAGATTGTGATTGTCAAATAACATCTGACTTTTAGAGATTTGTAGTATTTTAAATAGACAAGAAAAATTTACGAGTAAGTGGTGAAGCTAATGCTATCAGAATACATTATTAGCATTGTTATTATATATAAAAACACCCTTATTGGGAAACATTAACATATATTTAAAATATGCATCAAAATATTTAAACTCAACCTAAAATTATTAAATTTTATGTTATTATTTAAGTTTTAATAACACTAAGTACCTGTGCCAATGAGACCACAGTTTCCCCTAGCCTAACTTTTACATAGAAAAAAGAGATTACTCCATAGATAACAGTGATATCTCAAGTCAAATCTCTCCCAAATACATGCTTTTGGTATGTGATTATACAGGCCTAAATAAGTAAATCTAAAAATAAAAGAAAACTAAGAACACAAAATGTAGAACTGCTTACTGATAATCACTCTTTTTTAACATTTTCAAAATAAACTACAGTAGATTTAGATGTAAATATTCTGCTTTCAAACTGAAATTACAAGAAAAGATACTAGACAATTCCCAATTTTTGACAGGATTTATTTTGATCATACACCCTGTTTCTCATATCATAAGTGTTTAGTAAATGCTGAAATTAATGATGTGATGTAACCAACTAAAATTTCTTCCTACATTGTAGAGAATGTTCCATTATTATTGTCATTTTCCATTACTTTTCTCTCTGAGGAGTGTATAAATTAGTCTTGATAAGGAAATTAAATCAGGAGACTGGTTTAGGACACTATGGAAAAATCTGTGGTTGGAGAATTGGAAAAGGGAACAAATAAGACTAAGAAGCAATAAATTTAACGGAGTTTGAAGAGCAAAAGGGGGAAAAACACACAAAAAAAACTTCTGTAGTAGAAAGAGGTTAAGAATGAGTATTTTAATATACAATCAATAAAAAGACATGGAGAGTAATGTAACAAAAACAGATAAATTTGTTAATGAATATATTTTAAACTGATGTAAGAAAAAAATGGGTATGAGGATGCTGCAGTAATTGAAATGATAAATGATTAAGACATTGTGAGGGGTAAAACAAAGTTAGAAGGGTCAGGAAGAAATGGACAGAGTCAGGCATTTTCATATGTCAAAAATACTTGGCTCCTACTCTATGGTATATTGAAAGATTATTATCATAATTAACAGAAAGTCATGTCATATTTATTAGTGAAAATTCACAGAATTTGGTATAAATCCAAATATCCAGCTGCAGCATTTAAGTTAATGTTTATGATTTATTTTAAAGTCCTTTTCTTCAGACTATTCAAACAATTAAGGGTAAATTATTTTGTGCATTTATACTTATAGCTAAAAATAACTGTACCTTTGTATAATACTACACAATTAAATGGAATAAGTGAGTTTAAGGATATAATTCATCAATTTTTATTCATCTTTTGAAACAATTTTGGTTTGTTATGATTTTTATTATTAGATTACTTGTGTGTTTATTTTAATTTTTGGAATCAATCACTTTGAGGCATTGAATTGTCATTTTCAGATGAAAAGAAAAACTCAGTGAAATTATTAAAGTAGGAAAGTAGAAGAAATGAGAAAACAGATTCTATGTGAGTAAAAATTATTTCTATTTCATTTTAACTTATACTTCACAAGGTACTCATGTGTTTTCCTTAAGCCAGACCAAACATACACCCAGATTTTCATGACAAAAGTAAATTAACCTGTGCCATTTGTAGGAAATTTCTGTCATGGAAAGTTGAGGAACTTAATTCAGTCATTATCTGTGAAATTTTCTATTAAAGATACTTCTTTGCTAAATGCTTTCTTTAATATCAAGTTTCCTGGTACTTGATTCTATTCAGGAAAGCTTTCATTCTTCAGTTATTCTTAGTTCCGGAGGAACTGCCATCCTCATGTTATCTTTCATTAAGAGAATATTCAGCCTAATGCTTATATTAAAATAAATCTCCAAATGAGCTATTTATTTGATTTCTCCAACTCTAAAATTTACATTCAGAACAGCCTTGATTTCTCCAACTCTAAAATTTACATTCGCCTCTATCAAAATAATTCATAAATATAAAAGGCTCAAATGGGTTACCTTTGTCCTATTCAAAGAGCCCTCATTAACCCAAAACCTAAAGATAGATGAAAGAGAGTGTTAAATCAAGCTACAACAAACCTTAGTAGATGTCAAAAGATTTCTAGGTGGAGACAATTTCTGAAATAAATACTACGAAAAACTATTAAATCTTTTTTCCATACATACCCTGGTTATCCTCTTGATTTCCTTCTCAAAATAATTCAGCTGTTCACTGCACTTACCCAAAGTAAAAAACAGATGCCTTGGCCTAGTGGTTTGCCATCAATATACTTTTCTATACATATGTGTATACGCTAGGGAACCATCGACTATGTCGTTCCTTAAATATACTTACATGATCCAACATCTTTAGTTTCTCTTTTAGTGACCCTACAAACTCTTTTTACCTTTTCCCTGCCTGAATCTTGCATGGCAAAACATTTAGGACTTAAATTTCAGCTCCTCTACTTTCTAGCTCTGTAATCTTAGGTAAATTAAAGTAGTCTGTGCTTTGGTTTCCTCATCTGTTAAATAGGGATACAAAGAGTATGCACCTGATATAAATAAATGAGTGAATTTACATGAACATTTAGAATAGAGGCTAGATTAATTGATTGTGTGCTTTTGTCTACCAAACACAGACTATTTTACTATCTAGAGCTTTAAAAAAAACAAGGTGTCATAACTTTCATAGATGTAGATTCTTTCCTCTGAGGGCATCTCAGATAGAGATGTACTACAGTTATGTAGCCAACACTCAACAACTGGGGGAATGTGTGTTTCAGTCCTGTAGGGGAAATCTAGTGAAGCATTTCTGTCTCCATGAATACCTGAAGTTTGAAATCTATGGTGATTGCAAGGAAATTGCCAAGTTAGAGGACACAGATATATTTGTTTATCAACTTCATCACCAAGTGAGAAGGTTCCCAACTAGAGTTACATACTTTCCATTTTTTACTGTATCATCCGGTTTACAGATGTTCTGTCTTTGGCCTACAGCAGACTGTATTTTATTTAAAGAAGTTCAAAACCTGAATTAGAAATTTATAATTAAGATGCTTGCCACTAGTTTAAGTTAGTGCAGGAAAAATCATTTATATGTTCAACAAGAAGGTGGAAGAGTGTGAAAAGATGGGAAGATCTTCCATTTTTTTGAATATTTTTCCATTTTATATTCCACTGTAAAGGTACAAATTTTTCTATCACGTTCCATGCTAATGTTGGGGTGATTTAAACTTGTTAAATCAATTTCTACTCTCAAAAAATCCCACAGAACTCTAATAAAACTGTAATTGTTTTCTATAGGGTTTTTGTATGAATATTTCTGGGCAGCATTTATCCCCTTTTCTCATCTCTATTATGGTGAGTTTAAGGTTTATCCATAACATAAATGAAAGGTGTGATTAAAAACATCTTGTATATCTTTAGATCAAATAAAAGCATCATACTTATGATGCAAAACCATTTCATTGGGTCAATCTAATGCATGAACGCGTGCCATTCAAATATAAAATTTATACCTTTAATACAATTTCCTACTAAAATTCTTTCTAATAAAATTTTCTATAAAAATTCTACTAAAATTGTCCAAGGAGGTTAGGGTATTTAGAAATGACTGGTAGAAAATGTAAAGGAGTAAAATGCCATATACTATTTTAATCCATTAATTTTGATTTAAAGATTCACTTTATTATATACGTCATTTTAAAAGACAAAAAAACCTGAAAAGGCAAGTCTAAGGTGACAGGCCAAAAAAAATTGGTATCCATTGGCTTTATATGAAATATGCAAGCTAGAGTACTCTAAATATTGTAGTGAACACTAAAACAAGTGGGAGAAATAATGTATTAAAGATGACCCCTGCAGTCAGCACTGGGAAGTACTATTATTGAACTGGTGCTTAGCACCTGGTATAATTTGTTAGGTGATCACACAGGTTTGTTTCCAAATGAACATACAGACTGAAGAAACTTTGACGAAAGCATAAACAAATTTCATTTTGACTCTTCTTTATGTTGGAATTAGGACATACCTTTTCAAGAGCCCAAGATTTCCCCAAGGACTGAATTTTGTGTAATAAATGATCATCATTTTAAAAATACATAAATTATATAATTAAGAAGTCTAAATAACAAAAATCATTATTAGTGTTTACTGATTAGTGCCCTCAAGAATATCTACAAGTAGGCACGCAGATCAGTAAGAGCTTCTAAGAGCCTGCCACTAAAGTTTCCTAGAGATACTCTCCCCCTTAATATTTTCACTAATGATTTATTGCCACTTAGGTACCAATGACATGCTAGGCACATCCTCAATTTTCCTTTCATTTAATTCTTACAGGTGCAGAGTACGGATTATCATTTCAGTCATTTTAAAGGAGGTAACTGAGGAAAGGCCAATATTGAATTTCTATAAAAAATTGTGTAAGGTCCTTGTAGATGGCAACTGTTTACCAACAGCCTCAAATCTATGTATTCAAACAATCACAATGAGGGCTAGTTACTGTCTGCTGAATGCTGGGTAATGTACCCGATGTTTTACGTTCACTACTCTAAATTTGTATAGTAACTCTGGGGAAAAAAAGTTATTTTTCACATTTGAAAAAGCCAGGCTCAAAAAGTTTGAATAACTTTCCTATAGTAGCACAGTTAACTGATGAGCTGGCATTTGAATCCATAAATTAAGCACAGTCCTTAAATATCACAGAGATGTATATTTCAAAGAGAAATGATGGGATGGCGTCAACAAGGACAATGAAAAGAGGAAACTTGTGGCAGAGGAGCTGAGAGAAGAGGCATGTCTGAATTTAAAGTTAGAGGAATGATGGAATGTTTTATGAGCTCCTTTAAACAATTTGAGAAGTTTTCAAACTTTACTGTATGACCTTGTGGCGACGTCATCCTTTGGAAGCTATGAGAGCTGGAAACCAAAGCCTCACACAGATGCTGTGCGAACTAATTAACATTAGTAATGTACACTGAGCTCCTTAGAGAAAGGTCTCAGAATGCAATATATTAAAACCAAGTGCACTGAAGCTCCTTTGGCCCACAACAGGATTGATGGAAATATATATTTAGCACATATGCAAAGCAAAGAGAGTAGAGAGACACTAGAAAAATGGAGTCTAATACAGACAGCATTTTCTTTTAGGGACGGTCTCTATATATCTGCAGTTAGTCCCGGAAATCTCACCAATAAAACCCAGAAAAGAAAAATGGAAAATCAGTTCTTGGAGACTAATTCAGCGAGCCAGATTAAGAGTAGAGGACCTAAAATACAGCACACAGGAAATGAAGTAAGAAAGAAATTGAAAGCGAAGACTTGCTAGCTGATGGGAGCGGAGCCTTCCAAATCAGAGCTTAGAGTTTGGGTCACAGTTGTGCCCAGGAGAAGGATTTACTTCTGGCTTTATACTGGCTTTTGAAAAGCAAGTGTTCTTAAACTGAAAGACCCAGGGAACGTGGGATTGGGTAAGGGGGATGTGCCCCGTTTTGTTTTGTTTTTTAATTTTTTAAAAATAATTTTTTTCAAAATTGGGGCAGTAGTCAACATTTTCAGGAAGGTAAACATGTCCTCAAATTTCATGGGTTGGAAAAGATATAAAAGATACTTGCATCAACATGGATGAGGTTTATTTTATTCCAAAATTGCCTAAAACTATTATTGTGTATTTGCATATATATATATATATATATATATATATATATATATATATATTATGTATTTATATAACACACACACACACACACACACAC
>NW_017732702.1:181904-200747 GCF_001890085.2 Hipposideros armiger | reverse complement strand
ATACCCTAAGAGCCTTGCCACGACTTTTCAGAGGAGAATTTTTTAGTATTCACACACAGAAAAATGAAACTTTAGGGGAAAAAAAGATGTCTATTTATTTTTTTGTAATTAACCTAAACGCTCCTTAAAAAGCAGTGCCAAAAAGGCCTTATTTTCAATTTGGTTGTTAACTAAAATTAGCTCTGATCCTCAGGTATTAAATCTGATAACTAACTACAAATATTTCTCAGGAGTCTGGTGGGACATATGTCCTCTTTAAAAACTAATGATTCTCCCAAATTGTGTGTAGCTCAATCTCATTAAAAAACACTGAACTACAAATCACACATAATGCATAGTATAGTGCTTATATTTTTTCCTTCATGTTAGATTTATTAACTTATGCTTATCCTGGGTGTGCCGTTAGGGGTTTGTTCAGACCTGGGCCTATGTGGAAAATATAGGAAAGGCCCTTTAAGAAATGTCTGATCATGTACAGATGAGATAGGGAAATGAGATAAAGCTTTGTTCCACTGGAAATACAGATATACCTGAGTATACGTTGGAACGTCTATTTCTGGATTGGGCCAACTCTGTTTAATTTATGGGGGGACTGTGGAATCTCTTAAAAGATAACTCATCCTGGGAGAATAAGAAAATAGACACAAAAAGCGAAATTCAGTAACACAGCTCTTAAGAGATTTTAAGTGACGCTTGTTGTGCAAACTGACAAGAGCCATTTCCAATAGTAAGGATTATTGGAATTCTTGTTGTAAAATATTGTGAACCTTGAAGAGCAAGAGGTATATAGGGACCATATATGCTCTCTCCTTATTTGCCCGTTCCCTTCCCCTTTTCCAGCTATGTGAGGTGGAACAAATCCACGGTCTGAATTCTGCTTTAAACACAAACATCTATTAGTAAGCAGGCACACAAACAGCCAAACAATCTGTTTGGTAATCTCAACTCTCTGTCCTTTTAGATATTCTGAGAGTGCCTAGAATGAAAGTTTCACTAGAGGCAGGTACATTAATATTCTACAGGCACGACACACCTAAACATATAGCCCGAGTCAGGCAGCAGAATTCTCTGATAAGCATCTGTACACAGAATTGGACTGAATCCTAATTTAAGAGACACATTGCAAAGAACATTGGCCATCTCCTTTCCATGCAAAGGAAAACAGTTATAGTTTCTACATTTTGAATATCAATCTTTCAACCTATAAAAATAATCCGTAATGCTAATTTGTAAAATCTCTGCTTGGTAAAAGATAAAGAGTGCTTAAGCCCTTTTGTAGTTCTTCCTGGCATGTGAGTTTCTAGTTAGTTTAGTTGTTAACCCACTACTGAAATAATATAGATGGACAATATGTGACACATATATGTCTACCAAAGTATTTGAAAGCACATTTCAGTCACTATAACACATCTGAACACGCTGTGGGCTAAATCAAAGATATAGGTCACTGAAATGTACAAAACCACATGGCTTGAAAGCAAGTTATTAACATAACACCAGGAGGACCATTTTCTGGCTTTTTCAGTCCACTGCTCAAATTTGCCATTTTATGGATCTTGGTGGCCCTAGCAGAGCGCTATTCCACACAGAGAAGCAGAATAATGTTACTTAGTATCATAATGGCAGGACTTACCAGTGGAGCATACCTGGTGGAGCAGCGCAGCACAGAGCAGAGGTAGCGCCTGAGGGGGACTGGTATGGGGCAGCAGAGCCTTGGTCTTGCTGGGGTGATCAGCACAGGCATCTTGGGGTTGCTTCAGAGGTAAGATTCACTCAGATACTCCTTGAGACACAGAGGGTGTCCTTGGAATAAAGCCAAAGTTAGTTTCTGTTGCTAATCTGACCTCTTTTGTATCCATAAGCAGATGATACTTTGAAAATTCTAATCACCTTGACAAACAACTTTTGACCTGCCAGTCATTTACTGAATATTGGCAGAGTCACAACAGAAATAAGAAACTTGAAATTATTATAGTGCTTTCCACATGAGAAGGAGCCTATATTTTTTTAATGCCATTTGCTCATAAGGCTCTTCCAAATGTTATAAATAATATAAATTTTTTTATTATGAACATTACAATCCTTCTAATCATGCAGATATCTTATTATGCCCATTCCCATACATATATTTATAACAAAGTCAACAAGAAAAAATTTACAAATAAATTAAATATAATTATCTTCTAGGTAATTACTTTTAGATTTGATTTATGTCCCTAGCAGGAACATATCCTTAAGTGCTTCTTTGATTTGAAAACATGCAGCACAGCTACTTTTTAAACAACATTTTTGAAGAATTATTCATGATGTGGTCATATTTGTGTGTGTGTGTATGTGTAAGACTGATTATAGCTCTATAATATATACAATAACATTTGACAAAAAACATGTTTGATGTGATATCTAACCAAAGAAGGCTAGGTATTAAAGCTCCAATATCATTTCATTATAAGGTGGCCTAAACTTAAATTGTCTTATGTTCTATTCACAGAGTAGTGTCACAATGAGTCATTATCTCTATATACCATGTAGTTAAAATACGAAACAAAACAAAACAAAAAAAAACATTATATTAAAACAAAATACTGCCCCCATGTTGTTCTCAATTATATAATTTGGATTAAACAGAAGCAAGATTTCTTAGCAAATCTGGGTTTTTCTATGTAGCAAATCAACTTGACAGAGTATTACAAAATGCTAAAGAACTAGCTATAATCAGGGTTTCTATGCTTCTCTCCTAGGAAGAACTGAAATTATAAAGACCAGTAGTTTATGTAGGATGGACATACACACACACACACACACACACACACACACACCCAATGGTTAGCATCATACAGAAAATATTAATAAGTGGGACTAATAGGAAGTTGTTCAATTTGAACCTAACCTGATCTGTTATAAAAGTCTTACTAATGAGATCATAAACACATAGACTGAAAGAAAAGGCAATTAGCAAAATATCTTTGATCAGTAAGACACTCTTCAGCTATAAAACATTCCTAACGACTCTAACATCTTTTAGGAAAAAGGGCATTTTATTCCCCATCTTGTTAAAGAAATGAGATGTTGCATGAACAATCCTTCATTTAGATGTAACTGTGATTATTCATGATCTGTCCTGAGATTTATTCCATAGTTAGCAATACTGAAGTCAGCCAAAATGTGTATAGACATTGCTGAGGTCTTTTTTTTTTAAAGAAAAATAAGGATTTATTCCAATAAAAACCTACTTTTGGAGAAAAGGTGCCAAGTAATCAAAAATATTTTTAGATTTCACTTTCATATTACACAAAGATATGCCTTCAGGGAATCATTCTGAAAAATAATTTTTAACTTTGTCAAACAGCATTCACTATTTTTTACTACTATTGGCTAGCAATGGTTCAGAACTTAAAGACCTGCACTGCAGATACTGTTAACCAAGTATTGTGGAGGCAGATGATAAAAGGCTATTTGGTAAAGAGCACTTTACTTTGTGGACAAGTGAAAGCAACGGAACATTGAAGAGTAAGTGGGATTTAGTGGGGCAAATACCTGTAGTACAAGAACATCAAATTTTAGTCTTAGCAGCGAACTCTGAAGACATTCAGGTGCCCAGTCCTACAGTCCCACGTATTACCTTGAGTAAAGTGTGTGTGACTGAGTATTCCATGCATACATTTTCTGAATATATCATTGAATACATCCACGTGCATCTCTGTACACCGAGAAAATTTACTCTGATAGAGACGTGATATTTTTAAGTAAAAAGAGAAAGGTATTTAATCCCAAAATTCTTACTTATTTTTTCCATTTATGGGATGGAAGTTCTTAGTCTCCATTGTTCTTCTTTTAACAAGAGATGACCTTTCTTAACATGTTCTTTCACCTGCAGTGCTAGTCATAGATCTATATTCTTTAAGAATAATAACCATGTCACATGCCATGTGGATTATATATTGAGCTACAGTAAAGGTAGTCTGAATATTTTTAAAGCACAATTATGATCTGATTTTTAAAATAGTAGAATACTTTTTTTATGTTTGGCTATGATCCTGTGTGAATGTCATGTAAAGATAAATCTTAGGATACCAGTGAGATAGTAATTTCTATATTGTGTTTTGTTTTGTTACGATTTCAAGTTTCCAGTATTCAGTCATTTATTAGCATACAGAAGAATTAGAATGCAGACTCTTTTGTGAATTGTTATGCCTTGTGTGTGTGTGTGTGTGTGTGTGTGTGTGTTTCTTGTTACTGTACCTGACATGAATTCAATTCACATATATATTGAGCCAGAGTCAGACTGAGGTCTAGCTTTGGGAGGTCACAAAAATAAAGGGACCAAGGTTGGCATCAAGGACCTCAAAGTTAAGCAGGAAAGACAGATTCATAAAGTTGTGTCCAAAATAAAAGAATCATGAGAAAATTTCCTTTGATAACACTTGGTTGGGGAGAAGAATTTCCTTTTATATTTCTTTATTATTTTTAATAGTATATTACTTGTGTAATCAGCTTGCCTCTAAACACTGAAATCCATTTACTGCAGTCCAAAAACTTGTACATCAAGATATCAATTATTTGTTTTCTAGTACAAGACTAACAACTATTTTATAGACTAACCATGATGAATTAGCTATTTATTTAATTGTTTTATTAGTGCAACAAAGTGTTAAAGTGATATAGAAAGTGATTCTGGTAACAAAAGATAAAAATCATCAGTATCACAGAGCATAGACTTTTTCTGTGCCTGTTGTTCATTCAAGGATTTATAAGTTATTTTATTAAATATTTAAAAAGTTAATAAAATAGGCCAAATATATGTATGTAGGTGTAAATTTATAGTTTTAAAAATTTATATAAACAACATAAATTTGAAAATATAAAGCTATTGCATATCTTCATAAAATGCTGACTTACCATATTTACACCAGATATATTTTTTAAAATAAGATATTATTGATAAATTTGAAACTCTGTGTATTCTATCTATCCCATTCATCTTTGTTAATGCCTCTAGAGGTGAAATTACTGTCTCAAATACAGTGTTTATAATTTGCATGAATTTCTCAATTTTTATCTATATATGTATATATAGGGAAATATAATATTGTTTGGCATGTTTCCTGTTACTACGTTTTGTGAAAAACAGTGTCTCTCTTATTTTGACTGCTTTTATTGACTCCTTTAAGTTACATAGGCTCATTCATCCATCCTAAAAAGTTTAAATAATTCGTCATATGAATGTACCAGTATTTATCTATTCATTTCCTTATTGATGAATATTTCAGTTGAATCTTTCTGTTTGTGATAAACTAAGTTTCCACAAATGTTCTCTGCATACCCATTGTTCCTATGCACTAGCGTTCATTTAGGGCATTGGGTCCTGAGTGGTAAGATTCACTTCATTGTTGCTTAATTTGGGCATACTCTTAAGAAATTATTTCCAGGATCTTCTCCAGAGGAGTCTGGGACCATTTTTGTAAAAGAGCCACCCTGGTGACTTTAAAGTTCAAGGAAGTATGAGAAATGTAGCTTATGAAACTATACTTACAAGTTGGATTACAGGGTGTCGATTTACACAGTGGCCCCCCTACATGGAGGGCAAGGAGAGACTGTATAGGCAAACCATTCCAGATCAGTAGATGACAGATTCAATAAGCAAGGGAGTTTACAAACAAGGATTGTCTTGAGTGGCCGAAAGATGAATAGATCTCTGCACTTGCCCACCAGAATCTTAAAAGTTCATATAGAGGTCTCAATTGGGTTCAGTCATGTGTACCATATAGATGGTCTCAACAACACATTGCTCTCTCAAGGCCGCATCCTTGAAAATGACTCCTATTGTGTGAAAAGTAGCTAGAATATATATTAAAAAGACAGGGAGGGGGTGAGGAGCTTCTGATTGCTTGGGTTCAGCTCGCAGGTCAACTGGTGGTTATAGCCCCTTGATGACCTCCTCCAACACAGAAACTGACTGTGTGTTTATCTTCACATTATTAGGTAAACTCAAATTTGCCTCTAAAGTAGTTGTGCAATTCTTGGTCTACAAGAAGTGTATATAAGTTCATATTTCTAGAAATCTTGGTAAAGTTATTATGTGTGTGTGTGTGCGTGTGTGAATTGGATGATTATGAGAAGGTTTGGATTTGTGTTAGCAGTATTTCTTTAGAGATTGGCCATCTTCGCATGCACTTCTGATGTTGAATGCTTACCTTATTTATGTTTATATTTCTTTTATTTCTAAGACACACAGTCACCTGTAGAATCTCAAGTGCTGTCCATTATTTCATGAAGATTTAGATTCTAAAACAGTGTTCCACTCCCCAATACTAACTTTGCCATAAATTTTGGTAATTTTTTTAAAATTAACATTTATTGGGGTGACAATTGTTAGCAAAGTTACATAGATTTTAGATGTACAATTCTGTAGTACGTCACCTATATATCACATTGTGTGTTCACCACCCAGAGTCAGTTCTCTTTCCATTACCATATATTTGATCCCCTTTACCCTCTTCTACCACTTACCCTCTGGTAACTACTAAATCATTGTCTGTGTCTATGAGTTTTGTTTCTTCGTTTGTTTTTCTTGTTCTTTTGTTGCTTTCAGTTTTATATCCCATGTATCAGTGAAATCATATGGTTCTTTAGTTTTTCTGTCTGACTTAGTTTGCTTAGCATTATAATCTCAAGATCCATCCATGTTGTTGCAAATGGCACTAGTTCATCTTTTTTATGGCAGAATAATATTCCATTGTGTATATATATTCATATATATATACACATACATATATATATATACATATATATATATACATATATATATATATGTATATATATTCACATCTTTTCTATCCAATCATCTATTGAGGGACACTCTGGTTGTTTCCATGTCTTTTCCACTGTAAACAAAGCTGCAGTGAACATCGGAGACTCTTCAATAAATGGTGCTGGCAGAATTAGAAAGCCACGTGCAAAAGAATGAAACTAGACTGCTATCTGCCACCTTGTACCAAATTAACTCAAAATGGATCAAAGACCTAAACATCAGACCTGAAACAATAAACTGCATTGAAGAAAACATAGGTACTAAACTTATGGACCTTGGGTTATGAGAGCATTTTATGAATTTAACCTCAAAGGCAAGGGAAGTATAAGCTAAAATAAATGAATGGGACTATATCAAACTAAAAAGCTTCTGCACAGCAAAAAAAATTTTGGTAATTTTAATATCACATAAATGATTCTTTATGTTCCCTGTTTCTTTAAACTCTCTTTCAATTAATATACCATCCTTTATATACCATCCCAACCACTGTATGATTATTTTTTAATCCACTGCTGATTTTCTTTTCTTTTTTTTTGTAATGTAACTTGCATTTTTATTTTTTTTAATTTAAATATAGTTGGTATACAATATAGTGTTATATTAATTTCAGGTGTATAGTATTGTGATTCAATGTTTTTAGACCTTACAATGTGATTACCCTACTAATTCTAGCAATCATCTGTCACCATGCAAACTTATCATGATGTTGTTGACTATATCTCCCTTCACCTTTTTTACCCATCCCCTCATTCTGCTCCACTCTGGCAACCATCCCTTTGGTCTGTTTTGGAGTCTGTTTTTGTTTTGTTTTGGTTGTTCATTTGCTTTGTTATTCTAGATTCTGCATATAAGTAAAACCATACAGTATTTGTCTTTCTCTGTCTGACTTATTTTACTTAGCATAACAGCTTCTAGGTTCATGCATGTTGTCTCAAATGGCAAGAGCAGATGATGTGCTCTGTAAGCATACATGAAACATTCTCTAGAATACACTATATGCTAAATCACATGCTATACCATGTGTGGTACCAGACTGACCTTGTGCAGAGCCATTGTGGTTTAAGTCAGTTTGTGTGGTAGAATGAGATCTTTGGGGCAGTTCTGGATTTGAATCATGCTTTAGAAATTTACTAGCTGTTAAATTTTGGACAAGCTATTCAACCCCTCTGAAACTGGATGATAATATAACCTACTTCACAGTTTGTTGAAAGAATTCAAGATAATATACATAAGTTTAGTGTCTGTAAAGGAGAAATGCTCAATAAAAGGTAATTATCATTGTTATCATTATCATGACACCCAGAAGCAACTGTTACTGCTTACTTATTTTGCCTATTTAAGCAAGTAGAAAAACCTAATCTTTTTTTAAAAAACAACAACAACAACAACTCTGATTTTCAATCTTTCTAATATAGTCCTTGTAACAATTCTTCAGTGGGACAGGACTTATCACTCATTTACCCTTCCACACTTCTTTCTGTTCCTCACGACTATGTCCAAATTTCACTTTTTACCCAGTGCTGATGCCATGGCCAATGAATATAATCACTTTCTGGAAACATCCTCAATTTCCTTTTATTCTCTCTTCTCCCCCTCCCCCCATGCCCAAAATGCTTACCATTGTCAAATATAAATCTCCACCAACTCAAGTCTGCACCCACAGACCGGACTTTTGTTAAACCTACAGGCATGATTATTCTGCTCTCCCTTAAACAAATCAACATTACAATTAGAGAGTTGTTAGTACTCTAGCCTTACTTCATTTACTCTCCCACTCTTCTGGGTTATTAGTTTAAAGATTTTTTCCCTCTTCAAGCTTCCACCACATGCACATCTGTCTTCTTTGTCACGTAACTACCTACTGATGACAAAGCAATAATGAGAGAACTTCCCCATGTTGCAATCATACCTTCGTCCACACACCTGCATCTATCTGTGTCTATCTACTCTGTCTACCCTTCTGTTAGTTTATATAACAATATTTGTCCTTATTTAAATCAATTATCTTACTTATAAACTGGGTCCTAAGACCTACTCGAGGAAATAACCCTAGCAATTATTTCAAATTTTTCTGGAATCATTAGTCTTTTATTTTTCTCAATTTGGATCATTCCCATCAGTGTTCATACCTACTATGAAATATCTCTTCTTTAAAACAAACTGTAAGTATCTTAAACTCAAAATTTCCAAAATCAAACTCTTGATTTTTTCTCCCCCAAAACTGTTCTTTTACAGTCTCTCCTCTCTTTCTACCCTAAGTTCTTTCTTTTGATTGCTTTTGTATAAAAAACCTAAGAGTAATACTTGACCTATTCTTTCTCACATCTCACATCCAATCCATCAGAAAATCTTTGCAAATCAATCTTTAAGGTAGATCCAAAGAATAACTACTTTTCAGTACCTCCACCTTCATTATCCTGTTCCAAACTTCCACCATTTTTCTGCCTGGAATTTTCTAATATATCCTAACTGAATGCTACTTACATTCCTACTGCTCCCCATCTACAGTCTATTTTCAAATAAGCCACTGGAGTGGTCTCTTCACAAGGCAGATCAGAATGTGTATTGCCCTTGTTATATTCCACTGAGTGAACAATATTTATTCATTCTATTAAAATGTGCCTTTGGAATAATTCCATATATTTTTCAATATCATAGACATTATCATGCATTTGATTTTTATTCACATATGATTTATTTAGTTAGAGAATATTTATAAAATTAGTATTAATGGGCTCAATCACTATAATGTTTTATTTCTCTGCAAAGAAATTGAGCCTCTTTAAAATATACCTTTGCTCCCTGAAGTACCAGTTTTAATACATTCTTGCCAAACTTGAGCCTTGTCATTTCCATATTTTGCCTCAGTTAATAGGCCAAAAAATATTTTAGATCTTTATGTGATTTTTCAATATTTATGAGTGAGATTTAGTGTTTTATGTTTGCATACTAAGGTAATTTTTCTTTGTTGAATACTATATTTTGAATTTAATTTATGACATTGATTCTGCTGCTGCTGAGTGATGATGATAATGACTATCTTACACAAACATTTTGAAGTGACTATAATTCTATCAAACTGAATTCTCCTATTTTTTTTGAATAAGGGTTTCATTTTAAAACACTTTTAGACTTACAAAAAATTGTTAATACAGAGTTCCATATACCACACACACAGTTTCCCCTACTATTGATGTCTTGCCTTACTTGGTACAGCTGTCAGAATTAATGAATCAAGATTGATGCATTATTATTAACTGAAGTCTACAGTTTATTTGGGATTTTTTAGTTTTCACCTAATGTCCTTTTTCTCTTCCAGGATCCTGTCCAGGATATCACATTTAATCATCATGTTTTCCTTAGGCTCCTGTTGACTGTGACATTTTCTAAGACTTTTCTTGTTTTGGTGAACTTCAAAGTTTTGAGGAGTACTATTCAGATATTTTTGTTGAATATCCTACATTTGGGATTAGACTGATGTTTTTCTAATGATTAGACTGCGGATATGTGTTTTGGGAGGAAGTTTAAAGAGAGAAAGTGCCATTTTCAGCACATCATATCAAGGGTATATTGTACCAACATGACTTATCACTGTTGAATGTTAACCTTGATCATCTGGCTGAGCTAGTGTTTATCAAATGTCTCCACTGTAAAATTACTTTAACTGCTATCCCTCCCCCTTTGATACTGTACATTTTAGAAGGAAGTCACTATTCATATACCACATTTAAAGAGTAAGGAGCTATGTTCCACTTAATTATCTACATAAATTATTTGGAATTCTTCTGTAGAATTCTTTTCTATTATCCATACATTGATTTATTCAACTACTTATTTATTTAGTATAGACTTCTAGTATTTATTTTAAACTTTGGGTTATAATTCAAGACTACTTCATTTATTTTGTTGACCAAATTGGTACAGCTTTGGCTATTGACTTCTGTGTCTCTTTGATATATCACCATCATTGCAGTGTTTTTTGTTTGCTTGTTTCAGCACTTCTTTAATTTCTGTCTTTATAAGATGCTACAGGTTCATTTTGTGTATTTCCTACTGCAGTCATAGAATCAGCCATTTCTCCAAGGAGCCCTCCTTTTATTGGAGAGTGGTGTTAGAAACCAAGATCTAGGTGGTTAGTGTACATATGCCACTGGGATTTCATTGCTTCTGGGCCCTCTCAGCTGACAGGAAAAGAAATTATATGCAAGCATACTAATCTGTGCATTATACGCTTATCTTCAAATATTTCTATATGTAACCATCTACATCTATGTTGAGTAAACATGAGTTCATACTGCTATCCCCAACTCTGATTACTAGATCATATGATAAACAATGTTTTGTTTTGTGAAAAACTGTCAAACTATCTTTCCAAATGACTGTACCGTTTTTCATTCATTCTAGCAATGAGGGAGAATTCCTGTTGCTCTGCATTCTCACCAGCATTTGGTATCATCGGTTATTGGGCTTTAGACATTCCAATGGGTATATAGTGGTATCCCTGTTGTTTTAATTTGCAATTCACAATACAGCACATTATTTCTTATGCTTATTTACCATCTTTATATCTTCTCTGATGAGGAGTCTGTTGAGGTAATTGGCCCATTTTTAAATTGGGTTGATTATTTTCTTATTGTTGAATTTTAAGAGACTTTTTAAATATTTTGGATAATACTCTTTATCAGGTATGTGTTTTGTAAATATTTTCTCACAGCCTATGGATTATATTTTCATTTTCTTGAAAGAGGCTTTTATAGAGCAGAAGTTTTTAATATTTATATATTTTTTCCTTTTATGTATTGTGCTTTTGGTGTTGTGTCTAAAAACATATAAATGAACATAACATCATATGCTTTCTGCAAAGTATTTTTCCAAAAGTTTTATAATTCTTATTTTACATTTAGGTCTATGATTTATTTTTAGATCATTTCTACAAAAGATATGATTTCTCTGTCTCAGTGTTCTGTTTTTTGTTTACTTATTTTCATTTGGATTTCCAAGTGTCGCATCACCATTTGTGGAAAAGGTTATCGTTTCTCCATTGAACTGTCTTTGCTCCATTGTCAAAGATTGGTTGATTACATTTGTATAGTTCTGTTGTTGGATTCTCTCATCCTTTTCCATAATCTATTTGTCTAATTTTTTTTTTTACAAATACTATGCTGTCTTGATTGTTGAAGATTAATAGTAAGTCTTGAAGTTCAACTTTGTTCTTCTTTTTCATTATTGTGTTGGCTATTGTAAGACATAATTTTCCATATACATTTTAGAATCAGTTTACCAGTATCTATGAAGAGTTTTCTTGGATATTTATTGGAATTGTGATGGGTATAAAGAATAGATTAGGAAGAAATGACATCATAACAGTATTAAGTCTAACAATCCATGGACATAAACTATTTCTCCATTTTTTTTTTTAGTTTTCTTTTTTCTTTCATTTGAATTTTGTAGTTTTCCACATATAAATCCTCTATACATTTTAGTAGATCTACAGCTAAGTGTTTCACATTTGGTGCTATTATAAATGGCATTGCTTTTTTCTAATTTATTTTTTTTTATTATTAGTTTCAGGTGTACAAAACAATGCAATAGTTATACTTTTCACCCCTTACAAAGTGACAATTCCCCTCCCCCAATCCACCACCCTCCACCCCCAATATCATGCATGTCTATTACAATTCCATTGCATTGCTTTTAAATGTCAAGTTGTGTATTACTAGCATTTAGGAGAGCATTAAATTTTTTAACATTAACATGGAATTCTATAAGTTTGTTATATGATTGATTAGTTGCAGGATTTTATATTTTGTCAATTCTTTAAGATTTTCTACATGAACATGTCATTTGTAAAAAAAAAATGTTATTTATCCTTTTCCAAACAACATGCATTTTTTTTTCTTTTTCTTATCTGATTATCTTAGTTAGGACTTCCAGAACAATGTTGGATAGGAGTGGTAAGAAAGGAAAATCTTGCCTTATTCCTGATCTTAGGGGAAACCATCCAATTTCTCAATATTGAGTATGATGTTAGCAATAGTTTGTGTTTTTGTTGTTGTGTTTTGGTTTTTTTAGATATTCTCTATATGAGACAAGAAGGCTAAGGGAGGCTGGAGAGCAGAGAAAATGCCCTTTCTCTGTTAAACCTTTTTCCCCTGGAGAAGAGGCCTCTATAAATGTAGAATACACTGAACTTGTTTCAAAACATTACTCTTCCTCTGCCCTAGAGAGGGCCAGGAGAGCTTTCTTAGTGCTCTCTCTCTCTCTCTCTCTCTCTCTCTCTCTCTCTCTCTCTCTCTCTCTCTCTCTCTCTCCTCCACACAAAGTCTCAAGTCTCAATTTTTCTACCAAATACAATTGTTTTGGTAGTTAATAATTATAGCATTTTACAAAATGACTACTAAAATATTACAGTAGCTTCTATGTATTATGCATTGCCTAAAGTCAGGCAATGTGATAACTGAATCACAAGCATTATTTTATTCAATTGTCACAAAATCCTTGTACTTGTCTTCAAGATGTGTTACAAAGGTTCAGATCCCACATACATATCCATAAACTAAAACTATGCACACTATTTTAAACCGCTGAGGTATTGTCCTACTTTACACCAATACATTGATTTTTTAATCTGATAAATGTCTAGAGTTATCATCCAAATAAATATTTAGAAAACATTTTTAAGCAGGTTATATTCATTCCAGTTCACCACTGTTCTTAACATCTAAATTAACATTAAAACTTGCCTCTATATATTGTTTAGTCTCCATTCCAGGTAAATAAGAGAGTTTTTGTCCTAGCATTCAGACCTTTAAATTGAAGTTTTAATCTAAGCACCCATGCCTATTTGAGTTGTCACTCAATACAGCAATGGATACCATGCACTGGTTCCTGAAATAGAGCCAATAGCTGACTTTTTGGCCCCTTCCTTGCTTACTAGTAATCAGAGCATCAATCATGTAACATATTTAATCTGACAAATGAGCAATTGGTCATTTTGATTGGCCACTTTCCAATTCTTCAGGAACAGGTAGAAACAAACAAAATCTCAAGAAGTCCCTCAGATTAGGGATTGTGTATCTGCTGTCACTTTATCTCAGAGCCCTTGACCCTGGTTCTATCCCTCAAGATGCAGAAAGCCAAATCATCAAGAACTGTGCAAAATGGTTGGAGAGGGTATAAAAGGTGAAAGTTTTGTGTGGTCTGCTAAGACCAGTTAAAGTGGTGTTTTGAGCTGATATATGTTGCATTCTTTTAATTTGTGAGAATCCCTGTAACTAAATGTAACAAATACCTTACTAAGTGACAAGTATTGGGATTGTTACTTTTTTATATCTCCAAACACATAAAAAGTAAAAGATAACAGGGCCTGCATATGATTAGGACCTAACCCCTATTAGGCTATCAGGAGCTTAGGAAAGAAGTCCATGCTGGACAAGGTCTTCCAATACCCCAAACCTTGTATAGGACTGGATAAGAATGGTGGAAATACTGCATTTCATAGGTGTGTGACTCAAGGATCAGAGAGGCTAAATGATTTCCCCAAGATTACACAGTGGCAGTAGAGAGGAGCCTCCGAAGTTTGGGTCAGTTATGAGTTCATAGCCTGGCTCTACCACTTTTCAATTCTGTGCACTTGGCAAAATTATTTTAATTCTCTCAGATTCACTCACCTCATCTATAATATAAGGACAACCATACCCATTCCATAGGGTTGTTCTAATGATTAAATTAAATAAGACCTGTAAACACTGAACAGAGAGTTTCTAGCATATTAATAAAAGCAAAGAGGAAGCAAATGGCCATGTAGTTGAATTATTTTATTTGTCTAAATTAAATATTTGTTAATTCACTGATGTTTTATAATTTTACTATTCAGGTTTATATTTCTTAAGTAAATCATTAGACATAAGAAGCTATTACGTTGTATATAGGAGAATGACATTTTTGCATGTGTATAAAATTCAAAAAAAATAAAAAAATAAAAATAAAACCAAATAGACAAATATAATAGAAAACCACCAAGTTCAAATGTATTTTGTATCAGGCTCATAAAGCAGCAATGAGCTCATTTGGAGACATATTGTCCAATTATCACCACTGAGGCTCCTACATAAAGCTTTCAAGTGAAAATGAGAGAAATCCTTCAATGGCCTGGTGGATTGCAGTTCCTTTGGTCAACTAGCTTAACACAACACAGCAGATGGAATCATTAGGAAATGCTAGAATGTAAGTGTGTGTCTATATGCCTATGTTAGTTTGGGAAGCTTACATGTAGCACCACATTTCACTGTGCTGTAGGAAAAAATGATCAATGGGAAACATAGACTGATTCCAAACTGACTATATCAATATTAAAAAGAAAAACTTTACAGAAAAGGTAAATAATTGTCAAACTGTCCTAATACCAGATCAGATGGAATTGTAGCTTTACATTCTGCTAATTTAACTAAAGCATGATTAATCACCAATTTTTAGAGTGATTTATTATGGATTATTCAAATGAGATACAACTCTATAAATTGGATGTAAAACGAAAAAAAGAAAACTAAGTAAAATATCAGGAAACGAGGACAGCTAGGTAGTTTTTATATCATATACCATTTATTCATCCAAGTACTCATAGATCTGTTCCTTCACCAAATATGTATTGGGAACCTACTACTTGCATGTCTTAGTCTCAGGATATATTACTGATAACAGAATCTCTGACCAAATGGAAATTACATGCTGGTAGAATCATTCAGACAATTAGCAATTAAACATTTAAATATATAAAATTGTTTCAAAGTAAAGAGATAAGATTGATGGGCAGGACAATTTTGATAGGTTATGAAAGAGTATCTAGGCAGAGATAAATAATGTAAGAAGAACAATGCCAAAAGCCAAGTAAAACATATTCTAGGGAGTAAAAAGAGGATGATCATGGAGAAAGAGACGGGTGCACTTGAAGTATACTAAGCTGACTTCCTGAGCCGTGGAAATAATGGAGAGAATCCAGGATGGGGTTAGGGAATTAGGTAGCGGCTGGACTGTATTTGGTCATCTAGATTATGGTGGAGTTTATATTTCATTCTAATGTGATAGGAAGCAATTGGAGGTATACAAGCAAAAAAGTAATATGAAATAATTCATTTTTAAAATGGCATTAAATCTTTGAATGTAAAGGGACTGTAGGAGGCAGCACTGGAGTCAGAGACCCCAGTGAGGAGGCTGTTGGCATGCCCATCCACATGACAACAGGAGACTCTCCTTTTCCAGTGCTACTCTTCTGATGAAATCTGGTTTGCACTGTTAATAATCTCTGTGCCCTTGTAGAGTATATATATATATTATTTTTTTTCAAAAATGTCATCTCAGTGAAGTTAATAGGACTGGCAGTATTATTTTATTTAGAAACTGGGGAACCAAAATAGAAATATAAGTGCTCTATCCAATTCTAATTCTTAATATAATGTGAAGACTGTGCCACAAATATCTTCTTACTTGCTCATCCTAAACGTGTATCTAACTATACTAAGCCCTAGGGTACCTATAATAACTAATTTAAGTTGCCCTAAATCTAAACCCCATTATTTTGGACTATTTAATTTAATACATTTATCAATTCATGTTTAAAATGGTACCTTGTTAGCCTTATCTAATACTGTGCATCTAAAAAGACGTTTACTAAGACACCTATGAAAGCAAAAAATAAAAATAAAGTATCGAAAACTTGTAAAGCCAACTGGATTTGAGAGCCAATTAATTATAAAACTCTGAGCACTATGTCCTTTATTTACAATATAATTAAAAATTACAACTGATGACTAATGCTCTACTGTCAGCTTAATACCCTTTTGGCTACTCCCCAGGCCCCCCAACCTCTACCTCTCTAACACTTTGATAACCCAAAACAAGGAGACCAAAAGGAGAAACTGAGCACTGCCTCTTCAGCATAAGCACTTCCATTTCCATTTTCTTTCTTTTGTTTTCTTCTACATATTTTAGTATGTACAGTTTTCATTCTATCAGTATTAAAAGTTTATGATCACACACACACACACACACACACACATTAATAGTACTAAAATGTAGAAAGTGAAAAAAGTATAGCCCTTTCTCCCAGCCTGCCAAATCGTACTGTCCAGAGGTAACAACTTAATATTTTCCTACATGTTTTTCTAAAAGTGTTAAATTTCTGGTGTGTTGGAGTTTTTATCTTTTTCAATGATACAAAAAACACCATTGTATATATGTATTTGTATTTTATATAATGATTCTTAAGGAAAAACTTCTTATAAGATAATTGTGGGTCAGAATATTTTTGCATTTTATATATTATTAGATACTGGAAATTTGTTATCCCTTTCCGAAATGCTCCCCAAAAAGGATATAATAGTTCCTTTACATAAAATTAACAGATTGATTGGCCATCTGTGTGTCCCCTTTGGAGAAATGTCCATTTCTTTCCTCTGCTCATTTTGTAACCGCATTGTTTATTTTTATTTTTATTTTTTTGGTGTTAAGTTGTATGAGTTCCTTATATATTTTGGATATTAACCACTTATCAGATGTATAAATGGTGAATATTTTCTCCAATTAAGTAGACTGTCTTTTTGTTTTATTGATGGTTTCCTTTGCTGTGCAAAAACTTTTTAGTTTGATGTAGTCCCAAGACAAATGAAAATATGCTCAACATCACTAATTATCAGAGAAATGCAAATAAACACCACAATGAGATATCACCTCACACCTGTCTTGAATCGTTAACATCAATAATCATCAAACAAGAGTTGATGAGAATGTGGAGGAAGGGAACTCTCATGCACTATTGGTAACATTGTAAATTGGTGCAGATACTATTGAAAACAGTGTGGAGATTCCACAAAAACATTAAAATAGAGCTACTATATGACCCAGTAATTCCACTTCTGGGTATTTATCCAGAGAAATCCAAAACACTAATTCAAAATGATATATGCACCCCTATGTTCATTGCAGCATTATTTACAATAGCCAAGATATGGAAGTAATCTAAGTGTCCAGACAAATGGAAGGAGATGTGGCACATATATATAATGGAATACTACTCAGCCATGAAAAAGACTAAAATCTTGCCATTTTCTACAACATGGATGGAACTAGGAGGGTATTATGCTAAGTGATATGTCAGAGAAAGAGAAATACCATATAATTTTACTTATATGTGAAATATATAAAACAAAATAAATGAACAAACAAAACAAAAACAAACTCATAAATACAGAGAACAAATCGATGGTCGCCATATGGGAGGGAAGTTGGGGGAATGGGTGAAAAAGGTGAAAGGGATTATGAAGTACTATTTTCCAGCTATAAAAATAGTCATATGGCTATAAGTATATCATAGGGAATAGAATAAATAATATTGTAATAACTACATATAGTGTCAGATGGGTACTAGACTTACTTTGAAAGATACAGAAGTGGCTAATCACTATGTTGTACACCTGAAACTAATATAATATTGTACATCAACTGTAAATGGAAATAGTTTTTAAAAATATTACCAGATCATTGGATAAAAGATAACAAAGAGGAATGGATACCAAAGCCAAGGGGAAGAAGATGAAACCCTACACAGTTAAAAGTTTAAATTCTAACTAGTGTGAGACATTTCAATGATACTACATATATTGTTTTCAGTTGCATCTCTTTAACTGACTTTCTATGTGTTTAGAAATGACTTTAATTGGTTCCCTGTGAGATCATTCTTCAGACAATTTATTTTCTTTTACTCCTTGATTTGTGAATACTTTTATTATATTAATAAAATAAAGATTTGTTCTATGGTACATATTGCTTTAAACTACATTATAAAGAAAGCAAAAAACTGTCTCCTTCCTCCATTTCTTCTATTGATCCATTCAGAGGTTGAAATATCCAATATTAGAAAGAAAACTTGAAGCTACACTTATTTTAGACTGAGAGAGTTGCAAAAGTAAAATCCTCTTGGAAGGAGTAATATCAGGAAAACCCTTTATATCATTCTGAGCAATGAACACTTTTTTTTT
>NW_017732702.1:174113-179243 GCF_001890085.2 Hipposideros armiger | reverse complement strand
GAGAGAGAGAGAGAGAGAGAGAGAGAGATTTAGAAAAGAAAAAGATAGTATAAGCTTTCCAAAAAAAACCAAAAAACACCCAGAATAGAATAAAATCCAAAAGTACATATGGCTGGGTTAGAGGGTTCATGAGTGACCCTATTCCAATAGAATGGAGGTGGGATAGAATGTGTTCAGATATAGATAGATGGGGTAAAATGGGGCCTTTAATCCATCTTTAATTTATAGAGGCCAATGGTTTAAAAGCTTCTTTGGTGAATAGTTAAAGCAAGCTATAGGAATAGGATTTTGTGATTATAGGGTAAAATAATTCATTTAGTGATTTCAGTGCTGTCAGATTACAAAAAGACTCCACTGTGTGACTCTGGGAGTAGCTGAAGATTAATTTGGTGCAGGAGAGTCAGTTAATAGAGAAGCTTTTGTATCGAATGAGTGGTCCACATAGATGATGACATCACCCACTGTGGTGGAGACTAGGACAGGGAGCCAGGATAAGGGTTACAAGTGATAGAAAAATGGAGTGGATAGCAGAGCCATAAAATGAGGCTATAAAAGGACAAAATTTACAAGTAAGAAGATAAACAATAGACTGTAAGCAACAATGAGTGATGTAAAGAGACACCACTTCTAATTCCTACACCTAAAAATGTAATATGTGACAAACGGAGTAAATACGAATTTTGAGAGTGTATTCTAGATTAGTGTAAGCCAAGGAAATGAACAATTGTGCAGAGTAGAGGATGACAATAAAGTGGATTCTGCTGCTTAGGGAGTACCAGTAGCTGAAGGCACTGGGATGTCTGGGAGAAGAAAAGTTACCTATGCTAGCGGTAATGGGATACAGAACAGTGTGTGGAAAGTTGGAATGGAATAGGCTAGATAACTGGATGTGGAGAAAGGGTCATTTTGTGTGTGTGTGTGTGTGTGTGTGTGGTGTGAAGAGAGAGATACAGAAACAGAGAGATCAATTTATATGATTTTATCTAACAGATAAATTCTCCAAAGCTTCATTTTAACAAAATGATATGTCCATGTATTGCCAAAATAAGCAATTTAAAGAGATCGATAACATGGTATGTATCGTTGCCAGCACCCTCTCTGAGGAGTGGAGTCCACTGAACAGATGTAACAATAGACATTGTATTAATTTTTGTGTCTTTTCAATGCAGAGGACAGTGCAGCCAAACTCATTCATTAATGCTTGTTAACACAACTGCCACTCTCTGTCCACCTGGACTCTGTTGCTTCCTAGCTAAGCAGGTCACTCATGGCTTGCCCAAGAAACAGATGGTGTCTTTCAAATACTTGCCCTTTTTAGGTGATGAAATAAAATAACTAAAGAAAAGGATGTAACAGACATTGCACCACTCCAAGTAAATTAATATGCAGACTTGAAAATAAGTCCACAAAAGCTAAGTGATTAAAGCAAGTGGCTGAAGTCTATATATTTGTGTGTGTGTGTGTGTGTGTGTGTGTGTGGGATACATATATATATATACAGAATATGTGCATTTATAGTATACATATGTATAGATATATATGTATATCTATATATACACACACACCTACAAACTCACATGCACACAGACATACTAATATATGTGTGCACAGATATATTCTATATAGCTAAAAATGTTTGGAAAATATGCACAAATCTAATAACAGACATCACTGTGTAGGACATTTGGCACTAGGAATCAACTTTTATTTTCTTTATATATGAAATTTAATGTTTGATTGATAGTTTCCCCTGTGGTACTATGACACAGTTGATATGAAATTTCTAAAGCAATGTGTCCAAATGCAAATGTTCGACTCAATTATGAGGCTGAGGGTCATTTTTTTAAAACTCCAGTGGAGGGATTCTGAGTAAAATGATCTGCTGAAAAACAGCAGCAGCCTCTGGAAAATTACAGTTGGGAGATTCCCGCTAAGGAGCCTTTATAGGACCCAGCCAAGTATCGATGAGAATGTCCTGCTTCAAGCACAGCCAGGTCCAGAGAGTGGAAAGCTACCTTGGGAATAAGAACCATATCCCTGAACTTTTTTCCCTAATGGTTTTGGAGAGCCAAGCCAAAAATATAAGGAATATATTAAAATGAGAGGAATAAACACAAGCTTTTTCACCAAATGTAAAGATGAACCCCGGAATGAGCTGGCTCTACATGCAAGAAAAGAGGAGAAAGGTTACCCTGCACTGAAAAAGGAAGTGTTGATTAATATATTGAGATGGATGCTCTAAGTTCTGAATTGAAACCATGTTGTTCCACTTCCAACAATTGCTTGATTTTCTGTTACCTAAGAATAGCCAGAGAATGTAGAAGCTCTCCCAGAGTTTTTATCCAGAGAAAGTGGGAAAATTTACCCCACTGAGCAGCTTGAAAAGACAGGAAGCAACAAATAAGTTGTGTTTTGATTACATTTAAATTAAAAAAAAACCACAAAAAACTTGTTTAATGCACCAGTTACAATTCTTTCTATGTTTTTCAAAAAAATATTTTGCTAGAAGAAAGCATTACTTGTAACATAAAAGATAGGTAACATTAGTTAAATATTAGCAGAGCATGTATTCTACACTAAGCTATATAGTAGGTAAACGACAAAGTTTGGAGCTCAGTGAGACTGTGTCTAATTCTAAAATAACCATTGTAAAATATGGTAAGATTAAAATATACATATGAATGTATAATGTGTGTATATATATATATAAAATAAATGACATATCACATATATATCTTATGATATAAATAATAACAAAAACTAAATAATGGAATTGCTGAATCTAAATCTTGCCTTGGAAGGTAGAAAGCATCATAAAAGAACTATTTGAGGGCCAGCCAAGTGGCGCAGTTGGTTAAAAGCTGGCTTGAGACGCCAGAGGACCCCGGTTTGGATCCCACATATGAGGGCCAGTGACACTTCCCTCTACAGCCTAAGATGCTGAACAACAGCTCGACCTGGAGCTGGGCTGCCGTGAGTCGCCGGCTGCAGCNGGGCAGTGTCACTGGCCCTCATATGTGGGATCCGAACCGGGGCCCTCTGGCATCCCAAGCGAGTTCTTAACCATCGCGCCACTCGGCCGGCCCCGCAATGAACAATTTTTGATTTGAACAAATCCTGAGGAAAAACCAGAGATGTGACAAAGCTTTGTCTATCAGGACTTTACTTGATGAATATCATCTGGACCTGAAAATTAGTCTAAGAGCTCTGCATCTCAGCCTGCGTCTAGGCTATGGAACTGAATGAGGAATTTCAAAATAATTTCAATTAACCAAGAATAATTTAGCACATACAAATGAAATACAGATAAATACTGTATATGCAAAAATCTTTCTTCATCTGAGAAAGAGGCAAGAGAAAACACTAAAACTTTTGGTCTATCGGAAATATAAAACAAAACCCTTAGACAAAGGGAAAAGGAACATGTCCTACTGATCTTTCAGAAAATCATTCATTGAAATCACTTTTAAGAAAATAGCCTGGCATCCTCAATAGCATAAAAGAAATGTTGCCTCTATGAAACGAGAAGTAAAGTCAACTATTTTTTCACAAAATTATTTTCAGTGCCTATAGCATACCCAAGACTCTACTTTGATTGGTGAACATCTGTCAACAAAAATTAATAAAAGCAGACAGGGGGCTCCTGCTTTCAAGAACTTTACATAAAAAGAATAAACAGACCAAATTTTCATAAAAAATGAATACTAAATTAAAACTCTAATCAGTATATGATAATATGAGTATATGAATATGATAGAAGAATGCTTCCCTGACAAAGCAACAAACAATATGGTTAGGAAAGCAACTAAATTAAGAGCAGGAATTAACTAGATAAAGAGAAATGGCCTGTAAAGACACTATTCACAATATTTGCATAGAGTTTAAGGAAATAAAAGAAGGCCAGTAAGACGAGTCCAGAGAATTGGGCACAGTGTAGAGAAGGCATTGTGTCAGATGACCGTGAAGAAGTAGTTAAGGTTAGATCATGCCAGATATTAAAGAACACAGCAATAACTTTAATTATTAATCCAAAAGTAGTTTTGCTCATGGAATAATAATTAAAAACATAACTGTGCTATTTAAGTACAGGAAATACATGCTGAGATTTTAAGAACAAGAAAGATATGTTGAGATTATTTTTGAAAATGATTGTTCCACAATAAGAAAATCATGTAGGAGAAAGGTGGATGGATGATGGACTACAGGGAAAACAAGGACACCAGTCAGGAAGTCATTTCAAGAACTTGTATGAGGATGTTAGCAGTGAAGCTTGAGAAAAGTAGAAAGAATAAGACATATTTAGGATGTAAAATTAATGAGAATTTCTGGTGTTTTATATTTTGGTTAAAAGAGGGCAAAGCATCTGATATGAATCTGAGATCATTGGCTTGCAAATGATGAATGTTGTTACCATTTATTAATAGAGAGAGCAGTAGAAGAAAACACTGAAGTAAATTTTATTTTAATGCAGAAAAACATTTAGTCTGTTATAGGGCATAATGATTCTGAGCTATCTGTAAGACTTCAAGTGTAAATGTCAGGTGGACTTTTAGATACACTCTTTTAAAGCTCAGAAGAAATGTAGAGGCTAGAAGTATAAATTTATATATCATCAGCATATAGGAGGTTATTAAAACTCTGAAATAGATGAGATAATCTAGGGAAATAAATTGAAGGGGAAGGTAAGAGAATATGAGAATAGATATTGAGAATGCACAAAATTAAATGGCTGAATAGAGGAAGACAGTGAAAGAAAGTAGAAGGTGTTTGTGGAAAGGTAAGAAAAAGTCTATGAGTGTATGGGGTCATGAAACCAAAAGGGAGAGTTTTCAAAAGTAGGAATTTATTAACAAAGTTTATTGCTGCAAAAAGAACATGAAATTTGTTGCCTGAAAAATGGCCTTTGAATTGAACAACACAGAGGTCACTGATTTGGAAGAGTACTTGAGAGGAGTGATGAGGAAATAAACCTGATTAGAGTGAATTGGGTAGTAAATGGGGGCTATGAGAGTTACAGAACAGAAAGAGTGAGTTTAGAAATAAAATTTTAAAAGAGATTAATAGGAGAGAAAATTAGGGAAAGCCTAATTAAGGGGTTAGGGAGGGTCTGTGTGTGTGTGTGTGTGTGTG
>NW_017732702.1:100089-171023 GCF_001890085.2 Hipposideros armiger | reverse complement strand
AAAAAAAAAAGAACTATTTGAACTATTACCAAATGACTCACTGGCTCCAATTGGTAGATCAAAGCATTTTAGGTTAAGTTATGATATGCACAAAGGTATAAGAGATATCACAATATGTTCTGAAAAGAATATCTATATTAATGTAATTGGCATATAAAAGGGGGTCAGGCAAGGGAACTGATGGGATATGACATCGGTTCATTTGGTTGAGGAAAGAGTGTGGAGTCATTGATGTCATGCTGTAGAATGTAGATATAATTGTATGACTAATATGGAAATCATAATTGCATCATCAATCTAAATTTAACTTGGAATCCCAAAGTTGGATTAATATCAGTTAAAAACTCCTCCTCAGCATATTTATTGTATTTTTTCTTTACCTTTATCCTAATTTCTCATAGCATATATAAAGTTATATACTAATTATCAGTACTATTTCTCTCCCAGTAGACTGTTGGATTCCTGGTGCCAGAGGCCATCTTTCCTGCAAAAAGAATAGCAGGCTTTGGAGGACGGCAGAAAACAGTAAACTAGAGTTTGGACATAATTTGGAAATAGAAGTGGGCCTATCTGGGAAACATATTGGACATTAGAGATTTTGGGGGGCAGTAATCACCATAACATTGGCCTTGATGTTACAAAATGAAACATTATTTCTCAGAAAGAATGTCAAAAACAAATAAATGTATCAAGAATGGAACTCTGGAATCTACAAAAAAATTTAAAGAAGTCATAATTTTTAAAAAATGTCATTGTTTCTAAGAGCCCATTGTATTTTATGGGATGGTTTCTTATATTTTGCAGAATGATTCTATCATTTAATAATTCTCAGTATGGGAAAGTTAGGTATACTAGGAATTTTACAAAAGTTAAATTTTGCCAGTGTAATAGATATGCCTATATTATTTCACTTTAGGCCAGTAGTAATATATATAGCAATTACAATACTTCCGCCTAGATGAAGCATTTGAGTATAAAGATAAGCACACTTGTGCAGGATCTTGCTTTTATCTCCTGGTTCAATATGTGTACCATGTACTTACAAACATAAGTTTCAGCTATCGTAGAGTTGGAAACAACTGGCATAGGAGATGTTCCTCAGTAGGTACAGTGTGACTCCCTGAGGGATTCATGACATTTTTGCGGTTTGACATTTACTTCCTGTCTCTGTAGCTGCAGTTAGGAAATACCAGGCTATGTGAGTATAACAAAGATAATAAAAGTGAAGAACAAAACCCTTTCTGGATGGGGTTGATATACTTACCTTCTCCAAGGACAGGGGAGGAAGTTCAGTGAACTGAAACAAGATTCTTTGCAGCCATCTACTGTGCTTGCTGGGTGGTGAAGAGGATTCAACACACGGGAGTACTGGCTGCCTGAGGAGGATACCGATAGGCCAACGTCAGCATGCCCCAAGGTAGCACAATATGGTTTTAATATTAAACATCACTGCTATCCATTGTCATTTTTAGGCATTACTCTCCCTTCATTACTTACTATTTCTAGCTCTTATTTGCCCCCCTGGTTTTTGCATATAGTATTCCCACATATGATGCATAGAAAGGTGTCTATTTTTCAACTCATGTACTTTTTAAATGGGCTTGTTAATATAACCTTATGATTATGCATAATAAAAAGAGGCTGTGATGTTTCTCCATTTTCAAATAAAAGTCATATTAATCTCTGGGGAAACTCTATCCTCTTTCTTTGCTATAAATGCATTAACCAATTCTAAAATTAATTTATTCTACCTTTACCCAAAACATAAAGAAGATTGACTGTTGCATCCTACAGAGTAAAGTTGCTATTAAAAACAAAATAGATGAAATAAACAGCATTTTTACTTTTACCATCAAGCATTTGATTCAAACATTTTCAAAAGTTATTCACTGTTCCATGGAAGCTCCACATTATATCCTAATCATAAAATGAGTGCTTTCTTGAACTGCTGTAGAATTTATCTCACATAAAATTAAAGTTAGATTTACTTATTTTCTCTTATCTGAGCAAAATTTCCACAATTCCTAGCAAATTTAGTGGGGTGAAAGAAGTACCAAAAAATAAAAAGAGGAAAGATAAAAAAGTTGTGTCTGATAGCTACCCCAAACTGGATTAAGACTCAAGATTGTACACAGTTGGGGGGGTGAAATTTCATATTAGCAACTGGAGCAGATCTATGTGGTATTCAAATTTTTATTTCCAGAGGTGAAAAAACAAGCTACAATAATCCTTTGAATAGGAGAAAGAAAAAATCCTGCACAATATAGTTTTTTGGTTTTTAAATTAAAAACAAAAATAAATCATAAGAAAGTAATGTGAATATAAAAAAATCACTTGATTTCTCTGGTTTTCAGCATTTCTTAGTTAATAGTTCTTTAGAAATTATGATTTAGCTCTTATTGTAATTGTATTCAGAAACAGTAATGGATTATTTAAATAAATGTTAGTAAGTATTGGTTTATATGCCCCTAGATTTTCCTCTTGTTCATCTACTTTTCTTAGTGAAGGAAAGATAAATATTAAGGGCACATTTTGATAGCTCTTTTGACATATTAACACTTTTACACGTGTTTAGTGAAGCCGTGGCAGCAACAGACACATGTTAGAGCAAAGAATGGAGATGACTCAAAGCCATCTCTTCCTTTTACCTCTTGCCTGTGTTTGTGAGTCTTTTCTAGATGTCAGGAATGAAGTGGGGGAAAGATTAAAAACAGACATGACATTTTCTCTTGTACTGTTGACATTTTAAAAAAACATATCCAAGTGCCTTCTTAGTCAGAAACATCTATTCTAAAATTAAAGCACAAAATGTGACTTTCTAAGTGACTATACTAAGAATATAGGGTCTCATTTTCTTCATATGTAGAATATCATTGAATGTTGTATATAAATTACTGCATTCTTAACTTTTACACTTCCCATAAAACTATCTCTTCGGGGATGATTGTCCACAGTGAGATGCATGGATAAGTGTTTTAACAATTTTGAAATTATTAGCGTGAAGTATGATTTCCACTAATTCATGTTGAGTACCTTTTATCTGCCAGGCATTGTGCTACTTGGGGATACTTAATGCATAACACAAAATTAGTCTCCTCAAAAAGCTCATTTTAATGTTGGAGAGAGACAGGAATAAAAAAATAATTTTATTAAAATGAGCAGCATTAATAGGTTAGTTGATTATTTCTTAGAGGAAGATGAAAATTGGAAAGATTACTGCGTTTCTGTATTTACTTTATTGAGCTGTTATTATTTTAGTGAGTGTAGGAGGCAGCATTCTAAGATGGCCCCCCTGCCAAGATTCCCAGCCCCAAGTAGTTATATCCTTTTTCCCAGGTATTCAATTGAATGTTAATCTAGGCACTGCTTGAAGGAATTTTGTAGATATAATTGATGTTCCAAAACAATTGACCTTAAGATAGAGAAAAGATCTGAGTGGACCTGACCTAATTACATGAGCTCTTTAAAGGCAGAGAGTTTTCTATGGCTGGCCACAGAAGAGGACATCAAAGAAAGGTACGCTCGCTGGCATGAGAGAAAGCAAAACTTCATGTTGTGAACTCCCTATGGAATCACATGACAAGGGATTGAAGGTGATTTCTAGATGCTGAGAGTGATCCCTGGCTTACAGTTAATAGGAAAATAGAAAATGCAGTCCTAAAACCACAAGGAAACGAATTCTGCCAATAACCAATAAGGTTGGAAAAGGACCGCAAGCCCCAGATACTAATAACTACAGCCTAGCCTTGATTCTAGCCTAATGACACTGTTGGAGAAGGTAATCAAGCGGACATGACTGCAGGCTGGTTGACCAGCAAGCTAAACCTGTGCTGCTCAGCCACTCCTATGTCCTTGGAATGTATGATTGATTCATCCACCATTTCCACAGTGGAAACCATTTTCAAGGATGCAGCCTTAAAAAAAACAATGTGTTGTTGAGACCACCTAGGCTGAATATATGACTAAACCTAGTTAAGGTCTTTTAAACTTTTAAAATTCTAGCAGACAGGGGTGTAGATCTACTCATTATCTTTTGGGGGCCTAAGACAAATCTCATATGTAAATTCCCTTGCTTATTATTAAACGTGCCACCTACCAATCTGGAGTGATTTGCCTCCTATTTTGGTCTCTCCTTGCCCTCCATGTATGGGGACAAGTTTCAGATTTTACCTCCAAAACTCCCAAGATTTCGAACCAACAGACACCTGAACGGAGAATCCAGCCACATTGTGCCTAGATTGGTGACTTACAGAAATTGTGAGGTAAATTTATACAGCTTTAAGGTCATGACATGGACTCAATTTCTTGTCTTACTGCTACATATTTCTAGCATGAATTTTCTAATTCTTTTAGAATAGAAATATTATGTGACCTAGCTGATCAAGAAATAGTTGAGTCAGCAATTTAGGCAATGGAGTTTAGTGGAAAAGTTATGAGTTTCGGTGTTTGGAAGATTAAAATTGTAAAAATTAAATTTATATGAACTCAAATCTTATGTTATAAAAATGGCTAAAACTATTTCTCAGCATTTTTTTTGATAAGTTAAATAACGCCTAAAACTCTACCCATTAATGAAAATGAGATTCCTCAAGAGATGAAAACACATTAACTAAACCATAATATGAATAACCTTTAAAATGTAAATTTAATATAAAAATACAAAAAGACCCATTCCTGTGGACCCTTCCTTCCTGAATATGACATCCATTGAATCCTTTGTATTCTTACTTTCACCATCCTAATAGATAACTAACTTATCAGTTCATACCTGGACTGCTACAGCCTCATATCTCATCTCTACTTCAAATATACTCCACGTCAAATATACTCTATCCTGGACAAAGCTGTTATTAACTTGCATCCTATGTGTTCATGAACTCCTGTAATATAACAGGAAACTTGTATAAATGCATATAGTTATTTTGAGGAGAAATGTTTCTTAGCTTTCAATAAAATCTCAGAATTTCAAATGATTCCTTGACCTAAAAATTAATCACAAGTTCTGCCTTTGTAAAATGCTATTCATCATTCCATTTTTCTGATCTAAGAAATGGGCAATTTTTCATTGCCAACAGGTTAAAAATTCTGATCAGGCCTTCTTTTTGCTTTTCTAGAACTTATCATGACTTGTACTATCTCAGGTCTCCTTTCCGTTTAGCTGGAACTATGTGTGGGTTCCGATTTAGTGCCTGTCACAGTGTTCTGTGGATACTGTAATCTAACTAACTTATTGAACCTACACTTTAGTCCTTCATGTAGAATGCTTTGACTGGGTTCAGTTTATTTTTTTCATTTGTGAAGATCTCCTCTGAGCCAACACTTATATAAAAGAACACTTTATCCAACAGGAATAGCTACTCTGATTGCTTTCCAAATCCAAGAGGCTGAGAATTCTAAAAGATAACTTTCATTATTACTACACAGAGTGTTCTCATTTTAGTTATTACCACATTTGAAAGATTTTGTTTGATTCCCCGTAATCAAATTTCCATTTCTGTTTATCAGTTTTGGAGTATATTCAAGATTGCAGCCAGCTTGGTTAAGTTTGGAGGAGATCATGCAAACAAAATAGAGCACTGCTATTTTACTTTATTAAAATCTCTCTGACAGATTACACTTCCACTATTCCTACCAACACTTTTTTTCCAGTCTCTGTTTCCATACAAATGTATAAATTCTATATGTCTCTAAAGAAGTAAGTGTAAGAGCCATCAGAAATAACTCTGCAACTGATTTTGTAAAATAAAACTCATATCCATATCAACATCAAGGACACATTTACTATTAATTATTTATTTGACAAACTATAAGAAGAAAATGAACACAACTTTGAAAAGTTAAGTTCTAGGATAAATTGCCATGTAATTATAGCTTTTAGTTTAATATGTCTTCTAAATAAATATCAATATATTTTATTTGTTGTGATTCAGCAATATAAGAACTTTGAACTGTTAAAATACAAAAACATTTTTAGTCAGTTTATTGAAGAACACTTTGCATTGATTGACTAGGCAGAATTTGAATTAAAAAAGATTAAAAGTTAAGTATCAATTTTTATGTTCTTTTGAACCCTGTAACTCATATTACCTTCTTTAATGTTCTAATGGCATTATAAGGCAGTCATTTTAAATGATCTCCAAAGCAGGAACATATTCATGGAGTATAAACTACCTATTCAAAGTAGGAAAACAAACAGATGGCCATTAGATATATGAAAAGATGATCAACATTACTAATCATCCGGGAAATGCAAATCAAAACCACCATGAGATACCACAAGTATCTCACACAAGTCAAAACGGCTATTATCAAAAATTCAACAAATAACAAGTGCTGGTGAAGATGTGGAGAAAAGGGATTGGTATACCACTATGGAAAACAGTATGGAAATTCCTCAATAAATAAAAAATAGATCTACCATATGACCCAGCAATCCCACTGTTGGGTATTTATCCAAAGAAAATAAAATCACTAATTCAAGAAGATATGTACACCTCTGTTCTCATTGCAGCATTATTTATAATAACCAAGTAATGGAAGTGACCAAAATGTCCATCAACAGATTAATAGATAAAGATGTGGTATATACAAGCATACACAATAGAGTATTACTGAGCAATTAAAAAACAAAACAAAACCTTGCCATTTGCAACAACATGGATTAACCCAGAGGGCATTAGGTTGAGTGAAATAAGTCAGACAGAGAAAGACAAATACTCTACTGTTTCACATGTATGTGGAATCTAAAACAAACAAACAAACAAACAAACAAAACAAAAAATAGACTCATAGAAACAGAGATCAAACTGATGGTTACCAGAGGAGAGGGGTTGGGCGATAGGGTAAAAAAGGTGAAGGCGAATATAGTTAATAATATTGTGATAAGTTTTCACAGTGACAGGTGATGAGTAGACTTAGTGAAGTCACCACATTGAAAGATACATAAATGTTGAGTCAGTATATTGTACATCTAAAACTAATACAATATTGTATACCAACTACACTTATATTAAAAAGAAAACAAAGCAACATGTTCTAGAGTTCAGACATAACTCAGCATTTGTCACTTGAGGTCTTTTTATTAATCTCTACTGAACATTAGATAGATTCCTCTCTGGTTAGAAAACCACTTTCATTTTTATTTCATTACACTGAATAAATTATTACCTAAAATGTACTGTGTAGGTACAACCTTAAAGTACATGTACTAAAGGCACAAAAATAAACAGTTAATTAATTAGCTTCACTAAATAAGAAAAACTTTCTAATACCTCCCTAAAGACCAAAATAGTCTATGGAATTTCAATTCATGCCTATCACCTAGTAAAACATAAACATGTGTATGCATATACACTTTTAAAAAATAATTTTAAAGCACTTAAAATGAAATTTTATTGATATTAGGATACAAGTTATTAGAACCCTAAGACTAATGTTGTTTGATTGATTCTGTATAACCATGTGGCCTGCTTGCTTATCATTGTGTTTTTTCATGGCATATGACCTTCTATTGACATGAGTATTTGAAGGGTAGTTCAATCAAAGTGTTGAAATGATATAAAATTTGGACACATTTTCCTTTTTCAAATTTCAACTAGATGCTCTTTTTCTGGCCTCCATTTCTGGTGATAATCCATCCTTACCAATGTTTGGAGTTGCCTTAAATGAAACCTGAATGATTCTTGTGCATGGTTACCAACTTTTGCTTTGTGGTTGATTTATCTCACACGCATCTTCTGCTTGTCACCAGAGACTCTGGGGTACAGTAAATATTGAGAAATCTAATTGTTACCTTATAAGGCTTTCATCTTATTAAATATCACTTTTTTCAACGTGTAAGAAACTTACACATAAAAAAACAGTGGCTCCTGATATGATTTTCAAAGTTTACTGTTCCCCAAAAAGAATGTTTAAAATAAAAATCTATCAAAGCTTGCAAAAAAGTCAGCTATCTAAAACACAGCTTTATTTCCAGTAAATGTCTCCTATTCAACACATATCCTTGAAGTCACTATTTTGAGAATTTATGTCAATGAAAAACATTTTGTCTACTGATTCACCAAAAGAAATAAAATATGAACCACCATTGTTATTAAATTGTTAAAGTGAAAGAGAAAAGGAAGAGAGAAAATATAGGATCATTATTATTAGACATGAAGTAAGAGAGGAAAGAATTAGAGATTTGGCTTTAAGTACTGAAGATATTATTCCTATTAAGTTCAACTGGCTAGGAATATTGTCTATTATAAAAGTGATTTTGATGTTTTAATGATGTCATTGAGCAGAAGGCAAGAAAATGTAATAAAAGAGAATACTGTATAAAATACCCCGATGAAAACAAATTATAGTAGTCCTCTCTCGGTATTTCCTAATGTCTTGAAATTTTTATCTAGAATAAAGGAGAGAAAAAAATTTTATTTCATTTTGAAAAGGAGGCAGGGACTACTTAAGATTGCCTCAATAGGCATGCCATTGTTATTAAGAGTCTGTCAACAAAAAACTTTATGTACCCTGTTCCATAATACCATGATTTCAAAAAATACCTTTCAGCTTCTCTGAGAAGCAGTCTTAAAAGCCAACACGCAAGGAACACATTTATTTAGAACCCAAACTTTTAAAACAAATGTCTACATCTATTTCTAAAATCCTAGTCAGTATTAGATTAGCAGTACTCAATTTTTCCTTTTTAGTTTCTTTCTTCCTTTCCTTCTGGAAAATGTTTCTGGCATTCTTTATTCTTATGAACACCCACTCATGACTGGAAAATAAAATGTCATTGCAAAATTCTTTGAAATAATTTATTTCTCCCTTTCTCCAGTTATAATTATATGTACACTACAAATGCACATTAAGATGTCTTTAAAAATATTTGTCTCTATTTTGAACTTACTCTGAAAGGAAAAGACCAAAGAATAACTGAAGTGGTACTTTGAAGTATGGTGGCTATCATTTATCATTCTAGTTGGAGAATGAGACTACTGTTAAATTATAAAAAGTAATCCCTTATTGCTCATACACATGGAAGTGACTCACTAGTTTGCAAATCATCCGTCTTACTCCTAGTGAGTTTGGTTTGGTCCAGTCAAGCAAGAATGTGAATGGAGAAAAAATAATGTGGACATCCTGAATACTCAGTGGTACTCAACTTTCAAAAGCAGTTAGTATTTAGGCTGTAGATGCACAAAGAGGTAGATAGTGTTTAAAATTATGATATTAGAGTGAGGGGAGGGATAATAGGTAAATATAGTTCCTTTAAGAAATTTAACAAGTAGAGAAAATACATAGGAAATATATATTTGTCTAACTCCTAAAATTTCTTTTTTGTTTTTATTACCTTCAGGAACTAACCACTGATTAATTGTCTTCCTTTACATGTATAACCATCCAACCACCATATGAATTCTGAGAACAGGGGCTAAATTTCATTTTTTATGTTCCCTGGATGGTATGACCTGAAGTAACAAGTACATTCACTGAAATAATCAGAATACATGAAAAACCGTGGAAATACAATGATTTTGGAAAATCATCACTGAACTCTAAAAAATATTTTAGTTTTTTTTAAAGTTACAGAACAGTATAACAAACACGCATGTAGCCAACACACAGATGTAATAGATGTTGATGGTTTCCCATATTTGCTTCAAATCATTTTTAAAAGTAGTTAAAATTCCTTTTTTACCTTCTTCAGTTTCCTTCTCTTCCCTTACTCCCCAAAGGCAATCACTGTTCTGATGTTGGTGTGTGTTTACTTCCTTTTCATGTTTTTAATACATTTAAGGATACAATCTATAAACAAAATAGTGTACTGGTTTTCATGCTTAAAATTTATACCAGGGGTATTATACTGTATGTATCCTTCTACATCTGGTGAATTTAAAATGTATAAAATCTTATCTCATTGTTCTTTTCATTTACATTTGTATTTCTCTAATTTCTAGTGAGACAGAGAAAAGTAATATAAGTTTATTTGTCCTGTGAACTTTCTCTTCTGTGAATTTCCTATTCACATCCTTTGCACACTTTTCTACAAAAAAACCCCCCTAAGTTATATGCATTGCCAATATCCTCTTCCTGTAGGCTTTGTTTATAAGTAATTATAATGTCTTATTATACAGATATTCTAACTTTAAAGAAGACAAAAATTATCAATTTTTTTTCTGATATGAGATATTTTTATTTAATTTAAACAAAATTTATATATTATGAGGTCACAAAAATTTTCACCACATTTTCTTCTTTTGTCATGCAAAAGGTGCATTTAAGTCTTTCCAATCTGGAACATATTTTGATGTATGGACTGTGTTAGAGATATTTTATTTTGTCCCATGTGGATAACTGATTTTTCTGGCTTTTTTCCTTGAGTAGAATATCCTTTATTCATTGCATTGTAATGCCACATGCCAAATTCCTGGATATGTGTCTGGTTGTTTTGGCCTCTCAATCCTGTTTCATTGGTCTATTGATCTATTTGTGCACAAATGTCACATCATTTTAACGACTATATCATTATATTATGTCTCAGTATATACTAAAGAAAGTTCTACCTTTTTGTATTGGCAATTATTGGCCATTTACTCTTCTATATGAATTTTACAATAAGCTTATTAAATTAAAACTTATTATTTTGAAGAAAAAAAAAAGATTGCCTCAATATAATTAGTACTAAATGACGAATGCTCTGTTACCAGAGTAGAAGACATATATACAACACAAAAATTAGCTTTGTTCTTATCATAGACTTAGATACATAAAGACAAAGTTTGGGCTATGTGCCAATCTGTCAGATCTATCAGTATTAAAGTATGTTTGCATATAGCTTCAAGTAGCTTTTAACAAACCTCAAAAACCTGGACTTAGGGAAAAATGTGCTGCCATTTTGACTTTTAGATGGAGGCAGGAGGTTATAAATGCTTTGAAGAAGATCTTAGGGCAAGATTCTCCAACAGGAGTTGAAATGAGATTTACTATGCATCCTGGTAATGAGGGAGATGACTGAAGTCTGCTGGGAGTTCAAGCCCTCCTTTTTATTCATATCGTTATTCTCTGCTTTGTGGAGAGGGCTCTTGCAAATGACATTTTTTGTACTATGGAGTAGCATTGGTTTTAGATTCAGTAAAATTTAGGAGAATTACAGACTCTATTCTCATTTTTTTTTAAATTTCTAAAAAAGGGAACATAATAGTGACCTCTTAAAGTAACTGTACAAATCTAACGTCTATGAAGAATTTTTTACAGTATTGTACCAGTCAGGATCCACCAACTAGGGAAACAGAAACTGCTCTCAGGATGTCTGAAATGACTTGTCACACTGCTAATGAGAGAGCTATGAAGTCAAGCTGGAAATGGTCAAATATTAGCAAAAGCAGGAGAAACTACAAGCTCTAAAGGCATTATAAAGTAAGGAAGTGGTAACACTGACATCTAGGGAATGGCTGAGCCAAAAGCTGCTGGAACCACCTGTATTCTGTTTAGACAGAGCTGGAGCCAAGGGGGGATAAAGGAACTTCCAGAAAAAGAAAACATACCTTGGCTTTTTCCTTAGTTCCACACTCTAATTTCTCAACACTATTCCCTATTGGTTTAACTGAGCTGCATGTCTTCTGTTGCCACAGCCTGTAGAGTCAGCCCCCCATAATATAGTGCCCAGCACCAGATAGGAAAGGGTTGGATTTGATGAAAATACACACACACACACACACACACACACACACACACACACACACAAAGGACTACTTCATGGTTCATATATTTGCTTGGTAAAAGGTGCATCTCTGATATGTGCTGTTACTTAATCTAATGCCATTCACTTGAACTATTTATAGTCTTGCATGCTCCAAGAAGTATGTTTTTTGGTAAATTAATTCAATAGGATGTTAACAGACTTTTATGTTAAGAAAAAAATATGTTTTGCTCAAACAAGTGAGTTTGATAAAGTTAAATAAGATTGTCTATTTTGGGATTTTCAGAACCCCTTTCCGAATGTGACTCTTATAAAAGGTAATTTATTATTTAGTGTCCCAAGCTTAATTGACCATGGAATCCTTTGTTCTTGATTGAACATTTTAATAGGACTAGAATCTTTACCTGTACCCCTACAAACCCTATTTAATTTACATAATTTTCATCTACTTTGCTTATATTGATGTTACACTTGGGATATACCACTGCTGAAAATACAGAAAGGAAATTCCAGGATCAGGAATTAATTTAAAACCATGTACTGATTCTAAATTACCAAAATATTCACTGGTAGTCAATGGCAGCTATTTCAAAACAATGAAAGAACACACATAAATTCTCCTGGAACCATCATGGACCCCAGGTTGTCAGATCGCAGTGTTAGCTATTCCTACAAAAGCAAATTGAAGTAGAAACTGACATCTTATTTTCCAAGCCTTTCCTCTTCCCATTTCCCAGGAGCACACCTTCATCTTCACCATTACCCACGGATTTCCCTTCACCCAGTAATTTTGCCTGCAGTGCTCCCCCTGTTGAAATGCTCTGACATCCCTTTGTACCTACCACAAATCAAGTAGTGCTTCAGTTCCCAGTTCAAATGTCTCATGTTTTGTACAATCTGTCCAGATGTCCCCCCTTGCAAAATGAATTGCTCTTTCCACTTAGCTATGATTGCACTTGTTATGTCTTTATTATGCCACCTATCACACTGCATCATAGTTAGCTAGATAACTTGTCTGTTTCCTCTGATATGATATAAATTATAAAGTTAGAGATTACATTAATAACTTACCTATATTCTCAGTTCTTTGCATAGTAATTGGACCTTTGTAGTCACTCAATGAATACTAAAATGACTTAAACTCTAGCCCATAAAAGTATACAAATAACAGAGAAAAACATAGTTTGGAAATTACTATTTGTTATATTTTCTGGGAAATCACCCAGATTATTTAATTCACATTGTATGTGAGAGCATAACCTCATATATGTCCTATTAAAATATTATTCCATGGATAAACTCATTTAGCCCACATCCTCCACTGAGCAAATTTATTATGCACCCAAATACTTCTATTTTGGTATCCATCTAAGCACTTTCTCTCCTGTGTACAAATGGATAACCCTCTATTTTACCCCCAAGGCATATTCAAGCTTGAAAAGGGTTGTAGTAATCCAAAAATAGAAGTGTATGCTATTCATTCCAGCAAACCATGACTATCAAAGACAATGCCAAAGGGCATTATTCATTAAAAAAATGAATTAACAAGGCTTTCTGCAATTTTGCTGCAGATTTTTCTTTTACAAAAGGCTAAAAGAATGCATGATGCAGTGGATCCAAAAGCAAGAAATACATTCTGGCAACTATTCAAATGCAAATTCAGCTATGCTGAGTGTTCAGGTGACAGTCCGGTGTTTATATATTGTTTATCATTGTAACAGTGCAGCATTCAGACAATCTAATTAGGTGATTAAAATTTCCTGTTTGAGAGAGACTAGATTTCCCTGAAAAGCTTCTATATAAAGCTACTTTTGAATGGTAGAGAAAAGAGTGCCAGGATCTTTTATGTAAAGGGAAAATTCATGAAAAAAATCAAAATACACAAAACAAACAAACAAAAACCAAAACACACACAAAAAACACAGGGAGTTTATTAGGTCAAAATTATTTATACTTTTTGTTTAATTATTGAATTATGAGCGGAAATTTTTCACTTTACCCCATATCTTTTATTTCAAATTTGTGACTCTCCCTTACCATTGCATTAGTAGTTTGAACCATTCCTACATTACCAGTTCACCTTGTTTATCATGTATATCTTTCCAATGTTGGCATCATTATCTTTTAGTGACTCCAGCTTTTGTCACTGCCTGTACTACTCTCTACTGCAAACATCTCTAGAAATTTTAATGGTGTTAACAGAAAGCGGAAGCACAATTATAAGAGTGATGGTCCCTGACTGCTGCCTAAATGTCAGAGAATATGAGCTATGATGGATCTTTAGCAAACTAACATCCTTTATAGGTTTTGTCCGGAGATAGTTCTAATTGAACCTCCTTAAAATGCTCAGTTAAATGAACTTCAGATAAAATTTTATTTCTAGTAAGATGGATCTCTAGTTCAACCACTCTTAAGAAATGTCTTCTCTTCTCACCTGCTAATACTGCACAAACCATATAAATGATAAAAAATGAGCCACCAATACTTTCTAGTTAATTATTATAGCTGAGATTATTTCTTTTGTGCTTGGCCTAGGCAATATGAAAATTAGCACTGGCCCACCAAACCTGATTTAAAGAATCAGCAAGGACTTGGGGTAAAAGGTATATATTGAGTCTAACATAATTTGGACAACAAAAACAAAATGACAATTAGTATACTTTGTTCTCCTTTTTCATTCTTAGTGGAAAGAGAAATGTTATAAGAATATTTGGGTAAGAAGAGTCAAACATCAAGGTTTTATTTTCTTACATGAAGTTGGTGGTATTATCTTCATCTAGTTATACATAGAATGGTAGGAAAATTTGGAATTTATTAGTGTGAAAATAAATGCAACAAACCTTTGTGGGTTTAATGCATACTTTAGAGTAAACTGAATTCAGGGATCATTTTTTAATAAAAATCTTATTCATAATTTCAGCAATTCCCAGAGCACAAAGTGGACATTTACCTTTGTACATTTCACAAACAAAAAATATTGTTAAGTAAATTAAGTTTAAGCAACAGTCATTAATAGTAATATTTAACCCACTTAAAAGAAGAAATGTTCTTAACTGGAGGCTGATCATCAAAGCAAAACAGTACAATGTGGCCCAATCTGTTTTTACAGACTTAACCCTATTATAGACATATTCCCTGAAACATATTCCCTGTACTTCAGCCAACCTGGAGTACTTGGCATTTTCAGGAACAACATGCATTTAATCACATTTGCCACTCTGACCTTGCCAATTTCTCTACCTACGATGCCTTCTTTGCTATGTACTAAAACCTATATGATAGCTTTGTGCTTCAAGGCATTTCAAAATTTTACAATTTTATTATTAAAAAATGGATAAAGCTTCTATATCTCTTAAAAGTGAAAGAGATGTACATTTATAGTGACCAGTAGAGTAGGAAGGCAAAAATATAAGAATGTGCATGTCTCAAAAACCCCAAGAAAAGATGAAACTCCTAGATTAATGCTAGATTTTAGCCCAGGTTTTCAGGGATCTTCAAATTGTGGACTAATATACCCCAAGTGCCTAGAATAGTGCCTGACACATAATAGGCTTTCTAATATTTATGGGAGGAAGGGAGGAAGGGAAGAAGGGAGGAAGGAAAGAAGGAAGGAAGGAAGGAAAAGAGGGAGGGAAGGAGGAATCCTATTGGATAATTTTATATATGTATTTACATATACATATGCCAAAAATGTATGCACATTTTAAGAAAAAAAACTATTAAAATTGTAATATTGTAATACTTAATATATACCAAAAGATGGATACAAGTCACGTTTGATTTCTGCAATTATGAAAGGGGTTCAAAGTGGCTACCATCAGCATCCAAACACTTGTGATTACAGCGAACTACTGCTTGAGCAACACTGACCAAAGTTCCATTTGTATACATGTTTTTGACAACCCTGGTATATAATTTATTTTATATCCTAGGAGGATTTGTTACTCTACTCTTAATGACATTTTGTCAAAAGTTTATTCCTTTTCCTCACAAATTATGACCCTACCTATGCTACCTATAATATATCCCTGCCAACAAGACATGTAAAGATTAATGAGGTTAAGTGCAGTAAATTTGTTAGTTAAAAAAAGAAAGAAAGAAAGAAAGAAATCTATATATTCTTCAGAACATGAAATGATAAAATATAATAGTAAAAAAATTTGTATATACAGAATTACAATGAATAAATAAGACTGCAGAAAGCAACATGGATAAATCTCAAAAACAAATATTAAGTAAATATAGGACTGTTGTAGGGATCCAAGATAGTGGAGTAAATAAACACTGTGCTTGCTTCCTTCTGTGAACATTTTAAAATTACAACTAAATTATAGAACAATCAACCTGGAGAACCATTTGAAATCTCACTGAACAAAAGTTTTATGACTATATGACTATGCTATAAAGAAGAAGCCATGTTGAGACTACTAGGAGGGACAGAGATGCAGAAATGGCAAACCCCAAACCTCTATGTGGCAATTGAGAACCGGGAGGGCTATCTTGGCTGTGGAGGTTCCCCCCAGAGGAGTGAGGGAGCCCAGCCCCACACTGGCCTTCCCAGCCCAGAGGATGGGTGCCAGGAAAAGAAGCCCCTACAACATCTGGCTGTGAAAAACAGTGGGGGTTCCAAAAACCCCTGGGTGGAATAGAAGGTGGCAGGAAAACCAGGCGACCTCTTAAAGGGCCTGTGCACAGGCTCTTTTACTCCCAGGCACTCACCTTGGGCTCCAGCGCAGGGACAGTAGCTCGGAGGATGTCAGAGACATACAGGAGACAGACTGAGTTATGCGGCTGCAGGAGGAGGGCTGCAGGGCAGTTGAAATTCCCCCTGTGAGGGGTCTTCCTCCCATGCAGCCAGCAGGCAGGTACCATCTTTCCTGTGCTAAGTCCTCCCCCTATGCTTACAATCAAATCTGAATGTGATCGATCTGGTGAGCTCCAAAGCTCTGCAGCCCCATCCTTCTGACTCACTGGGACCCCACTCCACACAACTCCCCCAATGCCAGAGGCACTTTCTCCAAGAGCAGCCAGTCCCACTTGCATTGTACTCTTTCTTGAGAAACTATCAGACTCCAAAAGATTCCATCCAAGTTGGCTGCAACTGACCTTGGTGTGCTCTGAAAATTTTGCTAAGTAGCTCCAGGCTCAGCATTGGCATATAACCAGAATTTACGTTAACCTGGTGACCACAACTCTTCTGACTCTAGTGACTCCTTGAAAACCTACCTCACCCAACTTGCAAACCACATGAAGCTTTATCAGTGGCTGAATCTTAAGAAAGCTGACAGGTGGCAGGAGGCCTCAGGGTATCCTGGCACTTTTTAGAGTACTGATGGCAGGCATCCTCAATTTGCAATGTGGCCTGTCCCATGGGCATCTACCATTAGCACCGGCAGTAAACAAGTGTAGATCACTTTGTAGCTCTTAACAGGTAGTCTCTGGCTAGTCACAGGCAATGGCTGGCATGGGTCTACACCAGAGCCCCTCTCAAGAGGCCCCAGAACAAACATACTTGGGGGTTAGCTTCAGACCACAGCAGAGCACTGCCCAATTAGCCCCACAAGTGGCACACACAATGGGTAGTCCCAACAGGAACCAAAGCCCTCTGGGGTAAATCCCACTCTGTGGGGTAAGCCCCCCACACAGCCTCCAATAAGCTGTGGACATGGCCAAACCCCACAGGCAATCAGACTGAGGGTCAATCCCACCTACTGACATGACAATAGTAACCAAGGCTTAGCTATAACAGGAGGGCAAACACAACCCACACAAGGGACACTCCTGCAGGACCTGGTGCAGATGACCAGGAAGACTGTGCCTCACAGGTCACCTATTACATAAGGCCACTTGCCAAGACTGGGGGACATAGCAGATGTACCTAACACATAGAAACAAACAGAGAGGCAGCCAAAATGAGAAAACAAATAAATATATCCCAATGAAAGAACAGGAGAAAACTGCAGAAAATAAAAAACTAAATAAAATGGAGGCAAGGAACTTAATAGAAACAGAGTTCAAAGCAATGGTTATAAGAATGCTTAAGGAACTGAGTGAGAACTTCAACAAACATAGTAAGCATTAAAGAGGACATAGAAACTATAAATAAGAACCAGTCAGAAGTGAAAAGTACAATAACTGAAATGAAGAATGCACTAGAAGGAGTCACCAGCAGATTAAATTAAGTAGAGGATCAAATCAGCAATTTAAAAGAGAAGGTAGCAGAAAACACCAAATGAGAACAGTAAACAGAAAAAAAGAATCCAAAAAATGAGTGCAGTTTAAAAGACCTGTGGGACAACATCAGGCGTAACAACATTCGCGTCATAGGGATATCAGAAGAAGAGAGAAAACAAGAGAATGAGAAACTATCTGAACAAATAATGACTGAAACCTTTCCTAACCTGGTGAAGGAAATAGACTTACAAGCCCAGGAAGTACAGAGCGTCACAAACAAGTCGAATCCAAACAGGCCCACACCAAGACACATTATAATTAAAACGGCAAAAGTTAAAGACAAAAAGAGAATCCTAAAAGCAGTAAAGAGAAAGGCAACTAGTAACTTACAAGTGAGCTCGCATAAAATTGTCAGCTGTTTTCTCAACAGGAACTTTGCAGGCCAGAGGGATTGGCACAAAATATTCAACATGATAAAAAGCAAGGACCTACAACCAAGATTACTCTACCCAGAAAAGCTATTATTTAGAATCAAAAGACAGATAAAGAGCTTCCCAGATAAGAAAAACATAAAGGAGTTCATCACCACAAAACCAGTATTACAAGGAATGTTGGAGAGACTTTTTTAAAATGAAAAAAATAAAAAAATAAAAATTATGAACAATAAAATGGCAATAACTACATATCTATCAACAATTACTTTAAATGTAAATGGATTAAATGATCCAATCAAAAGACATAGGACAATTGAATGGATAAGAAAACAAAACCCTTACATATGCTGCCTACAAGAGATTCACTCCAGATTGAAAGACACACACAGATGAAAATAAAGGGATGGAAAAAGATACTGCATGAAAATCAAAATGAAAACAAACAAACAAACAAACAAAAACAAAGAAAAGCTTGGGTACAATACTTAAACCAGACAAAATAGACTAACTCAAAGCCTATAGCAACAAAAGAAAGGACCCAGTAATCCCACTTCAGGGTCTTTATCTGAAGAAACCCAAACACTACTTCGAGGAGACATGTGCATCCATATGTTCATTGCAGCACTGTTTACAATGGCCAAGATGTGGAGGTAGCATGGGTGTCTGCCAATGAATGAATGGATAAAGAGTAGGTGGTATTCCATATACAATGGAATATTGCATAGCCAGGCAAGTAAATGGGTTCTTTCCATCTGCGGTGGCATGGGGGGACCTAGAAGGAATTGTGTTGAGTGGAGTGTCAGACAGAGAAAAAGAGATAAAATGAGATTCTGCTAATATGTGGAATCTAAAGAAAAAAATAAACAAAACAAAAACAAACTCATAGATACAGAGAACATTTTGATCATTGCCAGATTGGGGGGGGGGTGTTGGGGTGAGTGAAAGAGGGGAAGGAATTAAGAAGTACAAATTGGTTGTTACACAGTAATCATGGAAGTATGGGGTATAGCATAAGGAACATAGTGAATAATATTGTAATTACTATGTATGGTGTCAGATGGGTACTAGATTTATTGGGGTTGGGAGGCAGAGAGTAAAAGGTAAAGGGAATAAGAAGTACAAACTGATAGTTACAAAATAGTCATGGGGATGTAAAGTAAAGTATAGGGTATATAGTCAATAATATGGTAATAACTATATATAATGGCAGGTGGGTACTAGACTAGACCGGGGGATCATTTCTTAAATTATACAAATGTCTAACCACTTGTTATACACATGAAATTAATGCAAAATAATATTGAATGTAATTGAAAAATTAAAAAGTAGGACTAAAGGTGAAGGGCAATAAAAATTTCAAATCTCCAGGTATAAAACAAATAAGTTATGGGGATGTAATGTACAGCATAGGGAATATAGTCAATAATATTATGATAGCATGGTATGGTGCCAATGGTTGCTAGACTTATCAGAGTGATTACTTCTTTAGGTATATAAATGTTGAATAACTATGGTGTACCCCTGAAAGTAATATAATATTGTATTTTAACTATATTTTAATAAAAATCTTAAAAACATAAATTACATTACTCTTTATAACAGGATGTAAATCTCAGACAACATGATCTAATAGCTAATTTATTTTTCAAGTTTAAAACCTTGAGATATGTTAAAGACAACTAATCATGTTTTACTATATTTCACCTGGAACCACTGATTTAAAAAGTCAACATTTATCTTTTATTCACAACTCAAAAAAAAATATGTATATACATATATATATATATATATATATATATAATTTGTTTCCAGGTAAAGTAACTACTAGATTCTTTATGAAACATATTTTTCAAATGGTGGAGTACTCAAATTGACAAAGAAAAACTGTTACTCTAAAAGGTACATATTAATCTTTCTATTCATAAGAAAGTGATACTGATAACTGAATTGTCTAAATTCTTATTATTTTAGGTGGAAAGAGAAATATAGAAAACCCAATAATACTGCAATAAAAATTGATATTAATGCTTAAAAAATATATAGGAAAGTTGTAAGTCCATATCTGTGCTATACAATGCCATATATTTAATTAAAAAAACACATAAAACAACAGCACATAAAATTTTTAGATATATTAAGACACAACTGAAGGATACATGTAAACTCAGGAGAGTGGTTACTTTGGGTACAGAGTGTCTTGGAAGGAGTAGAAGCTCAGACTTTAGTTTTATGTGTTGCATTTTATATTAAGAGAGAAATATATGAACATACAGAAAAAAAAAATAACCTTAACCGATGTTGGGAGCCGGCTGCACCTCAGTGTCTGACATGGCCTAGCACACAGCTATTGTGACAAATTCTGAAGCTCTGAGAAACAGATACTGCTTTATGTTTTGGAAAATTTAAATTCCCCTTTGGATGCCCCCAGTAGGATAAAGATCTGACACCCATTCTTATATTGATTGTTTTATTTACTTTAACCAAATAAGTGAGTTTTAGACATATTACGATAATTCTGTTTTACTGTTAGTTTCTTAGTAATAGACAAGTTATGCACCTTATAATTCTTAAGATCCTGTTTAGCCAGTAGTGTTTGAAATAATTGCTAAGTAATAAACATCCTTTAGGCGCCAGGGCAGGATAGAAATTGAAACATTGTTAGGATAAGTTGGTCATTAGCATAGCACAGGTCCTGCTGTACCCTGTAACAGAAACATCAGGAGGAAGAAAAGCGCTGAGAAAAACAACTTCCAAAAGAGCAAAAGTTTAACTCTGGAAAATGTCAGCGGCCCAGTATAAAAGGGACATGCTGTAAACATCAAGTGAGACACTTCTCTTCTTGAAAAAGCGCTCCTGTGTCTCTGGGTTTTTTTGCTTTTTCCTCGCTGACCCCGCCTCCACCTGAGGGAACCCCTGGACCTGCCGAGAGCTGGTCTCCCGCAAACCAATTATGAAAAATTGTTAGTGTCTATTTATTCTTTGTAATGGGCTTATAGATATATCGATTTTATTATTTTCTACTTCGTTTTTGTAGTTCACCTTAATGACCATGGCAAACAAGTTTTATAATATACAACAAAGATGCCCATGTATCTTTCTCATCTACTTTGTAAGACAAATGTTTTACTAATAAGGTACAGTTACAGTACCTTCAATAAATAGTTAATAACCTCTATAAGGTAAAAATCTAATGTGTTGTTTATCCATAGTAGAAAGGTAAACACCAAATGATTCATTTAAAAAGCACATAAGAATTTTCTTACTGGAATCAAAAGTCCTTTTTATAAATCATTAACTATTTTTAGCAGTCTTAAGTGGAAAGAATCTTAAAAAAATCATGCTAAAATGTAAACAAAGGATGTATACATTGATGAAATAAAATAGTTTAATAGTTTTATTTAAAATAATTATATATGTATAAATATAGAATGCAACCACTGCCAAAAGTCAATGTCATCATTTTTCCAACTGAGAGAAACATTGCTTATGTGCTATATTAATCTATTAAATTATTTCTTAAAATATCTGACAACAGCTATATAAACATATTTTACATTTAAAAACTTCTGATAAGATTAATATCTGTAACATTTTTAAAACGCAAAGTAGCTAGTAAGATAACTTGTCTATAACTAGAAGATAACTCTGGGCAATTCCAATAGGAGAATCCTGATCAATTGTCTTTTTTATTCTATTTTATCTTATTTTATGACTTTCAAATTTTAAAGTATAGATAATTTAATAGAGCAGAGTTTTATTCTTAAAAAATAGATTATATGGCACAAGCTGTCAGTGTGACTATGAAAGAATAAGGTGCTTCAGGTTCACAGAATGAGTGACCTTATTCCTCAAAAAAGGTCATTAGATATTGAACTTTATGTACTCTTGTATTATGAGAGAATAATAGCTATGTAAATTCTTTAGGTGATGGAAACTTCATATATTGAAGAATTGTGTAGCAAGATTCTAGTAAAACTCTAGTCTCAGGTTAAGTCCATTTCTGTGCTCCTGAAATATCCAGGGAAAGAGAATATCCCACCAAATCTGATACTCCCACTGTCCCACTTTTAAGTCCAAGTTTCCTGGTATAATTAATAACAAAACCATCAAGGATTATGTATTGAAAAACGTTTATCTCCTTTTGAAATTATGATGAGTAAGTTTTCTTTTTCTTTCTTTGTAAAGTTGTTTTAATGTTTAAATTCTGAACTCGTTTGCCTTCAGAATACATGAACAGATGATCCTTGTCAACCATGCGTTTGACCCAGATACATTATATAACATCAATTTCTTCATTTTTGTGATGGGGTTAATAATAGGACCTACCTCCAAAGATTTATTTTTTTAAATGAGGAGTACATCGTTAATATTTGTGAAGTACTTGGAAAAGTGTCTGGCTTTTAGTCAAGTCTAAATTAAGTCTGCTAAATTTAAAAAGTGAGAGGGAGCAATGGTTATGTTAATAACTGCTCCAGCAAAAGATGTTGACTTTTTAAGTAATATATCAGAAAGCTGAAACACAGCTACATTTTCAAGGCTACAATCAGTGAGGACTTTTGAAGGTTGGTCATTATTCAGTAGTGATACATGGTAAAACAATTACAACCCTCTACCCTATTTGACTGTATTAAATTGGCAAATTAGTCAGTGGACTTCTAACACTAACATCTGAAGTTTTGTCATTTAAATAAAAAGTTTCTTCATCTTGTCTTCCTTTTATAGTCAAACATACCTAAGATTAGTGCTGTGAACTACTCATTCTTAATGTTAAGTTTATCTGATTGGTGTGGTTTTTCCTTTAAAATATAAAAACTCACCATCTATAAGACACAAGTTACATAGAAAATAGAGATAATGCTGCTAAATGAAAAGCTTGAAGTTGCAAAAGAAAAAAAAGGCATTTTTTAGCAAGGATTTTTTTTTTAATCTTTCAAAAACCCATGCAGGCCAATTGACAAAAGTAAAAAACAATTTTCTAAGGCCTGTGATCTATTTTTCCATTTCCCTGGGAAAAAAAACATGAAAAACAGAAAGAAATGCTTGAGAGGAGTCAATGTGTGAAAACTGTGCCAGTCTCTGCTTCATACCCATCGCTGGACAAATTAATCTGTTGACAACAATAAGCTGTATAACATATATCTCTATCCCTTTTAAAAAATCAACCTGTAAAATATTTTCTGTATTGAACAACTTCACACAAAATTGATTTGTGCTAAAGAAAAGGAATGTTGGCAAAACTGATGTATTAATTGATTCATTATGATACAGAGAATAAGAATTCTAGCATCTAAATAAGCGTGTGCCTTTGAGCAAATTAGAATTTCTTGCAGACTTAGTTTCCTAATACATAAAATGACAAGATTGGAATAAAACCTCAGGGTCCCTGTGAGTTTTGAAATTTCTTAATTCTGAGTCATTTCCTTGTCATTTGCCTTTAAAGCAGTGTCTATATTGGCCTTAGAGATAGTCTAAAGGGTCAGGCCTTTCTTTTAAGAACAAGAGGTCACTACCATTGACATCAATAGAAATCGCCTATGTTCTTTAAGCCTGCACTGCTCAAATATCATGTCTTCTGAATTATTCCACGAACAGAAGGAACAGTTTGACGTGAACAAGAGGGTAAATGCTAGTGCCGTAATTCTCAGATGTCTGTCACAAAAATTGGAGACAGAGCTCATTGCAATCAGAGATGATTTCTGTAAAGGAATAATAAGGAGAAAAGCTGTCACTGCAAGTGGTTTGGAATAAAGAAGGAATCCAGAAGAAAGAATTATTATTTTGAAATCTGACATCTTTTTGCCTCCCAAAATTCTAGTTTATATTGACTGACTTTGTAGTTTACTTTGTTACATGTAGGCAGAATAATGAAAGCTATAATGTCAAGGACTAAAGAGAAGTACACATAAGACTGTCACATCATCATCATCATCAATTATATTGTTGAAAGCCTCCAGGGTGAATGACACCATGCTATGAATAACGAGTTCTCTTCTCCTCAGTTTAGCCTGGGATGTATTTCTCTGACTGTCTCGGAGGGAAGAAAATTCTCAATCTATCTTCACTCCTGAGGCTCTATCCTCTTTAATATGGGAAAAATAGCTTGAAAGTGACCTACCATTTTGAGAAAGGTGAATACAGAAGTACATTTTTTTTCTTTATACCTGGGTCATTCTTTATTTTGTGTTATATGATTTTTCTTCCTCCCTGTCTGTTGTGAATACACATCTGTGACAAAAATAAGAATTATACAAAGAGGTTCCTTTCACTCATGTTTGTGTAGTCCTAAAATTAACTGGTAAATTAAAAATTATAGTTATTAAAACACAAAGCAATAGACAACAAGATAATAGACCAATTGTAGAATTGGTGAAAGGCATGATTTCTCATATACAGCCTTTTATATCAAGCAGGATAAATATGAAGAAATTCATACCTAGATATATAGTAGTAAAACTGAAGGGAAAACAAGTAAAGAAACACATAAAGATAGTAAGAAATAAATGATAGATTGCCTACAAATGAAAATATTTAGACTGACATCCAACTTCTTGAAGAACACAAAGGAAGCCAGAAATCAGTGAAATATCTTCAAAGTGCTTTGGAGAAAAAATAACTGCAAACCTTGAATTTTGTGCTAGTAAAACTGTATTTCAAAAATTATGGATAAGTAAAAAAACTTTTCAAACATAATCTATATTTACTATCAACGAACTCATGGAAAGAAGGAATACATTCCCTAAAGTTCTTTAATGAAGCCAAATAGACAGTCTGGTATGCTAGAAAAAAAGTAGTAAGCAAACTAAATGATAAACTTTCTTTTCAGAGAATCTAGTTTTTTGTTTTTGTTTTTGTTTTAGAAATCACATGTAGAAATAACAAAAATCTCTAACTTGTAAACTCAGAAAAAGATAGATACAACAAACTAGAAAATAATAGCAACAAACTAGGAAGAAGGTAAAGCATTCAGAGACAAAAATTCTAAAATATTTGTATTATTCATGAAAAACCAAATATTGATCGAGAGAGACACTTTTTGCCTAGTATGTAGATTGCTGGAAACAGCATCACTCCAAACCAAACAAGGACAAAGATCTCTGAAGCCATCAGAGAGGGCTAGGGTCACAGGACAACCAAGCACCCTGAGATCTAAGATCCTCCAATGAGAGATGGCAGTGCCTGAGCCCTGGCTGACCTGTGTCAGGGCATAGGAGGAGAACAAGCCAGAAATCTTATAAGAGGATGAAAAGAATCCAGCTATTTTTTTTCTTTCTTTTAAAAATTACTAGAGGTTAGGTGTGGTCTTGAATGAGAATATAGAAACTATGGGAGCCACAGACATAAGAGGAGTTTATGCTCACCTGTAAAACCTTCTCCACAGACCTTCACTAAAGTCGTGAAAGAGATTGAGTACAGGCAGGAGACTGGAGAAGGCTTCCCTTGGTGATGCCATCCTGGAGGATGGATGGAGTCACTGATTCAAGTAAGGGATGATCCCCTGCCCAAAGCCATCACCCCTACAAAAGAAAATTCAGGTGCTGTGGATGGGCAGCAAAACTTATTGTCACTAAGGTACAGGTGAAGACAGAAGACAACAGAGTGACATCTTTAAAGTACCAGAAAAAATTAGAAACTATAAGCAAAAATATATTTCAAAAATTAAGGTGATGAAATAAATATTTTTTGAGACAATACATACTTGAGGGAATCCATTTTTCATAGAATGCCCTACAATAAACCTTAAAGAAATATCTTCAGGCAGAAGGAACATACACCAGACAGAAGCTTGGATCTTCAGAAAGAAATAAAGATCTCCAGAAATGGTGACTATGAAGAAAAATATTTTAAAACTTATTTATTATTTTAATTACTTTAAAAATTAGTGTACAAAGCAAAGATATTCACTATATATTGTGGTGTTTATAGCATATTTAACTGTAAAATGTATGTCAACAATAGAATAAAATATGGGAGGGAGGAACTGGGGGTACAAGGTTGTAAGGTCCCTATAGTTGGCATAAAGAAGTGTACTGTAATATTATTTGATGGTAGGATGTGATTAACTCAAGATTTATAGTTAAAACCCTATAGGAACAGTTTTAAATAATAATCCAAAGATGGGAATAAGATGAAATAACATTTTTTTAAAAATTTGTGTAGCTAATTCTAATAAGTCTTGATAATAGGTAATGTAAGTTCTCCAAATACTGTTCTCCAAGATTGCCTTGGCCAGTCTTTGCATTGCCTCTGCATTGCCATGTGAATTTAACAACAACCTGATCAGTTTCACCAAAAAAAATCTGTTAGGATATTAATTGGAGTTGCATCACTTTTTCAGAAAATTGAAGCAGAACTGACATAATTACAATATTTAGTCTTTCAATCCAAAAACATGACATACTCCTCCATTTATTTGGGTTCACTTTGAAATTATCTCTACATTGATTTGTATTTGTGTAATAAATATATAGAACTTTTTGTTAGTTTTATTCTCAGTTATTTAAATTTTGTGATATTTTAAGTTGTATATGTTTTATGAATTTCAAATTCTACTTAATATGAAAACATGATTGATTGATTTCTAGGAAACTTGCTATTTCACTTATTAGTTACAATAGTTGATCTGTATTCTCTTATGGGTTTTCTGCATACAGAAGCATGTCCATTGTGAACAAAGACATATTTATTTCTTCCATTCTAATATATATACAATTTATTTATTTATGTTACCTTATTACACTTGCTGGAAATGATGATCAAATGTTGAATATATGTGATGACTGCAGAAATCCACATTCAAAAGAAAAGCCTGCTTTCAGAGGAAAATACTTCAACCAATGGTATTTGTTATGGTATTTGTTTTGACCTCATTCTTATTAGTTATCCTTTACTACGTTAAGTTCTCTCTTCTTCCCTCTACTTTACTAATATTTTTTTATTATAAAAACTGTTAACTTCTATTAATTTATTTTTATGCATCTATTATATTAAGATAGTCACGTGAATTTTCTCTATTTTGCTAATGTAGTAAATTATTTTGATTCATTGTCTAATGTAATGCACTTTATATTCTTGGAGCAGTGATATTTGCTTAGGAGTTTAGCATCAATGTGTGTGCAGGGTAATGGCCTGTATTTTCCTTCCTTGTAATGTGTTTGACAGTTTGGGAGGTCAAAAATATTTGTATCTCAAAAAGTGAGCCCAGAATTATTCATCTAATAAGGCATCTGGCCAGGGCAAGCAGACAAAGAAAAATTTTAAAAAAGGGAATACATTTTTTTTTAACTCAGGGACTTCATTTTCTTAAAAAGACTAAGTCATTTTGCTATTGTTAAAATTTAAGATAATAAGGAAAATTTTTACATATTTATATTACTGAAACTGCATGTTATAGACCAATTTATTTTGGGATGCACATGGCAACATCTGGCAAATCTGGCGATAACTATGTATAATTTCAGAAGACAATTGGACTACATTGTTCATCCTTGGCCAAATATTTAATGTGTCCTTGGGGCATACTTAATTTTAGTAATGTCCTGATAAATTTCAGATGTTTTTAGGGCAACATCTGAAAGAAAATCATATGCATTCATGAGATGCTCAGCTGCCCATTCTATTGATCCCATGTTTAAACATAAAAACAGTGTCAAGGATTAGAAATGTGGTGTTATGTAGGTGTGGGCATAAGGTTTCTGAGGATGTGATCTCTTCCATGGGAAAGCTATGCTTTTGACCTAAGTGCAGATTTTAAAGTGCAACAGCAGGCATTCCATGTAGAAGAGTTTAAGTATCCTAACATGAACGAAGAATGTAAGCATTCTTCTCCTTTTTCTCCACTCACAAAGAAAGAATTCTCAATTGGATAAAGGCCTGAGGATGGTTCTCTAGTTCTAGGCCTGGGGCCCTGAATGACAGGAGTATGTGTCTGGTCTGGCTTCCGCCATGTTTTGCAATGGAATGGTACTTTGGAAAATTTTGTGAGTTCTAGAGAGAATAAGTCAAGAAAAATATTATTTCAGTTTAGCTTTTGATCAGTCTTATTCTAAGGGTCAAGAATATTCTTCATGGCTTAATCACACCTCAACCAAATTCACCAAGAATGGGACTACATAGAGATTTGAAGCCAATACCCCAAGAAATAACAATCAGCAAATTTAACTCAGTGCTAGAAATGTACCTCAGGTGTCTAGAGGCTGGTTGACATTATCTTAGGTACCTAATACCTAAGGATATCACTCAAATATGTCTCTATCAAACACACAGCTAATAACTGTTATTTATTTAATTATAAAATACTGTATGGTATACACATATTGAATGCCACAAAATCTTAGAAATAAAATGATCTATGAAATTCAAGGAATAAGGGAGCACAATAAACAACAAGAATTAAAAAGGAAAGTCTACTTAAGAATAAATCTGTTTGTCAACACTATGTTAACTGCATTATGAATCTAGTCATAGGCCTTCCCTGAGAAAGACCATGTTCACAAAAAGGATAACTATTTTTTAAAAGAGAGAGTTTAAGAAAAAGAACAAGGAAAACAAATGAAACAAAACTCATAAACACAGACTTGAGGGGGTAGTACATGATGGTAAAGGGGATCAAATATATGGTGATGGAAGGAGAACTGACTCTGGGTGGTGAACACACAATGTGATATATAGATGATGTATTACAGAGTTGTATACCTGAAATCTATGTAACTTTGCTAATAATTGTCACCCAATAAACAATTTAAAAAAAAGAGAGAGAGAGAGAGTTTCTACACACACACACACACACATTCTCTCTTACATTCATGTGCCCATTTGGACTGTGCTGATTCTGCATGGGAAGAAGAAACTATGAGGAATATAAGAGAGACACAAGGTCATTCTCTGTGCAAATGTTACAATTTATGTCAAGTGTTCTTTGATCTTGATACATATTAGGACTGGACTTTTATACGGAGAACATATGTTTATGACTCCCAGAAATAATTAGCACAGTTTTATCTTTGTGTCTATGAAGTTTGGAAAAAGAAGGGTCCAAAATAATGGTAGAGAAGGGTCATCTCCTAATTCCCAATACAAAAAGTTATTTCTTTTGCTTATAGGATTTAACCATATTGCCACTTATATATCCTCCAAAATGGAGCTTCCTCCAACTAACTTTGTATTTTTTATTATTAATTGCATATCCTATAATACACAACAGGGTACTTCCAAGCTGAGCACTCATGAAATAGTTTTGAATTACACATTGGCTAAAAGAAATAGAATTAATTAATGACAAGAAGTAATATATTATCTGTAGAAAAGAATACAATTATTGTCTATTTTCAAATAATCAGGATTGCTTTGCTGTTCTTTTTATTCTTTTGCAGCCTTTCTCTATTCTTTAATTGACTAATTCAATATCCTCTTCACAGTATGATTAAGAATGTTTAGTAAAAATGGATAAAATACTATATTGAAATGTATTAATGCTGATAGAAGTAATTGTGTTACTTTCTCTTAATGATTGCATTTTTTCTTATAATTCACATTCATAGAATATGTTCATAGAATTTTTATTGATTTAATCAGCTCACCAAAAAGCAAATGGTCACTGAAAATGTCAGTCAATTTAGTTGCCTGCTTAAATTGATGAGAGTCAATCCTGCAGGATATTCTACTATACAACCATTTATAGAGCTACCTTTGTAGCTTTGAATGAACAAACTTAAGGCCAAAGAAAGTTAGTAAATTTAAGGATGAATGGCTCTTCCTATATGAATGTAATGTTCTAGTTACAATCAAATCTGATAAGATGTTAATTAGTTCCTTGATTTATTTCTGAGCTGGTTGATGCATAATAGAGTACAACATAATTCAGTACTCCTGTTTTTTGCAAGGTAACTGTCAAAGCACATTATTCTAAGAAATTTGACTGAAGTAATAAGTAAAACATAGAGTTTTAAATTAAGATTTAAAAAAATAAAATCTGTCTAACATAGGCACTTGCTCTGCCCTGGTTAAATCAGTATGGCAGGCATGGAAATCTACACTTGTGTAGATTGATGGTTCTTTGGAGAAATGACCTAAGATGTCAAGAGACACATTAGAGAATGGAAGTCTTCAAGGAAAATGTCCCTGTGATGGCTCTCACTCTGTGGTCCTTGCTCAAGTGAAGCAGCTTGTGAAGATTGCTGACAGGAAATAGTTATAGATAAGAATTCAGATCATCTAAAGAATTTGTCTTTGATACAACCATGTGGAAGGAAAAGTCCATGGTGTGAGTGGGTGAGTAGACAGTAGCAGTGAGCAATGTAACATACCAGAATGTTCATAGTACTCCTCTAAGTGTTCTTATAAAATAAATAATGATGGCTTTACCCCTGGGAAGAAGAGACAGTTGTGGAATAAGGACTTGCTCTATCTGTAAACAGGCATCCACTTTTCACCTACAATACAAAGTGACAGGATAGAAATTTTGGAATCTCCTGACCATGCTAGCTCCTGTGAGAATGAGGAAAGAATCACTCATCCTTCCAAACTGTATCCGTTATAACCCAGGAAAAATTTGAAAACTCTTAGCTCTAGAGCGTTATTTCGTTTCTGTTTTGTTTTGCTTTAATGTGTCTTGTATGTCACTTTCCATCATGACAATTAGAAATGTCAAAAAAATGTATATCAGAAGTGGTCAAATGTTTTAGATAGTTCTTACTCCCTAGTTTGGTTATTAGCCCATCTTCTTAAGGCATATTCTTTCTTGGCATATGTTGAAAAGTGTGTTTAACTTTTAGCAAGTCAAATGCTATATATTTTAAACACCAGAGTTTTTTATAGAAAAATGTATTGTGATTCCTAAAAGCAGTTTAGATCGAAGCTTTATTTGCTTAGTCCACAAATATTTATTGAACATAAACAATGAACCAGGCATTACTCTAAGTTAGAGAAGTGTTCTGGCCCAAAGAGCTAGATTAAAGTTCCAAAAATGATAAGTAAAGACATCATTATAATACAAAGTGATAACAGTTACTTTCCTTACAGTAAACTATTATGCAGAGGAAAAAACAAAGTTAACTGAATCAAAGAAATAAGAAAACAAATCAATTATGATTTGTTGAATGAATGTATTCACAAGCTCATAAGAATTAAATGAAATCTTAAAGCATAAATGAAAATTCCCACAAAGATGACTATAAACATCCCAGAGAAAAACAATTATAAGGAAATAGAATGAACAGATTAGATACATTGTTGGATAGTATGATAAATAGATGATAGATATTGAGTTGTCGGAAAAGTCATGATGCATGTTTCCGACAGATGGCACTAGTTCATTTTTGGAAGCACTAGAGTTATTTGCATCTATGTTATTGCTATGTCATTTAACAGCTGACAGTTCTAGCTTCACTCTAAAAAACAAATTAAGAGATTTGGTTGAGTTTTGGAGATTTTACAAGTTGAAGATGAAAGACTAAACTGTGCATTTTTGCCATATTTTACTTCCATAAAGGGAAGAAAGCTCATCAAGCTTGTGAAAAGTTGCATAAAGTTTATGGAGACAATGCTCTACAAGAACATCGGTGCCAACAATGGTTCACAAAATTCCGTGCTGGTGATTTTTATCTCAATGACGCTCCTCGGTCAGGGAGCCCACCGAGTTTGATGATGACAAAATAAAAGCATTGATCGAATCAAACCTGCGTTACATGACACGAGAGTTGCAGAAACATTGAACATCCATTTTTCAAGCATTCACAACCACCTGAAGAAGCTGGGATACGTAAGCAAGCTCGATGTTTGGGCTGCGCATGAATTCAAAGAAGTTCATTTGACAACGCATATAAACATCTGCAATATGCTCATTAAACGTGAGGAAAATTATTATTTTTTTTGAAGCGACTGATAACTGGTGATGAGAAGTAGATTGTTTACAACAATGTGGTGCACAAACGGTCTTGGTCCTGACGTGATGATTTGCCTCAAACGACATTGAAAGCAGACATTCATCAGAGGAAGGTTATGCTCTCAGTGTGGTGGGGTTTTAAAGGTGTGTTTTTCAAGCTCCTACCAAGGAACCAAACAATCAATTCGAATGTGTACTGTCAGCAATTGGACAGTTTGAATGAATCCATCATCCAGAAACGTCTAGAGCTTGTTAATTATAAAGGAGTTTTGTTCCATCGCAACAACACGAGACCACACACAAGTTTGATCACCCCTCCAAAATTATTGGAGCTTGGATGGGATGTGTTGCCATACTCACTATGCTTTCCTGACCTTGTACCATCAGACTTCCACTTGTCTCACTCTCTTCAAAACTTCTTGTGTGGTATAACATTCAATTCAGATGAGGCTGTAAATCAGCACCTTGTTCAGTTTTTTGCAAATGAAGACAGGTCCTTCTATGAACGAGGAATTATGAAGCTCACTGAAAGATGGCAAAAGGTTATTGAATAAAATGGGCAATATATCATTGATACATCTTTATTCTTTATATAAATCAGTGACCTTTGAAAAACATAGACAAAATACATCATGACTTCTGACAACCCAATAGATAGATGATAGATAGATAAAGAGAGAGATGTTAATTGGTTCTAACAAACACATAGCTAATACCTTTTATTTACTTAATTATAAAGTACTATACAGTATGCTGAGTATCACAAAGTATTAGAAATAAAATGATCCATGAAATTCAAAGAAGAAGAGAGCACAATGGTAACAAGAGTTAAAAAGGAAAGTCTACTTAAGAAAAAATCTGTTAAGCAAGTGAGAGACTGCACAGAGCTAGGTGTGCAGCTCCAAAGTCATAGAGTGAACAGCTCACTCATTACTCATTAAGTGGTTTTGGTAAGTGGTTACTCATTAAGCCCATTAACTTTTCACTGAGACCTTGGATTTTTGCTTTTGAATGTGCTTTGTTGGGGATATAAGAGAAGAAAAAAGTATGATGCTAGATATAAAGGTTAATACAAAATAAATGATTTGCATTTATTTTATAGAAAATAGGAGCTCATGGTTATTCTTATGCAATAAAGTGCCATAATCTGTTTTCTTTTTAAGTTAATGCTATAAATATTTAGGATAGAGGAGAAGGGAGAATAAAACAAAAATTTGGAGAAAAGATGATGTAGCTGGTACAGAGGTCTTGTGGTCCTTATAAAACACAAATAATGCATTTTACTGAGGTTTCAGAGGTGCAATTTGAAAGGATTTTGACATCTTTGGATTTAGGGAGATTAAGCAATGTATAATATTTATTACACAGCTCCTTGCTTTTGCATATACTATTTTATTGCTTGGGAAACTCAACATTGAAGCTGTATTTTTTTAAATACGTTGATGACTACTTGGCCTGAAATAATAAAGAATTATTTTCACAAAGAAACATTTCTCAATTACAGTACTTTTGCCACCACTCTTGACTACTTAAATGCAAGTATTTTTATGTTTTTCAATTCCTTATTCCTGTAATTTAGCATGCTGCATAGGAAATAGATATACTCAATTTTTTGTCATGAATGCATTTATTTAAGTAAGTGATTAAAAGAATGAATGGTTCAAAAATTGAATGAATGGGTAATGATTCTACTAGTTAAAAGATTAAGAGGAGAAATATGCTATTGGGGACAGAGGTATTATTTTTGTTTGTCATGAATATTTTGGAACATTAAAATAAAGATTTCAAATAAATAGTAGTGAATGCCACCTAGAATATTTGAAAGTGTTTAGAATGAAGATATGGATTTAGATATCACAAATTCAAGGATAATATTTAAAGCCATGTGGACTAAATGGGATAATTAAGGAAGTACATATAAATCAATAAAAATAGTAGCACTTCGGTTAGAAATTGACCAAAAACAATGCAATGAGATGAACACAAGTGAAGATCCAGAGACTTAGAATGATGAATAGCAGTAGCTAAAGACAAAAGAGGAGACTAAGAAAATATTGTCACAGAATACAGGGGAAAGAGATTCAAAAAGAACATGTACTTTGTTGTACTAAGCCTTAGGTACAAAAATATGAATATATTTTCTGTCATCAAAGAGCAGTGAAAGACACAAGAAAATAGGGATAAAGCACAATGCATGTCATAAATTTTTAAATAGTGACAAAATTAGAAGATAAAAATTATTCCAACAAGATGGGTGATAGAAATCATGTCCAAAGATGTATTATTTGGATTATTTTGTTACATAAACAATAGTTGTCCAGGTAAAGCTGAAGTTATAAACAGTGAGAGCACCAAGTGGAAAGAACAGAAGAAAGCCAGAGTTTGTTTAGGAACCCCCAATGGAGCATAGAATCTAAGAGAAAGGGCTGAATATTAAATGGAAGCCAGATTATAAACAACCCTCTATTGTATGCTAAAGAGTTTTTGCTTTGTCCTCAAAGTTTTAAACAAATGGTCACAGATTTTAAGCAGAGTAGTTACACGGTATGACTTTCATCTTATAAGTGTTACTATGTCATAATCACGACAGTTGAATAACCGGGAGGCAGGGAGCATCTTTAGGAATGAAATCATGCTATTTAGAATGAAGATTACCAGCATATGGAAGCAACACCAGCCAGTGGAGTTGCAGAAGAGAAAGCAAATTGAAAGATTTTAGGAATTTAAAGCCTCTGATAAGTCTCAGTATTTCAGAATTCTAGGGTTTTGAACAAAACTGAATCTTCTGCAAATAACTTCTACTTTTAGAAACAGATTTGGGCTTGCCATTTGGTCCTGGTTGGGATCTCAAATTCTGCAAAATGGACTGTTATTTATGAACTGGGTGTTATCTGATCCAGAAAGCCATAAATATGGGATTTGCAGCAGCATTTCATCATCAAGAAGAAGCACTATGTACAAACAATCCTCATTATGCACAGATTTTAGTTACTATAGTTTAGTTAAGTACTAGTCTCTCAGGAACACAGCTCAGATTCCAAGTATCATGGTGTATTAACTTTGAGTAATTTTATGACATACAGTCTTCACTGCCAGCTCTGCAATCCACAAACCACTATGTAAATAACATGCACATCATGTCACTTTTTTTAAAGTCTATTGATGATTGGTCACTGTGCATCTGTTATTTGGTGCATGCTCAGACAGGAAAATAGTTATGCTCTGTACTTGTGTTCCAGTGATAAACCTATGTGGCCATTGACAAAAATTGGCAATTACAAGGGAATGTTCCCACAAAAAAATGAAAGTGCAACAAAGTAATGAAAACTGCATTACTGGAAGTAAAATTTGTGTGGGACATAAATGGAGCTGTAGAAGAAACAGCTAATGTTGACACTGCTGCCATTAGAGAAACTAAGGTGGAGCCTAGCAAAGGTGAAGTCATTGATATAAATGAAGAATGTGATAAGAAGGATAATAATGGCCTTAGGCAAATACCACATGAAAGGGACTGTCCCAAATACATCACGACTTTAAAAGTGCAAAGGATAACATTTTGGAAGCATGCTCAGAATGAAGCATGACAATTCACCAAGGTGTGGAAAACATGCTCACTCCATATTATAAATTGTAGGAGATGAAAACGGAGGCAAGCACTGTTCAAACTATTCTTGGTGAAGTTTTACAAAGAAACAAAGCACTTTAATTTTTAATGATTCTAATGATTTAAATTACTGTGTACTAACTACATATTAATTTTACTATTTTTTGACTGCCTGTACATTTATAACCAACAGGAAGAGTTTTCAATGTTCCAACAAAAATGTAAAGATAACAAAATAACTTTTCAAACTGATACATCCACAAGAAAAGTTACAATTATTCTGTGACCTTGACATTTTTTAATTCAAATTTTAAAAATATTTTTTAATTTAAAAATTAATTTTTAAATAGTATTCAGCTTGCAGTCATTGTTTACAGTCCTGTACTGCCATGCAAAGATTGCTAACAACTCACAGCCTTCAGGAGTGAAGGTTTTGTCACCCCAACATGTAAATAACCCCAACCAGCTGAAGCTCTGGCTGAGGGCAGAAACAACATGAATAAAAAATGAAACAGTGAAGCAACAAACAGTAATTATGGCTTCGTTGTGAGCTTAGAAATGGGAGCTGTAGTAGTATATGCATACGTTAACCAATTATTTCCATTCTCTTCCCCTATGTTTTGTTTACTTTCATAGAGTTAACCTTGGTGTTGGTTATCTTTACAAATTTAAGTATCACCAAATTTGAGTTACAAAACATTCAGATAGGATTGTAACTGAACTCAAAGAGGAAAGAACATCAATCAGAGATGAATATGGAAGCAGATGGACTTTGTGGCTATCCACTTTGGAAGGCAGAGATAGTGTATTATATAAGTGATGCTTGTATTGTTTTTTAAGTGGAAACCTGGTGTCTTATTGTTATTGCAAGCAATCTTAAATATAAAGAAAAACTGACATGATTGAAAGAAGTAACAATAATAAATGCTGAGTTAGCTGTGGGTAATTGCGCGGGTAATTTGCCTCTTTGCTCTCCACTCTCTGATCCTAATTATTCTATAAAACTATTTGCCTGGGATGGGGATGCAGCGTAGTATTTTTCTCCATAACAATCTGACTGTACCTTTCTTTATTTTACTCCTCTAACGTTCCCAAGCACTCTAGACTCTGCTTCCCCAACTTCTCCCACCCACTTGACCTGTTTTCTGTAACTGGAAGGGGCTGAGATCCCACAAACTGCATTTTTCAAGCTTTTTGCCAAATGGTTTCTGGCTCTTCTGCCAAAGAGAAGCACTCGGAGGAAGTCAGGAGATGTAAAAAGTAGGGGAGAAGTGACTCTCTTTTTTTTTTTTTTCTTCTGGGTTCCGGAGCAGACTGTGACATCTGTGGTGTCAACTTCCAAGTTCCCATCAAGAATGCTCAGCTCCTGGAGTCGAATCAGAGCTGACTTGGAGAGGAGGCTGCAACCAGCTTCACTAGGACCCGGACTCTGTAAGCCCGTTTTCCTTTGTGTGCCTGCGTTATTGATCCAAGAGATGTTGCCTTCCTTTCTTTTCTCCCTCAACCTTTTTGAACAATTTTTATTTTAAATTTTCTCTACTAAAAAGTTACAGTGTCTTCTATTTTTCTGATAAAATAGGACTTGTGATTGCTTGAATATAGGGCTTTGGGAATAGGAAGGAATTAATGGTCACAACAATCTTCTAGCTTAACAATTGTCTAGATGGTGAAGAATAGGTTTATAAGTGGTAACGATGTGTAATCAATACAGTCATGCATTGCTTAGTGATGGGGATATGTTCTGAGAAATGCATCATTAGCCAATTTCATCATTGTGTGGATATCAGAATGCACTTACACACAAACCTAAGTGGAATAGCCCACTATACACCTAGGCATATGGTTTAGCCTATTGCTCCTAGGCTAAAAACCTGTACAGCATGTTACTGTACTGAATACTATAAGCAACCGTGGAAGTATTTCTGTATCTAAACATAACTGAACATAGAAAAAGATACAGTAAATTATGTTAGGAAAGATAAAAAATGGTACACCTGTCTAGGGCACTTATCATAAATGGAGCTTGTAGGACGGGAAGTTGCTCTGGGTGAGTCAATGAGTGACTGGTGAGTGAGTGTGAAGGCCTAGGATATTACTGTACACTATGGGAGACTTTATAAACACTGTACACTTAGTGTAGGCTACATTAAATTCATTTAAAAATATTGTAATAATAAATTAACCTTAGTTTATTGTAGCTTTCTTACTTTATAAACTTTTAAATGTTAAAATTTTTAGCTCTTTTGTAAATAGCATTTTGCTTAAAACACAAACATATTATACAGCTGTACAAATGTTTTCTTTCTTTATATCCTCATTCTATAAGAATATTTTAATTTTTTAAATTACTTTTAAATGTTTAAACATTTTTGTTAAAAATTTAAGACAGAAACACACACATTAGCTTAGGCCTATACAGGGTCCTCCACCTCCATATCTTGTCTCACTGGAAGGTCTTCAGTGGCAATGACACTAATAAATGTGTCATCTCCTATTTTAACCTTATTAAAGAAGGAATATAAGGTATGCCTTCTTCTGGAATACTTCCTAGAGGACCTGACAGAGGCCCTTATGAGGAGGTTTTACTAGTTTTAGAAATATGTCCATGATGGTTTTCTTGGTTACTCATTCATTCATTCATTCATTCATCATAGGTTAGCTTATAAGCAGAAAATGCACCATGAACATTTCTCTCTATTAATGAAAACCTTTTGGTGTTGGTATCTATGTTTTGAAACTTAAGGAACTTGTAATGGTCTGCAAAATTTTCTGCTAAACTGTTCACTAAATTTTCTTGGGGTTTTTCTTCTTTTTCTTCTCCTAAAGTTCCCTTTTCTTTGCCTCTTCTCCAGCTATGCTTTCCTGTTCTAGCTCCAACAATTTCTCATTAGTCAGTTCCTCGGGAACCACCTCTAGGAGCTCCTCAAGGTCATCTTCATCCACAGGTTAAAACTGTTGTCATTTTTGCAGCCTCCTCATTCTTGACAAAACCTTTGAAGTCCTGGATGAATCTTTTAAGCGTCTTCTTCTAGATGCCATTCATACACTCCTTGGTGACCTCACCCCAAGTCCAAGCAAGGTTCTGGGTGCAGTCATAGATGTTGTAATTCTTCCAGAATTGCATCAATGTCTTCTGGGTGTCTCCCTTAGTTGAAGCAATAGCCTGGGAAAAGGTCTTCCTTGGGTAGTAGGCCTTTTAAACTGCTATACCTCCTTGGTCCATTGGTTGGATCAAAGAGGTGGTATTTGGAGGGAGAAATACCACTCTGATATTTGGATGATGATCACCAAGAAAAGGATGATGTCTGGGAGCATTGTCACCCATAAGCAAAATCTTGAAACCTATGTTATTCTCCCAACAGTGCTTGTCCATTTTTCTGGCACAGCAATTCAGGAGGGCATCTTGGAAGAGGAGCTGGGTTCTCCATGCCTTCTTATTGCTCCTGCAGTCCATGGGCAGTGTGTGCTCATTGACGTACTTGAAGGCCCTGGGTTCTTACCATGCTGGATAACAAATGTTTCAATTTGCAGCCTGCAATATTGCCTCCAAGCAAGGCTGTTACCCTGTCCTTAACAGCCTTGAAACCTGGTATTGGCTTAGCTTCCTTTTGGGTGAAAGTCCTTTCAGGCATCCATTTTCAGAATAGGGGAGTTTCATTCACATAAATTATTTGCTCTGGTAAGTACTTTTTCTCTACCACCAGCTTAACTAGAGTTTCCAAAAATTCATCAGCTGCCCTCACATGAACACTCACAGACTAACCACTCATTTTCAAATTATGTAATGAATAATAAGTCTTAAATCATTTAACCCACCCAAAGCTAGCAGTAACTTCAACATTGTCGTCAGATCCAGCCTTTTCTTTTAACACTTCAAACAAACTTTTTGGTTTGGCCATGATTGTTATGGTGTTGAGAGGCATACACTTCTATGACTTGTCTTTAATTCAGGTCAACAGAATTTCTCTATGTCTGATGTAGACCCCTCTGGAATTTGTCTCATTGCCCCCAATGAAGCAGATGCTTTAACAGTTTTTGTCACTTTGTTCCTGTTCTTCAAAGTTGTAGCTATTGTAGGATGAGACATGTTTGACTGACACACAATAACCCTCACTGACATTTCCACCTTTGTGGTCCTTAGTCAATTTTAATTTATTTTCCAGGTCAACCACTCAACACAGCTTTTTACTGGCAACATTAGCAGTAGATGATTTTGTATGCTTAGGGACCATGATGAAGAAAACAATGTGAGATTAAATCAAGCACAAGAAAAAATGATGCAGAGATGTGTTAAACAAGGTGAATATGACATATTGTTTTATAGTAAATATTTTCTAACAAGTAGAAAGAATATAATCTAAAATTATGATAAAAAGTATAGTATAGTAAATACATAAACCAATAACAGTTGTTTTTTTATCCTTCTCATGTATTATGTACTGTTCATAAGTGTACGTACTATGCTTTTATTACTGCAGCACAGCAGGTTTGTTTACACCAACATCACCACAAACATGTGAGTGATGCATTGCACTATGACATTCTGATGGGTACAATGTCACTAGATGATAGCAATTTTTCAGCTCCCTTATATTCTTATGGCACCACTGTCATATATGTAGTCCATTATCGACTAAAGCATAATAATGTGCCACATAATTGTAATGACAAATGCTGCCAATATTTCAAGGACAGTGAAGACTGCAAGGGAACAACTGAATTTATAATTGGGTGCTTACGTTCAGTATATTTTACCTAACCCACCCAATAGTTAGTTCAGGTTTTTCTTATCTTAAGAGAAAATTAGGCATTGCATCAGGGTCACTTTTATTTCTAAAACGAATCTGGGTAATATCTTTGGGAAACATGAAAACACATTAGTAGAAAAAGTGGTTGTAGATTACTCTTTCAAAATTATATGAAAAGGAAAGAGATTTAAAGGGCGGTATCATAAAATGTGGCAAAATTATTTTTTGATGGTGGGAGACGTGGGGAAAATGTCATGTCTGAAAGCAGAAGAGAGAGCATACGCAAGAGGGAGAAAATTAAGATGCCGTCAGAAGAAGCAGGGAGATTGATGGGCAGTTTCTGAAGGAGGACTGAATCAAGTGCAAATATTGACTCACTTACCTTGGCAAAGGAGAGAGTCACTCATGTCTAGACTTCATGAAAGAAAGGAAGCAGAGGTAGGATGCAGATGGGGGTGCTGGTAGAAGTGGAGGTGAATTAAGAAGTTCACACAAAATTAACTTAATCTCCACACAACCGACTTTTTCCACACACAAAATACCTCAACCCAATCCTAATTAAAAAGCTAGAAGTGAGTAAATGCAGGCTTGCAGAGCAAAGAAGAAAATGGTTGGGGAGAAAATCAAAGGCAGTAACAATGAGGAAATAGGAGTTTCTAGGACCAATGAATCAATCAGCTTCTCCAACAGGTCATATGTGAATCATAAACATGGCTCACATTAATTGGAGTCTGTGTTCCCATATGTTTCTATGTGATATATATAACCTATGACATCATTTAACTATTCTAGCCTAGATGAGTAGTGTTTTCAAATAGGATAAAACCAGTTAAGTATCCATTGCAGTGTAAAAGTTTTTTAGAACATGTTTTTATCTTCATCTGTATTTTCATATATAAATATATAAGTCATACAATTCAAACCATATTTAGAGACATTGTACTATGGTATGGTAAGTCATAGATTTGAAGTGTTGTTTCTACTTGTCTTTGTAAAATTATAAATGATTCATTTACAATATTCATTTCCTATTTTTTTTTCCTAGCGAATTACTACATACTAGATGCCTTAAAATAATATAGATTTATAATCTGAGATTTCTGGAGATCAGAAGTCTAAAATTGATTTTACTGGGCTAAAATCAAGCCATTGGCAGTGTTACATTCCCTCTGGAGGCTCTAGAGAAAAATTTGTTTCCTTGCTTTATTCAGGCTGCCTGAATTTCTCAGCTCACAGCACCTTCCTACATCTTCAAAGTTGGCAATGGCCAGTCAAATCTTTCTCAGATTTCATAACCCTAACAATGACTCTTATTTTCCTTTTATTGACAAGGACCATTAGACTGGGTCCACCAAGATAATCCAAGCTAGTATCCCCATCTAAAGATCCCAACTTAATCACATCTATAAAGTCCCTTTTGCCTTGCAAAATAACATTTTCACGGGTTCCACAAATTAAACCGTGGGCATCTTTGGGGGTGGGGGAGAGCATTATTCTACCACATATGCCTTCTCTGAATCATTCCCCTCATCTGCACTATGTATGGTACAGGCACATGAGAAGACACTGAGATTAAAATGCCACCTCCTCCCCCCAAAAAAATCTGTTTATTGAGGATAAACAGATCAGATATGAGAACATTTGCTTAACCCTAAAACATTATAAAACACTAAGCTCTTTTTAACTTATCTTGGCCTTAGGTTCCTCTGCACCAAGTCACTACTTCCATTGATAATAAAACCAACCTGGTCTACAGCTTTTAAGAACATAAACAAAAGAGAATACGGGCAACATACAAGGCACCATGATCTCTAGACAATAAGCAATAGTCTACATACTCCATGAGGTGTAAACCTGCTGAGAATGTTTCAGGCTGTGTGTCATATGGTTTAATTTTGCATCTGCAATTCAAAGGGACTGCGATATAACAAAGAATGGAGTTTCTATTAAAAGTCACAAATGATGCTACTGTTCTTTCTTTACCTATCCTCCTTTCATTCAATACTTCCAAACAAAAAATATTTACTGCCTTTCAACAACTCATCATGCTAAGTGAAATAAGTCAGACAGAAAAGTTGGAAATCATATGATTTCACTCATATATGGGATATAAAACTGAAAGCAACAAATGAATAAGACAAACAAAAACTCATAGATAGATGCAGACAACAGTTTAGCAGTTACCAGGAGGTAAGGGGGGAGGGGAGAGGTAGAAGAGGGCAAAAGGGATCAAATACATGGTGAAGGAAGGAGAACTGACTCTGGGTGGTGAACACAGAATGCAATATATAGATGATGTATTATAGAAAATTACACATGGAACCTATATAATTTTACTAACCAATATCACCCCAATAAGTTTAATTTAAAAATAAAAATAAATTTAAAAAAGAACCCATCTGAAAACAATCCCCACCATGTTACGGGAAAAGTTTTCAATATTACTGAAGTAAATGTTTAGAAATTTGAAAGGCTTGACAATACCACAGCAAAGGAGACAGATATATAATCACCCTTCCAGGCAAATTATTGCTCCAGTTGACAGCCAATCTTAAAATGTTCTACAGCTACATATCTATCAGCTTTTGAACTTATTCAATTTAACAATAGTAATAATATAATAGAGATTTACCATGTTCCAAGCACAATGTTTAATCAAACATTTAATCATTTATGGTAACAAGAAAGAAGTACTGTTATTATTATTACTATTGGCATTTTACAATGAAGAAATTGTAGGTGACTTGCCCACTCCCGCATGCTGTAGGTGACAGAGTCAGAACTGTAACACTATAGACTTGCTTCAGAGCCTCATGCCTAACAGCCTCTCTGCGGTTGCATGAATAGCCACATTTGGGAAGACCACACGGCATTTGATCTTAATTTTGATTCATAATTCTTATCAGAGAACTTGGTTACCCAGTCTTGACAGTTAATTAAAGAGGGTACAGAATATTAAGTATTTCTCATCTGTACATTAATAGACCAAAGGATACAATTTGACTGTGAAATCTCTGGTCATCCTCCAATTGTCTAAATAACTTCAGAATAAACCAAGCACATATTGACTCACTGGAAGAGATCAATAGCAACTGTGCAGTGGAAATTATGCCATTTGATGACCCATGTTACATCAATATCTGCAAAAGAGTTAGACAATGCTGAACACTATCTCAGAATTGTTCTGCTACAGCCCTAGAACTGCTCTTTAACCAAATTAGCTGGGAACACAGAGTCAGCAGAGATGGTAAACAGCTCACACAGTCTCTATCAGCAGGTTACTTCCTGTCATGTGTTAGTGACACACACAGCACAATTAGGAAAATAAATACCAGGCAAAAATACTAATCTCATGAAATTGGATTAGTAAGTACAAATGAAGTAAATGCTTTGTCTGGGTAAATTTGGAGATTTGAAACAAATGTTCATTTCTAAAAGCTCTTAAAGGCCCATAAAAATATAATTAAGAAAAAAAAAATATTGAAGGACAATACAAGAAGAGATAAAAAGATGAATAATACCAATGACATTTGTAAAAGAAGGAAAGCAATAGATTATCAGTACTTAACAAAGCAGTGGGGGTGAAATCTAAGTGTGTGGGGTTGGGCATGGTGGGAATCATAAGAGTTTCAGTCACCGAGTCCCAGGAAGACTTACCAATTGCAGTCACCAAGTACTTCTTAAAAAGGGACTGAAGCGATGGACCTAAAAAAGGTGAAGGGGTTTAATATCTTCACAAAAGAAGTTAGACGGGACCCTCTCCACACTCAAGAGTTAATTGCTCCATCCACACTATGGTAGATCACAGGAGGTTTATTTTTAGAAAGGTTGAAACAGAGAAATTAGGAAGTTAATCAGGTATATTAAAGGTCAGGAGTAAAGCACTGTAATGAAAACAGAAATATAATGGAAGTCTGCACAGTGAACAGGGACAACTCCTGGTTTCCTTGCCTACTAGGCTTCAAGCATATTGATAGCCAAGCTAATATCCCTCCAGAAAGAAGACAGAATTATTTTCCTAGAAAAATTGATTAACCTAGGCGAAAAATTCTAGAAATCAAGGCACAAGGGGGAGAGTGGGGCATGCCAATGAAATGGCAGGATTCCTAGCTAGAGATTAAACAGTAGACAGTTTTTGTACCTGCAAACCTAATCTCTTTACTTATGTTGTGTGTGATCTTAAATATCAGCAAAAATCCAAGCATCCTGAGATTATTAAGAAAATCCTCCAGGGCCAGCCGAGTGGCGCATTGGTTAAGAACTGGCTTGGGACGCCCGCTCTGTGCAGCAGGGCCCCAATTTGGATCACATATGAGAGCCAGTGACACTGCCCTCTACAGCTAAGATGGTGAACAACAGCTCAACCTGGAGCTGGGCTGCCGGGAGTTGCCGGCGATGGTGTAGGCTGCAGCCCCTGCTGCAGTGGGTTGCCATGGGCTACCGTGTGTGGCCAGAAGCCAGCGTGAGTGGCCAGTAGCCGATGTGAGCCACCATGAGTGGCCGTCCAGAGGCTGGCGACCGATCTGCCATGGGAGGAGCGCAATGATAATACCTACTTGGGCCAGTGAAACGATGTTCTCCACAACTAGACTGAAGAACAAAAGGACAGCAACTTGTCTGTTCCCCTTCCCCAACTCCCCAATAAAATCTTAAAAAAAAAAAAGAAAAAAAGAAAAAAGAAAATCCTCCAATATGGAAATCCGAGAACCAAAGCTTATATTAAAAAAAAAAAATCAGTGGGAAAAGAGACTACACAAGTAACAGAAGTATAGAATTATATATGTGTGTGAATATATATGTGTGTATACATACACACACACATACTCTAAACATATCATAAATGTATTTATTTACATTAATATATAGAGACAATAACCTTAGAGAAATTAGTCAAGCTACTGCACCTGAGGAACGACAACAGGAAAATTTAGAGAACAAGTAATTAAAATATTGTGGATTAAAAGTAAGAAAGACTATTTTTAAAAATTAGTAAGACAGTAAAAGATAAAATTAAGAGACTAGCATATAAAATATAAGAAAGTCAAAAGGTGGAAAATAGATTTATAAAAAGCATAGATTAAATCAAGTGTTTCCAACAGATATCTCATAGTAGTTCCAAAAGAGAAAAAATAGAATAAAGAAATGTTGAGGAGAGCTTTATACAATAAATATTTCTAGAAAATTTCTCAAAACCAAGATAGTTTACATATTGAAATAGCTTCATTCATAAATAATAGATAGATATAGATATAGAGACATAGAGATATACAGATATATAAGGATAGAGATAGAGATATATATTTAGCTTCTCTATGCTGTAGTCAGTCCCAGTTGTTCAAGCACTAATCTAGCTGTTGCTGTGAAGGTGGTTTGAAAAGGTAGGTGAAACCCCTAATTAGTTTACTTTAACTAAGAGATTATATTGGGCTATTTGGGTGAACTGACCTAATCAGCAAGAAAAGAAAAGAAGACGTTCTTCCTGTGCATAATAGCTTACGTATTTCATTTCTGAGTATCTTCCTTGTGGAGTTTGAACTTACTTACCCAGGTCCCTCAGTGGAATAAATTTCTTTATATGTATATGTCTGTGTGTGTGTGTGTGTGTGTGTGTGTGTGTGTATGTTTTTATATATATGCATATATGTTTTTAGTTATTTTCTTAGTGATTACCCTAAGGATTACAATTAACACCTTCAATTATAACAATCTAGAGGTTGAATAATAAATTAATTTCAATAATATACCAAAAAATGCCCCTATATAGCATCATTCCATTCTATCTCCTTTGTGCTGTTATAGCCATACAAATTATGTCTTCATACATTGTATGCCCCAAAACAGAGATTAATGTTTGCTGCTTTCAGATGTATTTTAAATCAGATGAGAAAAAAAATCCACATTCAAAAAATATATTTAAATTGTCTTTTATTTTTACCTAAGTAGTTGTCATTATCAGTGTTCTTTATTTGTTTCATACAAATTTATATGAATTTACTGTTGGTTCCTTTTATTTTATCATTTCATTCTGAGGGATTCTCTTTAGTATTTCTTGTACAGCAGATTTGCTAGTGACATATTCCCTCAGTTGTTTGTTGTTGTTGTTGTTGTTTACCTTAGAATGTCATGATTTCCCCTTCATTTTAAAGAATAGTTCTGATGAATTAAATTCTATTTTGTCAGTCTTTTCCTTTTAGCACATTTGACTATATCAACTCACTGCATTGTGTCATGCATGTTTTCTGTTGAGAAATCAGTTATTAACCTTATTGAGTGAGACTTCCCTATCCATAAAGTATTACTTCTTTCTTGTTGCTTTCAGGATCCTCTCTTTAGCACTGGCTTTCAACAGTGTGACTAGGTGCAAATCTTTTCGAGTGTGCCCCATTTGGATTTTGTTGAGCTTCTTAGAAGTGTATATTAATGGTTTTCATCAAATTCGACAATTTTATGGCCATTATTTTCTCAAATACTTTTTCTACCCCCTCTCTACCATTTCCTTCTGGGATATTATGCAGATGTTGGTACAAATAACGGTTTCCCACATTTCTCTGAGATTGTTCTTTTATCTTCATTTTCTGTCCCTCAGCTTGGATAACCTCAACTGACCTATTCTTAATTCTACTTGCTCAAATCTGCTGGTAAGCTCCATAATTAATTTTTTATCTCATATGTTTTATTTTTCAACTTTAATTTGTACTTGGTTCTCTTTTTATATAATTTCTATATCTTTATTAATATTCTGTTTTTGATAAAACAGCACTCTCATACATTTCATACCTTCCATTATTTCCTCATGTACTGCTTACTTTCATTCTTTCAACATATTTCAAATAACTGATTGAAAGTAATTTTCTAATAAGTCAAATGATTGGCTTTCTCAGAACAGTTTCTATTTACTAATTTTTGTTTTTACTTACCCATACTTTCTTGTTTATTTGCATGTCTTATTTTATTTAAACTGGACAAGTTGAATAATATAATGTATCAACTTTGAAAAGGAGATTATCTCCCCTCTGCAGGGTTTCTTGTTGTTTTGGTTTCGCCCCAAGTCTCCACCCCCCCACCCCCCAACTATTATCCACTGTCCCAGGCAGCTGTAAAGTTAAACAACTGCCTCTGTTTTTGTCAAAATCCTGGGGCTGAAGGCTGTTTCTACAGGGTGAGCTCCAAGTTAGATCAAATAAAGACACCATTGAAATTGGGATCTTTAAAAGAAAAAAAAAAAAAAAGCACCAATATGGGTCAAATAATGACAATTCTCTAGGGGGCTGTTAAGTAGCTCCTACTTTAGTCTGCCCTCTCCAGTGACTGCCAGGCTGATGATTTTTACCCTGAGTGTGGAATGTTGGTTTTCAAGGCTATGGAAGGGCTGATGGGGCCCAGCAACAGAACAAGTTATAATGCTGTAAAATTCAATTTTTGCCAAGATTCACGTGTTTTTGCTGCATTAATGCTGTCAAGATTACTGCAAGATTTAGAATAATTTTCAGAATTCTGAAAGAATTGTTTCTGATGTTTTTTAAGTGATCCATTGCTTTCATGGAGGATAGAATTTTTGGAGCTTTTCACTATATCATTTTCACTGATATTCTCTACCTATAGAAATATATAGTTTTCCTTTTTTTTTTTTGCTTGGTTTTGTTTTTGTTTTTGTTTTTAGCTGAGCCATCCTGCCACCTGTTGGCAGCTCAGCAGCAGCTCAGCTCAGGCTGGGAATCGAACCGCTGTTGCTCAGAGCTCGCACTCTTGAGGGAGCTCTTAACCAACTGAGCCACTTGGCCAGCCCCTATAGTTTTCTTTTTAATGGCGATAATATTAAGGCATGTATAATATCAAGTTCAACAAGATGAGATTGCTATGTATTCTACCATCTCAACCTAGAAACCATATGCTTTCCAATCTAAAACATTCCATGTAAGAGAACAAAGAGTTAGGATTTGTAGTTGCTGGAGCCCATTGATAATACTGTTTTTTAATAAAAAGAATTGGTGGGCCGGCCGAGTGGCGCAATGGTTAAGAACTCGCTTGGGATGCCAGAGGGCCTCGGTTCGGATCCCACATATGAGGGCCAGTAACACTGCCCTCCACAGCTAAGATGCTGAACAACAGCTCAACCTGGAGCTGGGCTGCCGTGAGTCGCTGGCGACGGTGTAGGCTGCAGTCCCTGTGGCAGTGGGTTGCCATGGGTACCGTGTGTAGCCTGCAGCCAGCGTGAGCGGCCAGCAGCCAGCGTGAGCGGCCAGCAGCCGCAGTGAGCGGCTGTCCAGAAGCCGGCGACTGATCTGCCTCGCCAGGAAGAGCGCAATGATGGTGCCAACTTGGGCCAGTGAAGCAACGCCCTCCACAACTAGACTGAAGAACAAAATGACAGCAATTTGTCTGTTCCCCTTCCCCCAATCCCCCAGCACTGTTCCAATTCCCCAATAAAAATCTTTAAAAAAAGAATTGGTGAAATATTAACTTCTTTATACAGTGAAACTCTTGAGGAATTGAAAGCAGATAAGGAACTGAAATAATGAAATATACTTTGGAGTTTCAAAGGCGCAAAATATATTTGTTTGTTTTTGTGTTAAGAGTATGGAGTTTGTGAGATGTGGGTAGTAAAGGATTGAATTGATATATATCTACTGACTTGGCAAGTAAGTTATTTTGTAGGCTGCAATTGATTATAAAATAAATCAACAAGATAAACCAAAGGGCAACAAGTTTATGTATATCAGCTATTAATGAGAACAGCTTCTTGATTAGACTGGAATAATTTCTAGGGGGAAGATAGATTGTATAAACAGCTTGCATAGATTTTTTTCATATGTGTCAGTTTGAATAAACAATACACAATAAAAGTATTTCTTGAGAACAACAATATATGCATTAACACAATGGTGGGGTTGTAAAAATATAGTCCCTGTGCTCCAGAAAAAAAAAATTATATATGTGTTTGTATATACATTAACAATTTCTTTTTATCTTTTTTTTTCTTTATGCTTTAACATCATGAGGCTTTACTGACTCTGGAGGGGCTGCCTCTCCTAAGGCTAGTAGTAAACAACTCACCTGAGAGGATGCCTATATGGAAAACAACCAATCCAGAACTTCTATCTCTAAACACCTTATTCATTGAGTTCCTATGCTCTAGATCATTATTCCCTTTATGATCCCTCTAGATCATTATTGACCTAATCACCCTGCAGTCAAGTAGGGACAGTATGCCTGAGAGCCCACGACAAATTACTCATAGTAGGCAATCTTTTAGCCTGCTTTCCCTGCCTCACCCATTCCTTCCCACAGAAATCATAATAAAGGCTCTTGCCCACATTTTCTCCTCACTCTCTGTGTCACCTAACCTATCCTGCTGCTTCTTTATGTGGCCTTGAGTGGTATGAAGTGCCTCCTATTCCCGTAACTGTAAGTAAAACCTTAGTTCATGATAGTCATTTCTATACGTGCATGTCTTGCTATATTTGATTAAAACAAATCCTGGGTACCCTGAAAACAATATATTCTGTAAACAGTTTGTGTATAATTCTACAGCCCAAAAAATAAGAGCTCAATATTGAGATATTTAGCTTGGAGTACATCATCTGTTCACTTTGCATTTCCTGACTGCTGTTGAAACTTTCTTTACTGTTTGTATTTGATAAATGTTTGTCCCATGAAAAATCATGCATATTCTTTGTAGAAAAGCGTTGTCAAATTTGATGTTTGTTGACAAATATTTCCATACTGAGAAAGCTTAGTGGAAGACAATGGGTAGCACCTGCCTTTTTTTTTAATTACTCAGATTTTTACATTAAAAAAAAAGAACTATGCTAAGTCACCTAGCTGGATGACCTAAAAAATGAAAAGAAAAACAGTGTCTATGACAGAATCTTACCTTTGAGGATCTTATCAGGAGGTGAGACAAGAATATAAATTATCACAATGATGTGGTAAGTTCAAAACATGAGATATAATATGCTGGGAGGGATCAGTTCAGTTCTAATGGTAAGGAATCAGGAGAGGTATCAGGTAGAAAGTAAGAACTGAACTCAATTTTGAATAAAGAGTTAAACTTTGAAAGGAAAATCAATATAAACAAGACATTCTAACACAGGCAGTAACATGACCAGAAGATAAAGCAAGAAAATGTGAACACCAATTAGTTGCTATATTGGCTGACTAGATAGCACATTAGTCAATACTAAAAGAGAACTGGAAAACTGAACAAGGAGAAAATCATCTTTTCTGTGATTATTATTTTAAGAGTGACCAAACCTCACCCCACTAGATTGTCATACTAGAAAACTGTACTACAATGATGGCGTTTGTAACTTCAGTTCAACTTTCCCCGGAGCCATGTCCTTTTCCATGTCATTTGCATGGTGTTACAGGTTGGATTCCCTATGATGTAGATTCTGAAGTGGAGATTATTGGTAGGAAGTGAATTAGGGAATGGCGTTGAGGTCAATAAATGTGGAATGCAATGGAAGGAAGCAGCATTGGAGAGAAGAAGTTGAACTGCAATGCAATCTCTATGTAAGACTCAGATGACCCCACAGGGAGAATTGAAAATGGGATTACTATTCAGAATTGTTTATAGCTGGGGTAAAAGGGCCAGGTTTTAACAGTCCTTTGTCAGCCAGCCACCGAATACCAGCTGCTCCAGGAAGGAGCACGATCTTTGGTGAGGTGCATCACCTTAGCTAAGACAATTATTAAACTGAGCTGATACTTGAGTCATGCCTTCCAATAATACTCACATCAGTTGAAATAGCTTGGCCTTCACTCCTAGAGGAGAATCTGAGTAGCATTTAATACAATTCCCCGCACAGCGCCCCCACACTCAGGTAGGTTGCCATATGATATGACTTGGTTCAACTATGTGATTTGGTTTGGCTAAAGGATGTTAGTAAATCTGACAAAAGCAGAGGTTTGAAACAAATGATTGAGCTTGTCCTTTTGTTTCTCCTACTCTGCAATTAATATGAGAACATGCCTGGGCTTGCATCCTGAAGCTAGACATAAAGGGGTGGTTGATCCAAGTGCCCCAAGTCATCCATCCCACCTGAGACCACCTTACTTCATCAGTCCATCAACTGACCACCCAGGATTGTGTTTAATCCAAGATCTATAGAGTCACCTATAACACCCTCCAGCAGATGACTATAGATTCACGTGTGAACACAGCCCAATCAGAGGCACCACACAAATGTGTAAGCTAAATCAATGTTTATCACTGTGTGCCATTGAGACTTTGTGGTCATTTACTATTCAGCATTATCATTGTGTTAAATAACTAAAATATTAGCTAGTATAAATTAGTATTATAATAATACAATTTATGTTTCATAACTCATTTTGATATTAAGATTGCTGTATGGGATAATTTTATGGCATGCACACCATTTCAGAGGGAGTCTCCTTAAAAAGGACTATAATTCAATAATGGATCTCTGCATATTTAACAATGGTTCATGGGGACAGAAAGTACTACACATGTTCAACCAGGAGGTCCGCACTGTATCATCACACCTGCTCTGTTACTTTTTTGATAAAATTCAAAGAAAATATAATTCGCAGGCAGTTAAATGTAAATGCATATAGGTATAAACAAAACAAAAGAATAACTACAAAAAAAGGATAGCTCTTTAGAGTCCTACATTTGGGCTTAATAAAGAAATATGATGTTCATTCAATTAATTCTCAGGTCAACACTTTATATTTTACATTATACGCCCTGGAATATTCTGAGCTAATTAGACTTTACAGTTCTAGATATTTAATTAACACAGTTATTAAGTAGAAAAAATATATTATTCCAGTTTTTCTTTTAAATAAAACATCAGATTTGTTTATTCTAGATTGAGTAAATCATGACAGAATGCTGAAAAGAGTTAAATATGAAAGGAAAATAGTTAGTTTCAAGGACCTTGTTTCATAATTCAATATGGATCATTAATTAAAAAAATATATTAGTCAATGCTTAAGTGTCTATCATCTTTTCATATTTGTATAGTAAATAACTATTGGTTATGCCTATAATTTTTTCCTTACTAAATTTCAGTAGAAGAAAAATTTTAATTCTTTGTTCAATTTCAGTGGGGTGGTAATCAAATGACCTGTTCATTCATGAGTCCTTTTCCAGAAACTAAAATTATAAAACAACATTCTGGTTAATTCTTCAGTTTTAATGACATTGACTATTTATAATTAAATTAGCCAATAGACTTTCATTTATGTACACAAATAAAGTAGTTGCTAACATTTCAATGTATTGTTTCTATCATGAAAAGCAAAGGCAATGGTGGGGATTCTCTTCTAGAGTCTCTCCTAGAATTTATTTTGTCCCACCTACTCACATTAGTAGAAGCAGTTTCTTAAAATGGCCATGGTTAAGTAATCCTCAAGAATCAATATTAAGAGATGGGAGAAAACCATGTTTCTTTAACAGAAAGATCCCACTTAGCCTCAATTCTTACGAGTTTAATAGAGTCTAGTATTTTAAAATATGCTTTGGAATCTTTTGATGATGATGGTGATAATGATTATCACAATCATGATCTTTTAGCAGACTGCTTAACACAACTGGCAATTATACTAAATGAGAAGTTCTCATTGCCCATGTAAGAAAAAGTCCTTTGTTATAATTTCTTAAAAAAAAAAAAAAGAAAGTCAATTGCTTAGTTACATAATAGTGTCAAAGGGACTGGATTTTTGTTTTGTTTTGTTTTGGCATTGCTTTTCAAAAAGTTGAACACTCTACTACTTCCTAAGCAATAATGATTAAGATATAGTCTAAAAACAGCTAAGATGTCTTAGTTCATGCTCTAGCTTTAACATTTACTGGGCCCATTTAAATTTCAGAAGAAATTGTTTTTTTTCCTGTAAGGTAAAAAATAATACCTACCTCCAATTATTATGATCATAATTAATAGCTATAAAGTACCTTATGAAGTACAAAATACAATAAATACACAAAACATTCACATATACAGTATATATGTAACTTGGTTATGTCTAGAATTATATATGTATATTTTTACTTTGGCTATATAGTATAGAAAATATATTGTATACTAATATTATATACACACACACACACACACACATCTTTACTTAAAAGTTTGGATCTTTTTATTGCGTATTTCTTTAGGAATTCCCTAAGCACAACACTGTGTTGACTCAATAGCCAGGCCTAACATGAAGTCTTCCAGATTACACAATAAAGGTATTTATTTTTTCAATTGACTATACTATTACCCAAGAAAAAATATACATATAATAATTATATAAATATGGGATATATTAAATATATTATATGTATATTATTTTAATATATTACTAAAGTATCATATTATTACATATAGTATTTATTATATACTATATATGATATATGATACATTTATTATGAAGTATTTATTATATAATATATATTTTCCCTCAATTTGAAAAAGTTAGTTTATTCTTTAAATGGTGTTGGGAAAACTGAATATCTACATGTGAAATCATCAGATTGGACCCCTGTCTTATACCACTCACAATAATTAACTCAGACTGGATTAAAAACTTAAATGTAAGACCTGAAACCATAAAACTACTAGAAGGAGACATAGGGAAAAGCTCCTTAACATTGGTTTTAGCAATGATATTTTGGATGTGACACCAAAAGTGCAGGCAACAAAAACAAAAATAACAAATGAGTCTATATCAACTAAAAAGCTTCTACACAGCAAAGGAAACCATCAACAAAATGTAAAGGCAACCAACAAAACAGGAGGAATTATTTGCAAATCATATTTCTAGTAAGGGATTAGTATCTTAAATATATAGGGCTATATTAGAACTCTCTCTCTCTCTCTCTCTCCATATATATATATAAATATGATTTTAAAAATGGACAAAGGATTTGAATAGGCATTTTTTCCCAAAGAATACATACAAATAGCTAATACATACATGTAAAGATGCTCAGCATCACTTGTCATGATGAAAATGTAAATCCAAACTACAATGAGATATCATCTTGCATCTCTTAGGATAGCTATTATCAAAAAGACAAGAGATAACAAAAACTGTTGAAGATGTGGAGTAATGGGAACCCATATACATCATTGAAGGGAATGTAAATTGATACAGCCACATGGAATATATATATATATATGAAGATTCCTTAAAAAAATTAAAATAGGACTACCATATAATACAGCTATCCCACTTTTGGGTGTATATCTGAAGCAAGTAAAATCAGTATCTTAAAGAGATATGTGTACTCCAAAGTTCCTTGCACCATTATTCATAATAGCCAAGATATGGAAACAACCTAAGTGTTCATCAATGGATGGGTAAAGAAATGGGGAGATATTGGTAAAAGGGTACAATCTTTCATTATCAGATGTAAAAGTTCTGGGATCTAACATACAATATAGTGGCTGTAGTTAAATATACTTTAAAGTACAGTTGAAACTTACAAAATGAGTATTCTCACAACAGAGGGGGAAAAAGGGGAATATGGTCATAGATGTGTTAGTTAATCATTTCACAATGTGTACATATCAAATCATCATAGTGTATGTTCTTTTTCTTTCTCTTTGTGTATAAATATAAATATAAATATATATATACATAGCCAAATAACATATACATATTTTAAGAAAGGAAAAAAATTTATGAAAATTACACTGATGGTAACCACTTTGAGCACCTCTTATAATTGCAGAAGTCAAACGTGACTTGTATTCATCTTTTGTTATTGGTGCATATTGAGTATTCTAATTTTAAAACAGCTTTTCCCTTTCTTAAAATGTCTATACATTTTTTGGCAGTCTCTCTCTCTCTCTCTCTCTCTCTCTCTCTCTCTCTCTCTCTCTCTCTCTCTCTTTCTCTGTGTGTGTGTGTGTGTGTGTGTATTGTCAGACAATTAAGTTCATGAACTTGGTTGCAACCATGTTGCTAATCTTTTTTTGATATCAGAGGGATTATTCATTATGAATTTGTACCAACTGGACAAACAGTTAAACAAGTTTACTATTTGGAAGTGCTGAAAGGCTTCATGAAAAAGATGACCTGAACTTTTTGCCAACAATTCATGCCTCTTGAAACACGACAATGCACCATCTCACATGGCACTGTCTGTGAGGGAGTTTTAAGCCAGCAAACAAGTAACTGTATTGGAACACCCTCCCAACTCACCTGATCTGGCCCCCAATGACTTCTTTGTTTACCCTCAGATAAAGGAAATATTGAAAGGAAGACATTTTGATGACATTCAGGACATCAAGGATAATACAACAACAGCTCTGATGGCAATTCCAGAAATAGAGTTCTAAAATTGCTTTGAAGGGTGGACTAGTCACTGGAACTGGTGCACAGCTTCCCAAGGGGAGTATTTCAAAGGTGACAATAGTGATATTCAGCAACAAGGTATATAGCACTTTTTCTAGGATGAGTTCTCAAACTTAATTGTCAGATGTATGTGTGTGTGTGTGTGTCTGTGTGCGTATTTGTAAGTATAGGTATATTACACACAAACACACACACACACACACACACACAAACTTTGTCAATTATACCTCACTAAATCTGGGGAAAAAAAAAAAACAACAAGAGAACTACTTACCCATGTGAATCTGTGCCTATACTCTCTGCCTTTCTTCTTTTTCCATGAAGAAGTTAATAATGAATATATTCTTTTTCTTCTGCCTCATGACTTTCCTTCTCTTCTGGAAATAGAAGCATAAAAACAGAATCAAGGACCCTGTTTGTTATAATCATCCTTTGACTTCATGTTATCTCCAGATATTATCCTGCTTCCCTTTCATAAGAAAAGTTAATGAAAGTGTTGTTTATGATTATTGACTTAACATCATGCATCAGTCAGGGTTCAACCAGGGAAACAGGCCAGTAATGTGTGTGTGTGTGTGTGTGTGTGTGTGTGTGTGTGTGTGAATGAGTGTGTGTTTTACAGGGAACTCACTCAATTATGTAAGCTGATTAAGCGGTATCTGTAAGGCTGCTGCCTCCTTGTCTGTGCTGAGACTTGAAATCCTCAGGGCAGGCAGGCAGGCAGTCAGGAAGGGAAGGTCATGAGCAGGCTAATACTAACTAATAAGAAATACTGAAATCCATGTGGTTTCTTGTTGCCTTATCCTTGGTGATAAGGACACCTTACAGAAACCAAAGGCTTTGTCACAAAGTTAAACAAACACACGTGATCAGAGAAGCTCAAGAAGAATTTCAGAAAAAGTAGAACAATTGTAGGCCCAGTTGCTGATTCACACCAATGGGGTGAGTCAGCAGATCCACAATAAGTGTGTGAGCTACAAAATGACTGCTGCTTCCCTTCTGCCTTTCAAATCTCCCAGGAACCTCCCTTGTTGCTCTCACTCATAGAAATTCTGGAAAATGTAGTTCAGCCAAACTGAGTAGACACATTGCAAAGCCATCCCATTTCCAATCCACATTCTACACTCAACTACAGCACACCAATTCATTTTTTCTAATAGCACTACCCTGAGATTGATTTCTGTTCTGATTTTCAAAGACCTTGCAACAGGATTTCCTAAGATTGTTGTTTTAAGTAATTGCTTAGAATTGAAATTTTAGAGAGAGTCTGGAGATCATTTTTCTTTATAATACTAGTAAATACCTTCTCCATCCACAGAAAGAAAAATGACTGCCTAAGAGAAATTTTCAGCCAGTGCTGCCAGAAGTTATGCTTCTCATCCAAGATGAACTGAGAAGAAATGTGGGCCTTTTATTATCTTCCCAGAAACACACCACAGTGATTCATAAGCATATTCTAGAAATGCGAGATATTTAATATAGTATACTTCCTTGTTGGAATTCCATATTGGACAATTCTGAGAGATGTCCCTAATAGATGATGGTTTTTCACTAAATCTAGAATTATAATAAACACCTCCCTTAAAGTCAATATGTAGACAAGTTATGGCTGAAATTGCTATTCAGATATTGCTAGCAGTTGGCATTAAGTTATTTACCAAAAGCCTCTTACATAATATTGCAAAAATGAGCTAAGGAAAATAATATACAATGAAAGGAAGGGGGTAAATTGAATTCGTCCAAGGAAGTCTGTACAAAGAAATACTTATTATGCCAAAGCATTATCTTTTTATGAAGCACTAACAACTCCTGGAGCAAACAATATTTAACTAAGAGTGTATAAAATATCTCACTCATGTTATTTCTCTTTTAAGGAAGTGCGTTTTTACTCCATAATCTTGTATTTTATTTAAATATTGGAAGCATATGCTATTTTTGCACTTAAAAAACACATAATAAATCCCGTTTTAAAAAGATATTCAGTTCAGAGAGAAAAAGAAGTAACAGAAAAGAAATAAAACTAAATTATATATATATATATATATATATATATATATATATATATATATAATATACACGCAAATATACACATACGTGTGTGTGTGTATGCATGTATGTGTGAGCACTTGGAATGTGTTAAAATGCAATAAAAAATGGAGTATCTATTTACTTATACAATCCTGGAAAGTTGTTAGTTTGTATTTGTAGCTGGCAAAAATGTATAGCATTTTCTTATTTTTATATTAGAGATATACACTTGATCATATGTATATGTACAGTTGAAATTTTACTAGAAGTGTTTGGAAATATCAGAAAGAAAAGCCGATGAGAATTTAAATTGAAATGTAGATTATAAGAGTAAGTGATGAATTTCACATCTTAATTTACATAATTCATAATGCAAAAGTATTTTATAATAATATCTAATTACAAATTAAAAATAAAATTAACTACACAATGTCCTGATTTGTAAAAAGCCCAAGAGTTCTTTGAGAAAGAACTCGATCTGTTTTCCAGTTGGATCACATTTACACCAATGTGCTTATATGATTCACTGGAGAGCTTCAAAAGAAATCAGGAAGTGCATTCATTTGGGACTCATTGAAAAGCACCCTTCATATAGGAATTTGGTGGGACTAAACTGCAAGGCTTGATTCTTGCTTGAATTGGCTACAGGTGCAGTTTGTAGCCAACTTGAACCTTCTCTCTCTCAATTACTTCAGCTACCCCCATCATCACCACACATGAGCATCTATGTGGAGGAGGAAGCAAAAGTACCAGTGTAATGTAGAATTCACTTCTGAATGAGCTGGTGATGAAAAATCAGATGTGTATAGTTATCCAGAGGCTACCTGTCCTAAGTAGATTGAGGCCATCAGTGGAATTCATAACACACCAGCTTAATTTATTTATTATCTCACAGCAGAAGACTTCAGTCATTCAAGACATTGTCCAGGCTCCTTTCCTTTCAGGAGTTCAGGTTCTTCTTCCAAGTTCCTGTGGCTGTTGGCAGAATTCCTGGCCACTGTCAGCTTCTAAAGGCCAGTCATAGCTCCTACCGCAAAACCCTCTAACAAGTCTTTTCACATCCCAGCAACTCACTGTTTCAAGGCAGATGGGAGAACCTCCTCTTCAAGTCTGCTACAATAGAGTCTTATAAATTATGATGGGAGTGGAAATCTCATCACGTTTGCCATTTTCTATTGGCTAGAAGCAAGGCACATGTTTTATAGCATTCAAAGGATGTAAATTATATAGGATGTGACTCATTGGAGTTCACTTTACAGTTTGTCCATTACAAGAAGTGGTATCAACAATGTTCAAGAGAGCACAAGGAGGATAGGCTCTGCAAGCAGGTGTTTGAATTATATGTGGGAGACAACATCCGTAGCCTCACACAAACATATCTATTCACCCACCACTGGTTGCCTTTCCTGCTATAATATGGAGAGGTCTAGGTTACATTCAGATGACACATAAAAATAATCCTGGGATTCCTGGAAATGTTTGGGAGGGAGAAGCCAAAGCAAGACTGAACTTTATGGGCCGGCCAAGTAGCTTGTTGATTAACAGTTGGCTTGGGAATGCGATCTCTGAGCAGCAGGGCTGCTGGTTCAGATCCCACATGGGCCAGTGACGCTGTGCCCTCTATAGCTAAGATGATGAACAACAGCTCAACCTGGAGCTGTGCTGCCGTGAGTCGCCCGCAACAGCATAGGCTGCCGTAAGCTACCATAAGTGGCCAGCAGCCAACGTGAATGGCCGGCAGCTGGCATGAGTGGCCAATAGCCAGCATGAGCTGCCTGCCATGAGCAGCCATGAGTGGCCATCCAATGGTCGATGACCGATCTGCCTCAGCCAGGAATAGCACAATGACCACAATACCAACATGGGCTAGTGAAGCAACGTCCTCCACGACTAGACTGAAGAACAAAAGGTCAGCAACTTATCTGTTCCCCTTCCCCAATTCCCCAACACTGTTTCCTCCCTGAATTCCCCAATAAAGTCTTTAAAAAAAAAGACTGAACTTTATCATATGAATATATATGTGGGGAAAAAGGAGATCTGGAAAATGGGTACTCACTTTCACCTTTTGCTTTACCTATTTAAATATTACTTGAATATTTTCAGTGAGCATATGTTATTTTATAATAAAAAATGATCATATTTCATGATGATATATCAATATTTGTTAAATCATCTTACAGTCTTTAGCAGTTCTTTACTCTGCATCTAAATGCTTTCTCCCCAGTATGAGCATAGTATATGTACCTTGTTACTCCTATTTTTACCCCATTCTTTTTGAAGTACATCTCAAACTTTTTATATTATACAGAACTGTTAGTATCTAATTTTAGTCTCTGATCTTGCATGTCTTAGAAAATTAACTAGGAGAGAGTTACTTAGGGATTTCAAAAACTCTGAAAGAACTAAGTTTTTCTTATTTGTTTGTTTTAGTCCAATGAAAGAGAATGCTGGTAAGGTAAACAGATTAAAAAAAGAGTATTAGAGTGATGGTTTAATTGTATTCAAGCAAATTATAACCCTTACATATATAAAGTTGCTTGGTTGCTTGACTATCATCTGTTTAAATTGTATGAATTTTTATAAATAATAAGAAAAGATTTCCATATGATTGATATATTTTCTATCCTATATTAATAATAATTGCAGCCACCACTTAATCAATGTTTTCTATAGACCAGGAATAATGCTAAGCACTTTATCTAACCTATATACTATTATTCTCACCTAATAAAAACCTAATGAAATATGCTCACTGGGTTAAGTAAACTATTCAGTATTACTGGGCTGGAAATTGCAGAGTTCATCTCCAAATATTGTCCTCTTTCACTTTTGGTCCAATTCTAAAATTTTTCATGACTCACATTAATGTGCATGAAAATATACGATTATTCCTATTTTTAGGAACTTTAAGATATTTTCGGTCCATGAGTCCCTTGGAGAGACCCTCTGAAATCACATGACTCCAACCTCAGAAAACCAATATAATTAAAGGACAGGTTCAATGAGATGCAAGTTTGGTAATTTCTATTTTATTATTAAGTAGGAAGCTTCATTGCATATGTGATAAATCACCCAGTATAAAAGCAGTTTCAACTCATAAAAACCATATCACCCACAATATAATGTAATCACTTCTAATGTAAAGGTGTTATTGACTTATCCTTTGGAGCTTACTTCCTGAATATTTTTTTTAGGAATTCAGGTTACTGAGGAGTAATTATTACTGCTTTCGTGTCCCCTTGGTATTTTGCTTCCAAACCTTTATTTAATTTTTACACTATAATATTACAGAAATAATTATAACCTATCTAAATAGATAGAACCCCAGAATTAGCATAAGTCTTAAAAATCATGTCATCTAATTATTTCAATTTATAAAAAAAGGGGGAATAAGTATGATAAAAGAATTTGGAACATAAAAGACCACAGGAAGGGATGAGTGGCATGCAACGCAAACAGAGAATGTCCCTTGTTAATGTGACTCATTTTGGAATTTGAAAGATGTAAGTTCAAGTCCCATGTTCAACATTTGGCATTTGTGAAATCTGGAACAGATAACTCAACCGCTTTTTAATGGGCTTGCCTCAGCTTCCTATCTCACTCAATTGTAAAGGGTTTAGAATAATGATTTGCACATGGCAGGCACCCTCTAACTGGTATCTACAGGAATACACTATTGAATTAGTTACAACTAATGGAAGAGAAATTGTACTAGATAGTTTGCATTTGCCTCCGAGGTACCCTCAGCTATCACCATTTTCCTAATCACTATGACAGGATATATTGTAGTAGCTTTAAATAACTTTCCTTTGTTTTATTACACCCTATTTGTAATCATGCATTCACTCATTTTTAAAATGCTTAATAAGATCCAAGATGGTGGAGTAGATTAATGCTGTGCTTGTCTCATCCCGTGAACACATCAAAATTACCAGTAAATTATAGAACAATCAACCTGGAGAACCACCTAATCTCTAGCTGAGCAGAAATTTTATCACTAAGGCTATAAATAAGAAGCCACGTTGAAATGGGTAAGAGGGGCAGAAATGCAAAATGGGCTGGCCTCACACCCCCGTGTGGTGGTTGAAAATCAGGAGAGAGAGCTCAGCCACAGAGGTTCCCCATGAAGGAGGGAGGGACCTCAGCTCCCCACACCAGACTCCCCAACCCAGAGTACTTGGCCAGGAAGAGGAGCCCCCATAACTTCTGGCTGTGCAAAACAGTGGGGAGTCTGACCTTATGGGTTGAACAGAAGGTTTCGGGAAACAAGCATACTCTTAAACAGCCCGCTCGGGCACTCACCCCGGGCACCGGTGTAGGGATGGTGACTCTGGGGGCGTCAGAGACATATGGGGAAAGGCTGCATTGTGTAACGTTGGGGCGAGAACTGGAGGAAAGGTCCCCATTTTTCCTGTGTGGCATTCTCCTCCTCTGCAGCTGCCAGGCAGATGCCATCTTTTCTATGTTAAGCCCACCCCCCCAGAGGAAACATCTGAATCTGATTGGCCTGGTGAGCTCTGCTGTTTCCAACTAGCTGATTCACTGAGAAGCTGCCTCACCTAACTTGCTTACAGAAGGAGGCTTCATCAGTGGCTAAACCTTATGGGAGCTGGCAGGTGGAAACAGCCCTCAAAATGTCCTGGCTTTTTGGGTAGCTACCTCCAACCCAGTACTGGTGGCAGCCAACCTCGGCTCAGAGCTTGGCCTCTCCCATGTGCCTCCAGGTAGAACACAGGCAGTGACCAACTGAGGATTGCTTTGTAGCTCCAACCAGGTAGTCCCCAGCCTGTCACAGATAGTAGGTGACCTGGAATTGCACCAAGCCCCTCTCAAGAAGCCCCAGAACCAGCATACTTGGAGGTTGGCTTCAGATCACAGCAGAGTGCCACCCAATTAGACCCACAAGTGGCATATAAAAAGGGGAGTCCCAACAGATACCAGAACCCACTTGGGTGAATTCTGCTCCTTGGGGTAAGCCACACACACAGCAGCTCACAAGCTGCAGACATGGCCAAACACCACAGCCTGTCAGTCTGAGGGCCAATACCACCCATTGACATGCCAACAGCAATCAAGGCTAAACTATGTGGAGGGTACACACAACACACACAGGGAGACCCCTGGAGCACCCAGCTCAGATGTCCAGGGAGATTGTGCCACTAGGCCCCACAGGACCACTACCACATAATGCCACCTGGCAAGACTGGGAGATATAGATGATCTACCTAATACATAGACACAAACACAGAGCTGCAGCAAAAATGAGGAAACAAAGAAATGCATCCCAAATAAAAGAACAGGGGAAAACTCCAGAAAAAGAACTAAACAAAATGGTGGCAAGCCAGCGATCATTTAAAATCAAAGGACAGATAAAGAACTTCACAGACAAGAAAAAGCTAAAGGAGTTCATTACCACCAAACCAGTATTACAAGAAATCTTAGAAGGATTTCTTTAAGATAAGAAAGATAAAAAAATTAATAATAAATGGCAATAACTACATATCTATCAACAATTGCTTTCAATATAAGTGGAACAAATGCTCTAATAAAAAACAGGATTTTTTTAGGCTGTAAGAAAACAAAATCCTTGCATATGCTGCCTGCAAGAGACTCACTTCGCATTGAAAGACACACACAGACTGAAAGTAAAAGGATGGAAAAAGTTATTCCATGAAAATGGAAATGAAAAAGGATAAAAAGCTGAGTAGCAATACTTATACCAGACAAACCAGGCTTCAAAACAAAGGCTATAACAAGAGACAAAGAAGGACCCAGTAATTTCATTTCCTGGTATTTATCTGAAGAAACCCAAAATGCTCTTTTGAGGGGATGTGTGCACTCATATGTTCATTGCAGCATTGTTTACAATGGCCAAGATATAGAGGCAGTCTGGGTGTTCATTGATGAAAAAATGGATAAAGAAGAGGTGATACACATATACAATGAGATATTGCTCGGCTATGGAAGGGGATGGGTTCTTGCCATCTGCTGAGGCATGGATGGACCTGGAGGGAATTGTGCTGAGTGAAGTATGTCAGACAGTGAAAGACAGATGCAAAGTGATTTCGCTTATATATGGAATTTAAAGAACAAAATAAACAAACAAAACAGAAACAGGCTCATAGATACAGTGAATATTTTAATGGTTGCCAGATGGGAAAGGGATTGGGTTTGTGGCTGAAAAAGGGGAAGGAATTAAGAAGTAAAAATTGGTTGTTACAAAGTAGTCATGGGAATGTAGGGTGTAGCATAAGGAATACAGTCAATAATATTGTAATAACTATGTATGGCGTCAGATGGGTAGTAGATTTATCAGGGTGATAGATGGGAGGGTGTGTGGGGAGGGCAGGGTGAAAAAGGTGAAGGAATTAAGAAACACAAATTGGTAGTTACAGAATAATCATGGAGACGTAAAGCATAGGGAATATAGTCAATAATAGGGTAATAACTATGTATGGTGCCTGGGGATACTAGACTTGTCAGGGAGATCACTTCTTAAATCATATAAATGTCTAGCTATATGCTATACACCTGACATTGATATAAGATAATATTGAAAGTCAACTGTAACTGAAAATTTTAAAAGGGAAGGAAAGATGAAGGGCAATAAGTGGTCCAAATTTCCAGGTATAAAACAAATAAGTCATGGGGATGTAATGTACAAAATTGGAAATATAGTCAGTAATATTGTGATAGCATAAGGTGTCAGATGGTTGCTGGACTTACAGTGATCACTTCTTTAAGTATATAAGTGTTGAATATTGTGCATACCTGAAACTAATATAATATTGTATGCTTACTATATATTTAATAAAAATCTTTGGAAAAAAATAAGGGCCGGCCAAGTGGCATGTTGGTTAGGAGTTGGCTTGGGATGCCAGCACCGAGCAACAGGGTCCCGGTTCGGACCCCACATGAAGGCCAGTAACGCTGCACCCTCTACAGCTAAGATGGTGAACAACAGCTTGACCTGGAGCTGGGCTGCCAGGAGTCGCCGTCAATGGCATAGGCTGCAGTGGGGCTGGCCAGCAGCGGGCGTGAGCTTTCGTGATCTTCTATGAGCTGCTGTGAAAGGCCATCCAATGGCCGATGAGCAACTGCCTCACACAGGAAGAGCGCAATGATAATACCAAGGTGGGCCAGTGAAGCAATGTCCTCCACAACTAGACTGTGTGTCCCCCTCCCCCAGCTGCCCAATAAAATCTTTAAAAAACAAAAAAACAAACACTAGACATTATCCAGTAAGGATGATGGATAAACATAATGGACAGTTAAGATTTAAAAAAAAAAAGAAAAGAAAATATTTAATGAGGAATTACTATGTACCAGGAATTTTTTTTAGATTCTATAGATATAGATAAGGATAAAACAGTGGAACTTCATGCTACTTACCTCATCTGTCTACCTAAAGGAGGTAGAATTTTATATAATAAAGCAACAGGTTTTCTTGCCCTCTGGTTTCTGGTAGGGTTGGCCAATGAGCAGTGTCAGCAGCTCGTCATAGAGTACAGAGGAATGAAGTGAAGGTTTCTATTCCATTAGCATCCTCTCTAATGAACACTAGGTTGGTTGCATTCAGGCTACTGCTCCCCTGCTGCTATCCTGACAGGCCTATGCATTAACAGGTCCCCACTGTGCTTTACCATCCTTTATCGGCTTTTAATAACCACGCCCACAATTTTCTATGGTGCCTTATATAACTTACTTGCGTGTGTCATCTGCTTTTCTGCTTAGACTCCGATGTATACATTTCAGACCTGGAAGGTGACTTGTCTTACAGGCCATAAGAACACTCTTGATCAGGGCTTAGGCTCCAGTGGGTCAGAGGAACTACAACTGTAACCGAAGATATCTACTTTATAGCTTCTCCACAGTTACATACATACTTGTACACAGAACTATAAGCTACTAAGTGGGGAATACTAGGAATAGGAACATGCAGTATTTACCTTTATATCCCCAGAGGGCTTTGTACTTCTAAAACTTACGTTCTAAAATCAGCTACCTTAACCTGTGCATCTCACTGCTAGCTTGCTATTCTTCCTTCCTAACACCCTTTCCATCACCAAGTCTTCAGTTCTATTAAAGAGATCACCATTCTCCTAATCCCTCAAACAGGATGTGTTACAGTTGCTTTTAATAACTTTCCCTGTTTTATTGCAATCATTTATCCACTAATTTTTAAAATGCATAGAGTACAGCTCCTATGTGTCCAGCAATTTTCTAGGTCCTTGGATATAGATAAGGACAAAATATGGGAGCTCTATCCTAGAAGAAAAACAAGTAAACACATACATGAATATGAGATTTTAGATTGCTATGTTACTAAGAAGGAAAAAAATAGTGATGTGGAAGAGAGAATTGTGTTAATTGCAATAAAGAAATGTTGATATTGATGTGATAGAGAATAAAATATTGGAAGTGGTGTGGGTATTTCAGGGAGAATCATTAGGGAAGGCAATTCTGAAGTGATAATGATTGAACTGACAACTGAAGGATGAGTCAGGGTCTGTCATGCAACAAAGCTAAAAACAAACAAACAAAAAGTTGCATTTCAGCAAGAAAGACAGACAAATGTAAATTCCTAGAAGTGGGAAAAGGCTTGGAATGTTTCAGAACATTAAAAAAGCCAGTACGGATAAAGCATAATGAGTTGTAGAATTACATGGAACAGATAATGTTGGACTTCACACTCCATAATAAGGAATGAGAACTTTATTGTAAGTATAACAAGTCCCTGATATATTTACACTGAAGAATTATGACTTGAATTAAGATTTAAAAAAAAAATTATCTCTGGCTGTTTAGTGGAGATGAGCTGGGAGGTAGCAAGAGTGAAATCAGAGAAAACAGCAAGGAGGCCATGTTGTGAGTTGGAGATGGGAAACAGTAGAGAGATTAAGAATCTATTATGGGATTAATCATGTGTGATAAAGGAAAGGAGTATATCTGGAAAGACTCCTATGCTCCACCTTTTAACACTCCTGAGAATGTTGATGGCATTAACAGATGGGAAAGACTGGGTATTGTATTGCCTTGTTCTGTACATTCTACTTCTGAAATCTTTGACATGTGCCCACAACACAAGCCATTTCTCAGTAATCCTAATTCACGTGAGTTCTTTAAGGATTTTAGCAATGGTTCCTTAAAGAATTTATATTTTTGAAGTAGAGTTCCAGAACCTCTTGCCACCCCCTCAATACCCACCCCCAAAACAAAAAACAAAAAACAAAAAAAAACACCCTGTAAAGAATCCCTCCTTGCTAAGGACAGGACTCCTAGGACTGATAATCTTGGTTTTGGAAATCTGACACTACATTCTAGCCTTAAAATTTATTCACTTATTTCTCTTCTTTACAAGCTACAACACATAGGAATTTGATGTTCTCCATATCCCCCATGCATTTTCCTATATCTATTTTTTTGTGCACCTCATAATGTGATCAAATCATTTTTACTATCCAAGGCCCAATGCAAATTCTATTTTTTCTATCAATATATTTTCCTTTACAAATGGAAAAAAATTCCCTCTCCTCTGATGATCCATAAACTTTATTTGTCTATTTTCATGCTGCTTAACTCTTACTGCTTTGTATATCATTTGATACAGTTATGAAATATTCTCTATAATAATGTATGTTCATTATCAGAAAAATTTCATCTGATTAAATTGTCCATACTTGATAGCATTTACCCATACGCAGTCTCTCAAAAAATGTTAAATGCCTAAATAAACAAAAGACTAGAAGATGTTTATTAAATCTAAATGTCTGTTAGATTAAAGGAAAGTAACAGTGATGGGTCAAATTGATTCATGAGACATATTGAATTAGTCAACAAAATGTGACCCAGATGTCAGCCAATGTTACTCTGTTCTTGGAAATTTAAACAAAATTTGATATATCCACCTATCTATTTCCTATGGGAAATACAATGATTCTCTCATCATTTCCATGAATTTGTAAAGGCCTCTAGTTAATACAGATACAGTACTTTTGATTCTGAGTTCCTATTCCCTCTGAAGACCCATTTCCTTCTAACCTTCAGCAACTTCTGGCTCTTTCATTTCTTTATGCTTTCTTTCTTCTTACATTTCACAGGTGAAGATGTGGAACTCAGTTCTGTTTCCATGGTTAAAATTAAACATCAAAAACACAAGTACAAAACATTAAAAATAGAGAAATGGATGTGTCTAAAACATTATTTGGTTAAGGAAACTTTCGTTTGTCATCCAAGTTGCCAGTTTCCATATCCACTTCCAACTTCTTCCCAGCCCCTGTCTCCCAGTGCCCTTTGCCTAGGACACAGCACCTCCTTACCCTTGAGTTTCTTACTTCTTTCATTCCTCACCCTAAGTAAACAAACAAAAGATTCCCTCATTTATTATGCAGACCAGTTTAGGTCTCCATCCCCAGTGGAGTCCCAGACCACACTCACGTTTAATGCTTCCTGATGAAACAAAATTCATACCCTTTACCGACATAGAGAAATTAGCAGAGTTTTAAATCTTTAGATTCTTTTCTCTCTCACCAGTATCCATAAATGGAAGGGAAAAACAAAGAGGTTTACATTATAAATTATGTAAAACAATTGTTACCTGTCCTCTCTTCTCTCTCTCTCTCTCTCTCTCTCTCTCTCTCTCACACACACACACACACACACACACACACACACACACACACACACACACACACACACCAGTAATGGCTGTTAGATTTTAAATTTAAAAACATCATTTTTAAATTAATGAAGTTAGGGCCTTTCAAAAACATGGGCCTGCATTCTGCTAACTCATTTATAATAAAACACCTTATAAAAGTAATGTAAATAAGCCTACAGTAGAAGTAAAATAAATTAATTTAGGAAATTTCTTAGGCACATACCCATTCTTTGATCACTTATTCTAACTAATGCCTATTAAGTACTTACTGTTAGTAGTCTTTTTGCCTGGCACTAGGAACAGAACAGTGACCCAGAGAGTCATGACACTGTGCTACAACTTGTAGTCTGGCACAGAGGACAGAACGTGAACAAATTATTACAAAGCTTCCCGGTGATAAAGTGGTAAATTAACATTGGAGCACTGGAGATGCAGAATTAATTTATTGTAGAAGAAGTGATCTATACTTTGAGAGCTACAGAATAATTAAAAACTAGTGAGGCTATATTAATCCAAATATGTCACATATTAAATGATGGATTTCTAGATAACGTAAGGAGGTTCTAAATAACTGAATTTTATTTTCTAAACTTCACTTTATTTGTTATTTTCAATTTCATAGTAAAGGTCTTTCATAGTTAAATTATTTTAGTTACAAGAAATGCTGACTTTATATTTATTCTAAGTATGGAAAATATCCTTTAAAACATATTCAATTGTGCTCTTTAAATGCAAGTAAAACAAAGGTAATTATTAATTAAATACTAGTATAGGTGGTGTATAGCTATCACAAAATTACTAATGTCATACATGACTAAATGTTTTAGAAACACTGATAAACATTCCAAGAACTGTATATGGATAAATATAACTCAGAACTCCAGCTTTCTCAAAAGAAGCCAAAATTATTTAAATGAACCTCAAAATAATTTAATATTTCATATTTAAATATCCATTTATAAATGTATATACACATATTTCTGACTAGAGCATATATATCAATAATTTTAAAGGTTTTTATTAAAATATAGCTAATATACAATATTATATTAGTTTCAGGTATACATCATAGTTATTCAACAATACCCACCTGTTATTACCATACTGTTGATTATATTCTCTATGCTAAAGAAGTGATCATCATGATAAGTCTAGCAACCATCTGACACCATATCACACTAACACAATATCATTGACTATATTCCCTGTGCTGTGCATTACATCCCCATGACTTATTTGTTTTATACCTGGAAATTTGGACCTCTTATTCATCTTTGTCTTTCCCTCCTTTTTAATTTTTTAACTACTTCTGACATTCAATATTATATTATATTAGTTTCAGGTGTACAGCATAGTGGTTAGACATTTATATAATTTAAGAAGTGATCCCCCTGGCAAGTTTAGTATCCACCTGGCACTATACATAGTTATTACCATATTATTGATTATATTCCCTATGCTTTTTAAAATTTACATCCCCATGACAATTTTATAACTACCAATTTGTATTTCTTAATATCTTCACCTATTCCACCCTGCTCCCAGCCCCCTCCCATCTATCACCCTGACTAATCTGCTATCCATTTGACACCATACATAGTTATTACAATATTATCAACTATATTCCTTATGCTACACCCTAAATCCCCATGGTTACTGTGTAACAACAAATTTGTACTTCTTAATCCCTTCCCTTGTCACCCATCCTCCAAACCCCCTCCCATCTGATAACCAACACGTTTTCTGTATCTATGAGTTTGTTTCTGTTTCATTCATTTGTTTACTTTGTTCTTTAGACTCCACTTATAAGTGAAATCATATGACATTTTTTTTTCACTGTCTGATTTACTACACTCAGCACAATACTGTGTAGGTCCATCCATGTTGTTGAAGATGGCAAGACTTCATCCTTTCTAATGGCTAATATTCCATTGTATACATGTACCACCTCTTCTTTATCCACTCATCCAGTGATGGACACCCAGGTTGCCTCCATATCTTGGCTATTGTAAATAATATTACAATTAACATATAAAAGAGCACTTCCCCTGGAAATAGCATTTTAGGTGTCTTTGGGATAAAAACCCAGAAGTGGGATTACTAGGCCCTTCTTTGTCTCTTGTTATAGCCTTTGTTTTAAAGTCTATTTTGTGTGGTATAAATATTCCTTTTTTTAGTTTGTTTTCATTTTCATGAAATATCTTTTTCAATCCCTTTAATTTCAGCCTGTGCGTCTCTGGATCTGAAGTGAGTCTCTTGTAGGCAGTCATATGTAAGGGTCTTGTTTTCTTTTTTTTTTTTTTTAAAGATTTTTATTGGTGAATTGGGGGGATGGGAACAGTGCTGGGGAATTGGGGGAAGGAGGACAGACAAGTTGCTGTCGTTTTGTTCTTCAGTCTAGTT
>NW_017732702.1:88945-99834 GCF_001890085.2 Hipposideros armiger | reverse complement strand
TAGAGGGCAGTGTCACTGGCCCTCATATGTGGGATCCGAACCGGGGCCCTCTGGCATCCCAAGCGAGTTCTTAACCATCGTGCCACTCGGCCGGCCCCAAGGGTCTTGTTTTCTTACACATTCACACCTCCACCCCCACCCCCATCTTTTGATGGAGTATTTAATCCATTTATGTGAAAGTAATTGTTGATAGGTATGTAGTTATTGTCATTTTGTTATTCATTTCATTGATTGATTGATTGATTGATTGATTGATTGATTGATTGTCTTAAAGAAGTCCCTCTAAGATTCCTTGTAACACTGGTTTGTTGGTGATGAACTCCTGTAGCTTTTTGTTTTCTGGTAACTACTATTTTTCTGTATTTGCTTATCCTGGACATTTTATATAAATGGAATCATACAATACATGACCATTGTGTCTGATTTCTTTCATTTAGCATAATTATAAATGTTGTGCTTTGAAGGTCACAGTTCTTGAGGTTAGGAAGTTCAAGATGAAGGCTGATTTGGTTCCAGGTGAGAGCCCTCTTCTGGCTTTCAGACAGCTGCCTTCTCATTGGAGGGAGGGTAGAAAGAGGGGGTGGGGAGCAGCTCTGATCTCTCTTTTTTTTTCTAATAAAGGACACTAATCCCATCAGGGGGACTCCACCTTCATGACTTCATCTAAACCTAATTACTTCCAAGTGTCCCACCTCCAAACACCATCCCATTGGGGGTTAGAGCTTCAACATGTGAATTTTGATGGGGTGCACTGAGTCTATAACAGTATAATAGCAACTTCATGTAACCATTTCTAATGATACTCTTTTGTTACAGATATTTTATTTTACATAAAGATTTTCATGACTATTTCATTATGAATATTTCTCTCTGAGTAATCTAAATAACTCTATGTCTTCACTATTATGTGGCATGTCTATAAATTGCCATTATTTTAAAATTTGGTTGTGTTCTGTTTCTATATTATTTTATTTCAGTTAGTTGCTTGGTTATTGGAAATTGAGTGTTTTCTGATGTTTTATAATCACCAGTCTGTTTGGGGTGCCATAAAATACAATATCATAGACTATGTGGTTTATAAACAACAGAAATTTATTATTCATAGCTCTGGAGGCTGGGTGCTGGCAGATTTGGTGTCTGGTGAGAGTCCTCTTTCTGGATCATATATGGTCATCTTCTCACTATGTCTGCATTTAGCAGAAGGGGTAAAGAAGTTCTCTGGGGTTTATTTTATAAAGGCTCTAATCCCTTTCATGAGGGCTTCACCACCATACCCTAATCCCCTCCAAAGACTCCACCTCCAAATACCATCACCTTAGGGATTAAGTCTCAATACAAATTTTGTGGGGAAACACACATTTAGTCTATAGCAATTTCTTAATAAGTGAGGATGATGATGAAAATTTTTTTGTTTACAGGTAATAATTACATTAGTTGTACATATTTTACATGATGCCTATCTCTAAAGAAAATTTAAGGTGTTTTATACTTTTGATTTCTTACTTTGGCAAATTGTAATGTTAACATAACACAGATATACATATATCTCTTTACATATACTTGATGAATATTTGTTGTATTTTAAATATGAATAATAGTATTAATTCTTCTTGTCATAGATCTATGGAATGTGTTCATACTCGATAAAAAATAAACAATCTTTTGAAATATTTAAATGATTTTCCAGGTCCTAAATTTGAAGTAAAATATCAGTCTGTAATACAGATTTAAAAAAAAAACCTCTAAATATTGATATTTGTGTGTATACTGATATATTCCATTTTAGTTTTACTTCAAGACTGTCTAACTCAGATTCTCTTTTTCTAACCACTTTCTTCTTTCATGATGACTTTCCAGGTCATTTATTACTTATTTTCCATTTCCACTGAGATGGCAAAGTCTTCTTTAAAAGTTCACATTAAAAGACACTTTTCTTCCTGAACTCTGAATTTTCCTAGGCATATCTGTCTTTTTCTTCTTTCTCTTTCTCATCATTTTTGACAATTTTCTCCTTCCATCTCATACTTTTCTCTTCTGTGTCTCTTGTTGCTTTATTTATTTAGAGGCTCAGTAGTAGAGACACACTCATTTAAGACTGTTATAACTTTTTGATGTATTTAACTTTAATCTTTATGAAAGGTTTATGTTTACCTCTGGAACTCCTTGTATTAAAGTCTATTTTATCAGATATTAATATAGCCACTCCAGCTTTCTGATGACTATTATTTTCTTGACATATCTTTTTCATTATCTTAACTAGAGCCTATCTGTAACTTTACAATTTCAGGGAATATCTTATAACAGCACACTGTTGAGTCTTGCTTGTGTATCCATTTGGGAACTCTCTGCTTTTCAGTTGAAAATTACTGATGTGGTAGGGTTTAACTTGATCATCTTGCTAAAATTGTTCTCTCTTTGTTTCCTCTTTTTCCTACTTTCTTTTTATCATATAACTTTTATATTAATAAAATATTTTAAATTATTAATTGTATTTCTTCTATTGGCTTTTTGGCTACACTTTTTTACTATATTTGTGTTTTCTGTGGTTCTCCGGTGACAACAATGTTCATCCTTTATTTATGCCCTTGTTCCTTGACTTGCCATCATATCGTTATACATATATTGTAAGAACCTTACTACAATATGTTCCATTTACCTTTCTCAGTCCTTTGTACTAGTATGCATTTAATATTACATACGCTACAAACCCCATAATTCCATGTTATTTTTACTCTAAACAATCAATTGTATTTTGAAGAAATTCAGAAGTGAGGGGGAAAATCTCTTACATTTTCCCATATATTTACCTCACTCAGTACTCACCATCCATGTAGATTCAAGTTTCTATGGATGACATTTTCCATTAGCATGATTAACTTACATGAGCATTTCTTGTAAGGTAATTTTACTGTAAACAAATTTTGGAGTTTTTCTTTTTTTTTTTTTAATCTGAAAATATTTTATTTCACTTTCATTTTTGAAAGATATTTTTATTGGGTATAGGATTCCAGAAAACCTCATTTTTTTAGCCCTTTAAAATGTCATTCCTTGCCTTCTTGTTTACATTTTTCTGAAAATAAGTCAGCAATTTTTTATTTTGTTGCTGTCCTGTGTATAATCTTTTTCTTCTAGTTACTTTCAATTTTTTGTCTTTGTTTTGAAAAGTTTATTGTGATATTCTTACCTGTGGTTATCTTTTTGTATTTGTGGCTTGGGATTTATTGTTCTTCTGGAATCTGTGTTTTTTGATATTTTCCTCAAATTTGGGAAAAAAATAATAATCATTACTTCTTCAAATATTTTTTGTGTTCCCATCTCTCTTCTCTTATTGAGCATCAGATTACATTATGTAAAAATATCCTTTTTACTTTAACCTGTATTAATTTTGTGCTAATAAGTAATACAATATCAATGTCATATTGATCAACACTGTCACTGATCCCAATATACTTATAATTACATTTTCACATATTCCATGAGCCTTAGATTGTTTTTGGTGGACTGTTTGGTATTGTCTAACACAATATCAGGTTCTATTTATGTTTTTTAAGGTAATTTTTGAAAACTCTGTGCTTTAGTTTTTATAGTTTCTATTGACTTATCTTCAAGGTTACTGATAGTTTCTTGCTGATTCTACTTCTATTGACTGTTTTTTTTTTTTCTCTCCTGGCTATGAGTCACACTTATTTGCTTCTCGATATATACAAATATATTGCTGTTTGCTGGATATTATAATTGCTGTGGTTTTAAAGACTATGCCTTTTCTATTTTCTATTAGTAATTATTGGATTTAGTTCTAGAAAGCAGTTAACATATGGTGGCTCATATTGATCCTGAAAGAGATTGGTTTTAAGCTTTGTCTGCTTAGGCCTATAGTATAACCTATATTCTCAGTATAAAATAGCCCTCTTCCTTTGGAGTGGGTTTCCTGAGGTTTTAACTGAATGATTGGAGTTTTCTATGAGTTTCTCTACTCCAGTAGTACGCTAGAAATCTAACATCATCCAGTAATATGTGACCTCCAGAATCTCCATTCAAAACTCACAGTTCCCAAGTATTTGCTTCTTTCTGCCAGGATTAGCAGAATCTTATGCTGGGTACATGAAGCTTCATATTTAGCCAAGGACCTAAAGGAGCCTTCATAAAAATGTATGTGGCTCATTTTCTATGCAGGCCCTTCCCTTCCATTAGCTTCTTCTGTAAAAGCTATGAACTCCAGTTTCTGTTTCCTCCACCAGCAAGACCACTACTCTCTAAGCTCCACTTCTCTGTGCTATGACTTCATATGTGCCCCCATGCAAAAAGCCTGGATAAATGTAGAGCTTGCCTCATATGTTTCCTTTTCTCAAGGACCACAGTCCCATGCTATTCACTATTGTCCCATGACAGAAACTATATTTTGTCCAGTTTTATAGTAGCTTACAACAGGGAGTTAAGTTTAATAGCCATCATGATCAGAACCAGAAATATCAAGTTAATGCTTTGGAAACATCTGGGATAAACTTATAAAGTCCTCATTTAGATGTAAAAAGAGATAAAAATTTGAATGTAAAAAGATTATACACATTGCAATGAACATTTTCACATTCAAATGTTGTCTCTTTTTACATAAATAAAGCCTTTACAAGTTGTTAATTTGGTGGAATAGAACAATTTTAGGGAAATTTTCAAGCTGTATCTCTAATGCAAATGCATTTTGTTACTATTTAGTGATATCCCTGTTACTTTAACTCACAATAATTTTGTGCTAATAGGTAATAAAAAATAAATGTCATATTGATTAACACTATCACTGGTCTCAATACACTTTTAATTATGTTTTTACATATTCTTATTGATTCTTTGAGGGCCAGAGGGGAAATTTAAATCAATTATACCATCTCTTACTATTCAGGTGAAACCAAGGCATTTTTGGTATTAAATAATATTGACCTAAATTTTGTAATGTGTATCTCCTTGCTTTGATTTTCCCCCCTAATATTTTGTGTAGGTTCTACATAAAGATCAAGAACAAAGTAAAGGAAATTAGTGTAGGGAAAATAAAATAGTCATTTGATAAAAATGACATCAACATTAAATTGTAAGTTTTATTCAGTACAATTAGACAGTTGTATATAATTGTTTGATTTTTAAAGCTGAGCTAAAAATCTGAGCTCATATATATATATATATGTAATTTTATATATAGATAGATTTTATGTATATTAAATTATATATATATAACATTTATATAATAAATATGTAATAAATTTAAAAATGTAATCCTACATTCACTTTTGCTCTTTCTTTCAAATTGGAAACAAAATGGATTTTTAATTACAAAATTTGGGAAACAAAGCAATTATAGGATTTTAATTGCTAGGAGATTTATTGGCACATAGCTAGCACAGCATAGCCTTCTTTATAAAGTTTAAACTTTAAATCTCTATAACAAGCATTAAGCAGGGATTTAATTGAGATGTAACATATAAAACTAATGCATAAAACAAAAACTGTACAATTTGATGACTTATCAGAATGCAAACACCTATGTAACTTTCACCTAAGCTAGGAAACTGCCAGGAATTCAGAAACCCCTCTCAATTATTCCAATCATTACTTCATTTCTCTGAAGACAGCCGCTATTCTGAACTTAATATCAATCCCTTCCATGTTTTAAAACATTTTAACCAACAGCACATGCATCCCTAAACACGATTTTTCCTGATTTTAAATGTTACATAAATAGAAGAGCATTATATGTATTCTTTTGTGTGTGTCTAGCATAACTTGTTCAAAGGTACATTAATCAGATTCATCTATGTTATTTCATGTAGCTGCAAATTAGTTATTTTTATTGCAGTTTAGTACTCCATTCTATGAGTATAACATAATATATTTATCCTTTCAACAGTTGAAGGGCATTTAAGTTCCTTCCAGATTTGAAAACCATGAGCTCACTCCAATTGCAATCCAGTAACACAGGGTTTATTATGTTTTTTTTCCCCAAACTACATTTTAACTCCCTTTTCTGATAGTGTGAAATCTTCCACAAATTATGCTTAATAACCTTGCTTAATGATCAAACCCCTTTGTTAAAACCAATTGACTACCATCAGTGACACTCTTTTCCTTATCCTAAGGCCCTCATCACCCCACTCAGATTCCAAAACTCCACACTAGTACCACACACAGATGGAAACCTTCTGACACTATTTGGGCTTCCACACTCCATGGGAGAGCCCTGTCCATTCCGGGTGCTCTTCCCTTCCTGTGTGGTGTGGGCTCCTTAGGCCACAGACTCCCTTCATCTGCAGCAAACTACCTTCTTTGTCCTCACTTAAGGGCTTTGGACATACAATTTCAAGGAGAAAATAAGAAAAGAAAATTGAAAGTAAGGAAAGGAACAGAAAAGGAAAGGAAAGAAAGAAAATGGACAAGCTATGTATAATTTCAATATAATAGAAAATACAACACATTTGAAAAGTAGTGGTACCAATTTCCACTCCAACAAACAGTTCAGATAATCTATCCACCTAGTTTATTGCCCAAACGAAAATACTTTTAAAATGAAAAAGTGGCCCTTTTAAAAAGTATGCTGGGAAAATTAGCCAAGATTTTGTTGGGCAAACCAAGATGTTTTATTACCTAACGCATGAAAATGTCTACTTCTGTACATCTTCAACAAGACTTAATATTATGATTAATTTTAATGTTAACCCTTTAAATTGGTGCAGTTGTGATACCTTATTATGATTTTAGTTTGCATTCCCCTATATACTAATGTGATATATATTAATGTCTTTTGATTTTTGAATTATTGTCTTTGAGGAGAGCATATCCATTTTTATAGTGGACTGTCTTTATATCATTGATTTTATCATTGATTTTTAAGGGTTATTTTTGTGTTATTTAATAATTCTGGGTGATAAGTCTTTCATCTTAATTTTTCAACTCAAAATACATTTACTTCAAGTAAATGCACCTCAGCTAAGTAGGAAATCCATTCACCAATTTGGGTGTCTCCCTCATCCAAAATTTTTAAACATTCTAGCACCATGGTGCCAGATATTCATTCAACCATCATAATCAAGTAAAGAGGACACACTTCAAAGCTCATCAATCCCTTACTGATATATGATGTTGCGGTTGAAAGCTAGCATTTAGAAGTCACACAAATATGTACATGGAAACATTTCTTTGCCATGCTCTTGAGTTCCTTGTTTTGAGGTTTGGTCACTACTCTTGATAGGCAACATGACATCTCTCACAGGTAATTTGATTAAGGAAGCTTCATTGTCTGTGTTTTTCACTGAAACTTGGCTCAGGCCACCCTAGGTCAGCCTAACTAGTAGCCCTAAAGAAACAGAAGTTGGTAGCGGCCACCCATATGCCTCTGGCCTTTCCAGGTGCTAGTTTTTGCATTTTTGGGTCTGTGAATATTTTTTTCCCCAGTATATTTATTGGAAGGAGGGTCTGCCTGTACTCAGAGGACACAAGAAGCACTGAATTAACACCACTCTTCTCCCTTGAGTTAGTCTTCAATCAATGACTACCCCCACCCCCAAGAAGCTGGCTTGTAAATAAATAGCACAGAGCCCTTACAGGAATTAAGATACCATTTCTTATTGTTGTGGCTGACTTAGTAACACATACTTTAACTACCTTCTCTTCCCTGTATCACTTCCTCACTCTCCTGTAGGATTCCCTATACCTCTCCGCAAAACTACTAGTACTGAAATCTATGTCTCAGCATGAACTTCTGGAGGACCTCAAATTAAGAATTTGAACTTTGTATCCCACATAAATGCAATCTGCTTAGTCATCAGTTAGCAACTTTGAAAAGAAAGAACATTAGGGAGCGACACCTTGACAGAATCAGAAAAGACTTTGTTACGCCATAATTAAAATACAGTGGTTGCCCATGCCCTCTACATCTGCCTTAAAAAGGGGATTTCTTAGTGAATTTTCACAATGCAAAAAAGTTCAGCTCATTTAATTTAATACAAAGTTACTAAAAAAGACAACACACCTCCTTTGATCTGTGTTCCTTTTCTCAGATTTGTCCCTTAGGCCAGGTCAGTCTTATACAAAGTTGACATTCAGAGACACTCTCATTCTTCTTTTAACATATTCAAATACATCTATGCTGATTGCTAAACATCCAAGAAGAAAGGGGTTAACACCAGGAGAGCATTCTAGAACCCATCTTGAGGATTCAGGTCCAGCTTTACAGCATGGGTATCTTCTGGTTGGCCAGTTCCAGGGCAGTTGGGTAGAAAGCTGGTTAAATAAACATTTTGACTGTCAACACAACTCTTATCTCAGCCTGCATTTGCTTAGCTACTAACTCTACCCTTCACCAGAATCTTAGGTATCCTTAGAGAATTTCTTTATGACCACTTCTCTAAACCTAAATACACATTCCTAGCTGGTTCTGCAATATGCAAAATCAGCAAGTCCAAGATTTTGGTAACTGCCAGGTGTAATAACGTTAAACATTTGTTTCTTTCTTCAATGCAGGCACAGGTACTGTGACTTTTTAATCTGCTAATGACAGTTGTACATATTCAAGCATGGGTTTCATCAGGCGGCACCTTCCCACCTTATTTAATTAGTGGTAGAACATGTATTAATGTTTTACATGCTTAACATTAGAGGAACATTAGTATTTTGATATAAGGAGCATAGAGAACATACATTGTTCTCCAGACAGAGAAGTATTCAACCATTATGTACAAAAAAAAAAAATGATGGAGGAGGAAAATTAAAAATCAATTCAATCAAGTGACAGTGACATTTTTATGACAAAGAATTTTATAATGCCATGTTTGATATGGATTAACGATATTAATATAAAATAGTTATAGGTATAAGGCACATGTAGCTTTTGCTATGTTATTTGAATATTAAAGCTAAAACATAAATTCCTTGACTGCTGCCAGCCTTAGTGTAGTATCATCCACTATTATCCTGCATCTGTCACTCATTATGGAATTTCAATTTAATTTTAATATTTATGTTTTATACACTTTATTTTTCAGTGTTTACTTAGTGAATCCAGCAATTGTTTTTAATAATAAAACTGTAGGTTTAAAAAATAGTTCATTGAGTAACATTTAGTTAATGAATGCTCGAAGATTTGCTATATGTTATTCTTGGAGCTGGGACAAAGGATCTGAATTAGGGAAAGAATTTACAATACTTCAGAAATAATGTTAAAGTTAGTGAAGCATGCTGAGATTGTGATTAACTTGCCAACACCTGGATGAAATGATGTATAACATAAGTTATAAAATGGTGAGGAAGCATAAATTATAATTTGGTGGACATTTTTTCTTTTGAACAACATGAAATTTTAATCTAATGATTGTCTGAAATAGGATTTAGCAAGTAGTGCACTTTTTCTCTCTAACCTGCATACATATTCTATTGGTGTGTGCACATACTTGTATGCAAGCAAATGTAATCTGATATTAAAACTTGGACCAGGTGTGCGTGGGACAGAATAAAACAGAATTATAGATGCTCCCTTTCCTAGAACACAATGAAAGAAACCAAAAAAAAAATATATTAAAATAAAAATAAAAAGTACTGACATCAAATAAATAAGAGAAAAATGAATGAACTGTCAAGGGGGAAAAAATGTAGCTATAAAGAAAAGAAACCAAAGATTCTGGGTGAGGACTACAGTAGTCTACCCTTACCCACAGGGACTACGTTTCAAGACGCCCAATGGATGCCTGTAACAAAGGATGATACTGAACCCTATATGTACTTTCTTTTTCCTTATATATACATAATTATGATTAAGCTTAATTTATAAATTAAGCACAAGAGGTTAACAATAGCTAATAATAAAATACAATTATAACAATATACTGTAATAAAAGTTATGTGAATGTGGTCTCTCTCAAAATATCCTGTTGTACTGTATTCACCTTTTCATTTAAAGGAAGCGCTTATAGCTTCTCTTTGGCATATCTGAATTGCAAGAATCACTACTCTTGTGCTTTGGTGCCATTATTAAATAAAATAAGGGTTACACAAATATCAACACTGTGATACTGTGACAGTTGATCAGAAACTCTCCACTAGGAAGTGACTAATGGTCAGGGAGCATACACAGTGTGGAGATGCTGGACAAATAGATGATTCATGTCCTAGCATGACCGAGCTAACTATTGGGAGATTCCACCACACTACTCAAAACAGCACAGCAATTTAAAATGTATGGATTGTTTATTTCTGGAATTTTCCACTTGATATGTTCAGGCCTTAGTTAAATATGGGTAACTGAAAACATAGAAAGCAAAACTGCAAATAAAGCAAACCATTGTACTTGGCCTTGTCTAGATTAGGGGTCGGCAAACTGTGGCTCGCAAGCCACATGCGGCTCATTGGGTACATTCCATCTCAAAAGTTTGCCGACCCTTGGAAGAGCCAATCCTGTCCCTCACAACAATTTAAAAATTATTCCAGAGCCATAAATATAGTTTTACATAATCACCATTATGTGAATAATATCCTTTAAAATTTTTATAAATGAAACTATGAGAGCTTTATTTTCATTTTCAATTTTACGTCAGAGCCACATGTATGAACTCAAAGATCCACATGTGACTCTCGAGCTGCAGTTTGCTGACCCCTGGAAGCTCTTCCATCTCAAAAGTTTGCCGATCCCTGCTCTAGACAAATCACACTGAGAAAAGCAGGTGAACGGAATTAATCCTCAGAATTCTTACCAATGTCTTCCCATCTCAAAGTTGATTAGGATGGACATGGACGAGATATGAGCATTCACTGTGGAAAATGTGGGGCAGAGACATTGAGCGTAGACAGTGCTGCATACTAATAATAACAGGAAGGTACTAGAATGAGTGGCTCTAATCATGTCATTTTTCAGGCAT
>NW_017732702.1:47135-88735 GCF_001890085.2 Hipposideros armiger | reverse complement strand
TATAGCATTCCCTAACCTCAGGAATTAGGCAGCTTTGTAGAATATAATGTGCATGTCCTTTGAAATTTTTAGAAGCTACACTCAACCCAAACCAAGCCCACTCTTTCAACAACCTATGTGTTTTTGGGACACATGGCTTAAAGAAAACTGACTAAAAGACAAGACTGCCCTAATACTATCATGCTAAAATGGATTATTCCCATTTAATAATTCTTATCTTAAATATCTTTTAAAGTATGATTGAATTTTAAAATATATCTATCAGTCTGTCTATTTGTTCTCTATTCATCTATCCATCTATCTGTGTATGCATGTGTGTATATAGCCATCCTTCTCTATGCATAGATGCATAAAGAAATGTCTATAATGGTACTTACCAAAGGGTAACAAAAGACTAACATCAGAGATATATTTATCTATTGCTTTCAGTGTGACTTCTTTGTAATTTTAGAATTTGATTATTTCTATAAGAAATTCAGAAAAAAAAAGAGACAGCCCGATCTCCTAAGTGCTACTGAGAGCAAAATTCCGAAAAATAATTTCAAAAGGCTGCATTTCCAAACTTTTTAAAAGAGAGCAAGGAAAACTAGAATCTTTATTTCTTTTTATTCCAGCTTTATGGAGATGTCATTAACACGTAGAATATTTATTTCTAGCAGAAAACACAGTAGCAGCAAAAGTGTAGGAGTTTCTAAAAAGGATAAACAGAGAAATATTTTTTGCTAAACTACTTTTAATATTTGTAATCTTTGCATTTACTATTCATTATTTTTCTTCTGTTTTTTTTAAATCAGAATTTTCTCATTTGTTCTTAGTTAAGCTTCATTACTGATACAAATACAGGAACAAAGGATTTATGTTGAGATGAATATATTGGTTACACCCCTGCTGGTTTCTAAGATTCTGTGTATGCTTGTGTGTATTTGTGAGTGTGTGTGCATGAAGAAAGGGGAGCAGCAGAGAAGACAAAACAAATCAAGCCATTGTCTCAGGGGTTTTGAATACAATGGAGATTTACATTTATAAATCACTCTCTCAATAAAATTATAGGTCATAAGAAGGAAGCCACTTAGGACACATGAATTAACACTTGGGGTACATAGTTTTATTTTTTCTTTTTAATCTGTTATTCTACAGTCTCACCAATAGAACCTAATAGCTGATAATGATGTTATGTCTTTAGATTTTATAAGATCATATTATTCCTATATTTTTGCTATGATGAACTATGTGGAAATTTACTTATAGCTTCATTTCCAAATTTCCTTTTGTCTTTGAATCTAGCCTCTAAATCAAAGGAAAGGTGGGTATCACTAATATTCCATATCAGCAGATATTTTAGTTTCAATGCATACAGCTCTGCAAAATGCCTACAGCCCATCCAAAAAAACAAATACCAGGATTTTTAGTTCCGCAATAATAAATAGCCTTCACATAAAGGCTAACCATTTTTGCATGCTAGATCAGCCTAAATCATCAAAATCTAATCATTACATTCTAAACCAAAGTGTACATTTTAATGATGTGCTATCATAATATACTTGGTGAAATTACTATTTACATTTTAATGTTTGAAAAAAATTTCTTAAAATTTCCAAATTGTCTGTCAATGGACATTAGTAAATGAAATAAAACTTGTAATAATACAGAATAGGCTTAAATTTTCTTTTACTATTAAATTCTACTAAAAAAACAACTCAAAGTATCGTTGAAGACTTCAACTGTGCAACATCTATTTAATTCTTCGTTATTGAGTGGGTTGGCTTTAGTCCTTCACATATTCCTTTAAGTGTGTATACCAAGATATTAACCCATGCTGCTTTAGTTATTCCAAATTCTATGTTTTCTGACACACAAAAAACAATGATGTTCCCTGGGGTGTTAAAAGGGGGTTGTAGTCAGTACTTTTCTTTGAAGCTATAGAGAGGAAAAATACAATTAATTATTAGTTGTCACTTTTGATGAACTCAGCTATCAAGAATTTCCCAATAAGCAGTAAAAAGTGCCAAGAAAAATGGTTTTGTGAAATTCTTTTGATGATTTACATCCCTTGAAAAAATATACTGTAAGTCATCAGGCTGCTGAAAAATTGTCAATGCCACATCATGAGTGTATCAACAAATAGAACTTTAGCTCTAGAATGGAAACAAAGCTCATCTTGAATCATGATATGGGTGTTAGAATTCAGGTCAATTTTTTTTGTAAAATTATGCAGAGTTAGTGTTGGAGCTTAGAAGAGCTCTAGTTCTTTCATATCTTTTTACACACTGCTGTCAAATTTAATTTTTTTTTTAAATCTTGAAATTCTAACAATTACATAAATTAAACTTCCAGAGATCCTCCCTCTTTGAAATCTTCAAACTATGTGTGGATCACTCACAAAAATAAATGGCAGAAAAAAAGTTAAAATTTTGAGCTAATTGCATTGTTTTATTTTTCATAATTAATTCTGATTTCAAACCAAAGGACAGATTGAAGAGTAAAATAACCAGATCATTTAAAATGTGTAAGAAATTACTGACAAATTTAAAAAGCACATAATTTAAAGACTTATTTGTATAGCTCATGAAAATAAATCACATATGTTGATGGTATACTTCCTAATGCTGTTACTAAATAAAATTTAAGGATAGAGGACATATAAAGTATGCCCTATTAGGAAAAATATTGCCTATCTACCTTGGAAAATAACATTAGGCCATCTCATTTTGCTCTCCTTGATAATTGCTTTGTATCAGTAGTGTACAAGTCACACAACTGTTAAGTGATCTGTGAAGTATTATTTTGCATCATGGGTGGGTTATGGGTGATATATATATATATATATATATATATATATATATATATATATATATATATATATATATATAGCTTGTGTATATTTGTGCTGTTGTATATTATTCATGAATTAAGAAATCCATTTCAAAAACAATAACTGGTGGAATTCATTGATTTTGTTGTTGTCATTCTTAGAAAAGCCCAGGTGCTTGGACTATTTTACCATTACACTTTTATCCCGTACTATAGGTACTGATGCAAGACACATAAAGATTACATTGAATTAATGTGGACTTGATATCAGTAATTGCAATTTCAGGTATTTTCTGAATGGCTTGTCATGTCTCTCTATGAAATTGGGATTATTTTTATTGTTGTCATTTCTGAAATACTTATTTAATATTACAATAAAAATATATTTCAAGTTTAATGATTGTTACAGAACCTGGTTTTTCAAACTAATGTATAGCACCTTCTAGAAGAGAGTTAACTGGTGGTATATAAGGGAGAAGTGTTATCTATTCTCAAAATAAATACAATGCACCTTTTCGGAGTGTCAAGTTTAGTCACTGGTGAGTCTGAAATATTTTTATATTAAAGCTACATTGATATGGAATCTGTTAGGAAATATTTTCATACTTTGTATGAAAGAACTTGTAATTTCAAAACAAATATTTTGCTCACGAAGGCTGCGTTGAATATGCCTCGAGACAACTGGAGGTAAGCCATCCTTTTTGCCTGTTACAAGAACTATTTTGATAGAAATATTTGAGAAGCACTGTAGTATAATAATCCCAGAGTCCTAGTAGCCTTAGGATATATTGTAAAAATTTCTCCCAACATTGACCATCAGGAAAACCTTTCAATGTGTAGGAATATTAAAAATAGACATTGGCAGAACTTTCAAGGAAAATGACAACATTTCTCCTAATCCCTACATTTTCATGAAAATGAACATAGTATAAAATTAGGGGAAATTCATCTGTGGTATAAACCAGGAAAAGCTAATAACAATAGCATTGAAATACACATAAAGGTGAGACTTTTTACTTCTCATCTTATGAACTAGAACATAAGTAGAAGGGAAAGATAAAAAGTACTCATACCCACTAACTCAAAGAGGGGAAGGAGGCTGAGTAGAACTCACAATTGAATGAGGTTATGATGTGGCTGGAAAATCCTGCCAGGAAGACACACAGTTATCACTGGGCCATGAAACCTGTGTGAATGGCCAAGCCAGGCAGAGAGAAGAGATCCTTTCCACACAGAGTGACTTTATTGTGATGTCCGAAAAGCTGACATCCTCCATGCTCTCTTTTAGCCGTTCTGGAACAGAAATGGTGGTTCATCTCAAATGCCAACCACAGTGTTGGGAAAAGTGCCAAGGCCACATTTTAGCTCAGAGGAAGCACGTTATCCCTGACTAGCAATGTTTTCCATTGGAACAATAGTGGAAGGATACATCAAGTGATACATGTATTTATGACTTTGACAAAAATTGTTGGATTTCTGAGCTGATTTTCATAATTTAAAATAAGTTGTTTTTTTTTCTTTTCCTTTAATCTTTACCTCATTGCCATACTTCGGAGACTACTTTGTTTTTTTCTTTGGGATCCTTTTAAAATTTTGTCCTTTCTTGTAATAATTTGTATGTTCACTAACTTGTAATGAGCTTTGAATTTCTTAATTATTACTATTTCATTTGACACTTAGTACAGAGATATTATTTGAGAATTTAGAGTTTCTAGCTTGAAAAAATTGTCAGCAATTTTTAATTTAAGTATTGATTTTTCTCTATTTCTCCAAATTTTGAGTTACCCATTCTATTCTCCATGACTCCTAGTGTCTCCTTCACATTTCTTTTCATCTTTCTGTACTGAACTTATTTCAGCATACTGATATTTTTTTGCTTGATATCAATTAAGCCTAAATTTTTCAGCTAAATAAATGTGTATATGAATAAATTCCATATTATTTGAAATAGCTTATAAAATGTGAGTTGTTTCAGGTTTATAGCAACAAATAAAAACATGCTTTTGAACAAGGGAACAATAAGTGAAGATGAATATTGGTGCTATTTTTCCCAATATCACAAATAATGCATTTGTCTTTTCATCTTTAGTTTTAATACATATTAGTGCTCTTTTTAAATGGTGAAATCTTGCTCATTGATATTAAGTAGTAGAAAAAGATCACTAGAATTGTCTTAAAAATGTATTTTAAAGAAAAATATGACTAATTACTTTTAAATATATCAAGTGATTCAAACTTTCCACAGCTAGGAAAAAAAGAGTTGTACCATAAAGTTGTAGGAAATTAAGATAATACAAAATTCTATTTCTTATAATACCAAAATTGTTATACTTTGAGATACATGAGAAACACTATTAAATTATAACTGAATAAAGACTTTAGCAAGAGGTCATCACTTATCACTAGATAGATTCAATGGAATCAAACAAAATACTCCACAGCTGAACCGGCTTTTGATGTTTGAAATGAGAGAAGATATGATGCATATAAAAAAGGATCTTCAGATTGTAGAGGAACAAATATGTTAGTAATAAAAATTTTAGATAAAATAGTAAAAACCCTAACACATGCATATAACACAGCATTAAGGCATTTTGACAGGGCAATTCAGGTTTCAGAGACTGGACATGCTTTAAAAGGAAATTAAGGTGCCATTTAACAATCTGGATACAGGTGTAGTTTTTAATACTTTGGAGAATAACTCATAACAGGAAAATGTAGTAGTTTACGTTGAGGATGGCAGTTCACCAGAAAAACGTTTAAGTAGGAAAATTAATAAGAATCAGAGTTTATAGGGATATTTCACCACCCTATTCTTAATATCAGATGTATACACAAGACTGGAGCAGCAACAAAACAATTTGTGGCGCTGAAGGTTGTGTGTTATGTGGCAGGAGCTAGAAGTCTATAGTCCCAACTATAGTGAAAGTTATAAGTTAGATGTTGGCTCTAGATTTAGCTTAATCCAATACAACTTATAGAAAAGGTTGGTAAAAGTATTTATTTAAATTGATGAGAAAAGATTGCAACTTCAGTTATATGGCTCATAATTCATTAGTCAAATTGTTAAGATCCATTGATTTTTGAGATGCCATCTGAAAAGAGAATAGATATAAAACTTCTAAAATAACTTTCAATGAAATAGAGATTTTCATCTAGGTAATTATATATCTAGGCCATACGACCTAGATGATAAAGTTCTTTATGACAATGTCCTTACCCTCAAGGAATTCATACTCTAGTGGAGAAAGTCTAACAAACAGACAATAATTCTAAGGCTCAGAAAACTCTTTCATGAATTTAAATTTACAGATAGAGATACAGTTATCTTTCACATTATAAATTAAAATACATATATATATATATATATATATATATATATATATATATATATATCAGGACCAATAAACGACAGCCCACAAACCAAATGCAGCCCTCAACCTATTTCTATAAATAAAATTTTATTGGAACAGAGCCATGCTCAATCATTTACATTTTGTAAATGACTGCTTTTATGCTTCAGTGACAGTTTAGTAGTTGTTAAGAGACCAAATGGTCGGCAAAGCCTAAAATATTTACTGTTTTGCCCTTTACAGAAAACATTTGCCAACCTATGCTGTTGATTATAACTATAAATAATAATTAAAATGTAAAACAAGAATGTTTAACACTCTTCTCACTGTGTTCAATAAATACCCTTATTTCCAGTGGGAAACAGCCAACTGGTCTTAGGAAATTTGAGAAGGAATCAGGATAATAAAATAATATTTAGTTTTGATTTTAAATAAACTATAACCCTCAGAAGGTATTTGAGATATAATACAGAAAACTAAGTTTTCTACAAATAGAATAAAAAAAATGATTAGTTTCATGCATTGTTCTTCTGTTTAAAGTAGTTCTCATTAGGTGACAATTTTGTAAGAATGTTGTTAATGTTGAGTGTGCCTGCACAAAAGCTCTCTTTTATATCTCAAAGTTAGGTAGAAAAATTAGGAGCAAAGTGAACAGAAAATAATCATTAATTGTCTGAATTCATCGTTCTCAACAAGGTGGTTATCTTTAAGACAACACATTTCCATTATATGTGTATATATTTATTCAAGGGAGCTTTTTGTAAGTAAGCGATTTTTCAAACTGAAAAAGAAAATAAGTAAAAGGTTTTGAGATTGTCATTTTCACCTCTAAAGAGTTCAAGAGGGATCAGAATGGTTCATTCTATAATGAATAATTAAATGAATGAATCTCTATCATCAGTGACATAGTAGTGTAGCCATCTCCGATGAGAAAATGAAGTCATGATGGACAACTATTGGGAAGTGTTGAGTTTGTGCTCATAGCAACAGCTATTCATAATTATCACATTGGAAATGCTGTTTTCTCCAGATGTTCTGTCTTTTACCTGTTATTTTTATAAATTCAGCCATATAGAAAATATTTATTAAGTAGTTGTATAGGCATTGTGGGTACAAAGATATGTAATGCAAAATCAAGAACACAAAGGAAAGAATTTGATTTTAAAAAAATCTATATCTCTTAATTCGACATTGTTTGCATTTAGTTATACTTCTGTCGGAGAAGGTCATTGAGAGGACTACTTGTTGACCCACAAGCTGGATCCAGGCAGCCAGAGAGTCCTTATCCCCTCCCTGCCCTTGTATGTTCCAACTATTATTTCCATACTAGCACCCACTTCAAGAATGCAGACTTGAGAGGGTAATGTGATGTTGAGATCATCTGGACAGTATAGGTTACTGAACCCTGTTAAAGTCTTTATGTATATAAACTCTTAAGATTCTGGTGAGCTGGTGCAGATATCAACCTGTTCTGCAGCTGCCCAACAAGCCTCCTGTGTAAATCCCTTCTTATTAAACTCACCTCCTTCCAATCTGGAGCGGTCTGCCTCCTTTTTCAGTCTCTCCCTGCTGTCTGTGTATGGGAGCCAGTTTTGAATTCACCTGGGAAACTCCAAAGGTAGAGAACCAACAACTTCCTAGTTTTACTATAATATTTAAAAGTTGTCTTAACTTTGATGCACATTTATTTATTTTATACATAATAGAAATGTTCTTGAGATGTGATCCTGAACTCTTGCTGCTTGTCTGAATAAGGTTTCATTTGTCAAGGATTTCATTTCAATGTCAAGGATTTCATTTCAATGTCAAGGATGTCATTTTCCTAGGACATATTTTTGACCATGTTGTTTTTCATCTAGAGTGACTTAGCTGTCCTGAGTCCCCTATAATAGCTTTCCTAGAAAAGACAAGAGACAAAAGTGTCCAAGAAAAGGTACATGAGAACTATTATCTGGAACCACGTTTCACATGATGAGATGTTTTTCATCTCACCCTCTTTACTCTGAGGAAAAAGATAGAAATTCATCTCTAAATAGCTTGTTTTACATTCTCCAGGACTTTCTCTATCTGTTTTTGCTCATGTCAACACCAAACCATTGGGTCGTCAGAAAAATCATGACGTATTTTTTCTATGTTTTTCAAAGGTCATTTATTTATATAAAGAACAAAGATCAATCAATGATATATTGCCGGTTTTGTTCAATAACCTTTTGCCATCTTTCAGTGAGATTCATAATTCCTCCTTCATAGAAGGACCTGTCTTTATTTGTGAAAAACTGAATTGAACGTTATACCATGCAAGGAGTTTTGAAGAGAGCGAAACAGGTGGAAGTCTGATGGCACAAGGTCAGGCGAGTATGGTGGGTGTGGCAATACATCTCATCCAAGCTCCAATAATTTTTGACGGGTGATAAAACTTGTGTGAGGTCTCGCGTTGTCACGATGGAACACAACTCCTTTATAATTAACAAGCTCTGGACGTTTCTGGATGATGGATTCATTCAAACTGTCCAATTGCCGACATTACACATTTGAATTGATTGTTTGGTTCCTTGGTAGGAGCTCAAAAAACACGACACCTTTGAAATTTTACCAAACTGAAAGCATAACCTTCCTTTAATGAATGTCTGCTTTTGACGTCGTTTGAGGTGAGTCATCAGGTTGGGACCAAGACCGTTTGCACACCACATTGTTGTAAACAATCCACTTCTCATCACCAGTTATCGGTCGCTTCAAAAAAGGATCATTTTCCTCACGTTTAATGAGCATATTGTAGATGTTTATAGTCGCCATCAAATGAACTTCTTTGAGTTCATGCGGAACCCAAATATCGAGCTTGCTTATCTATCCCAGCTTCTTCAGGTGGTTGTAAATGCTTGAATGATGGATGTTCAATGTTCCTGCAGTCTCTCGTGTTGTGTAACATGGGTTTGACTCGATCGATGCCTTAATTTTGCTGTCATCAACCTCGGTGACCGAGGAGCGTTGTTGAGATCAAAATCACCAGCACAAAATTTCGTGAGCCATCGTTGGCACTTACGTTCTTGTAGAACATCATCACTGTAAACCTTATGCAACTTTTTGCAAGCTTGATGCACACATTCTTCCCTTTATGGAAGTAAAACAGTAAAATATGGTGAAAATGCAGTTTGGTCTTCCATCTTCAACTTGTTGTAAAATCTTCAAAACTCAACCAAATTGCTCAATTTTTTTTAGAATGAAACTAGAACTGTCAGCTGTCAAATGACATAGCAATAATATAGATGCAAATGACTCTAGTACTTTCAAAAATGAACTAGTGCCATCTGTTGTAAACACGCATCATGACTTTTTCAACCACCCAATATTTAACTGTAATATCCTACATATTAGAACTTTTTTCTTATCTTTGAATTTCAAAAATCATAGTTACTAAGTAGACATATTATTCCATGTACCACAATAGATAACAAGCCATAGAAAATATTTTATATAGTTGCAAATGTGATTACAATTAACATAATAAAATGTTGCTTGTGTTGTCATAGCTTGAAAACTGACTGTTAAACTTATCATACCACTACTTCAATATGTTTGATTTTAATATGATGTGAAAGTATCTGTTTATTTTTGTTTTTTTCTTTGTGGGCTGATTAGCATAAAAGAGACAGGCAATTTATCTCAGAGATGGTTCTTTATGGACTACATTTTATTCATGTGAGTTAGCACTCTTAAATCGTGTGTCTTACTCAAGGGTCAGTATGAAATGCTTTATATAAAATTACAAAAGCACTTTTAGGATCCTTGAGATTGATTGAATCATAAATATGTGAGGAAACTCAGTTCATAAAACAACAATGCATTGTTAAATCTATAAGGATTCAGGCTAACCATATCTGTGCTAACTTGGTCTGTGCATGATAACCAAATGCAATTGTAACTGGTTTTCCAGAGAATTCAAGATGTTTCACCACTACAGAAGAAATAAAACATACAATACAAATGTTTAATTAGTAAAATTTAGTTAATGTTATTATTATAAATTATCTACTTTTAAAATTTTTCTATAGTTCTATAGAATACATACTCTATTTTGAAACTCACCAAAATCTTGAAAGATAGAGCAAATATTAAAAGATACTAAAATATTTTCCCAAAGAAATAGAATTAACCTCAGAGCCTGTTGACTTTTAACATAAGACTCTCTTTCATATAACAAACTTCTCTTAGAAGCTGGTACGATACAGTGATAATTTATAAATATTATATAACAAATATATTATGAAGCAATATAATGCAATTTCACTATAGTATGTGATAATTCAAAATATTTGAAGAAGAGTAAAGCTGCATCTGGGAGGGAAAAGCTTTCCACCACTCAGAAAGTAAGGATGCTGGGGATGAAACAGAGAACAACGTGAAGCCTTAAATTTCCCCCTGAGAGGCTAGGGAGCTGATGAACCTCTCTCTGTCTCTATGAAAGGAAGGGAGAATAATAGCTGGGTAGTTTGGGGCAGCTTGTGGTCAATTTTTATAACTCCTGAGAGAAAAAGAAAGACTTTCTTGCTTTTTAGGTAGAAAAACTAGTTTGTATTATAGTTCTCAGACAGTTAAAAAATATTTCTACAGTTTTTATCTGCCATTCCCAGGCCAAGACTTTTTCAAGTAACTGAGTTTAAATAACACCACATTAGTTCTAAATGAAATGGGTTGGCAAGTTGCAAATTGTCTGAAGCCATACAAAGGAGCATATTCTTAATATATCTAGTAAATCATAACCCAATGACCACTAATATTATTTAAAATGCTAGATATGTTTGTATCACCAATACAATCTCAGAAAGTGACTTTTGCTGTTATAATTTTATGTCCATCATTTGCTAATTTTAATATTAATATCAGTGAATGTTAAAAAGAGTGAGGGTTCCAGGAATGTTAGCCTCATGTTAAGTGGGGTTGAATGCAATTCATTCAATAGAACAATCAAATGTATTTACAGAAATTCCCTAAGCCATAGGTTTATGAATTAAAAAAAAGGGGTATTAGTTCAACATATCAAAACAAGGGACATATATAAGCATCAAAATAAAGTGAAGATATATTTTACATGCTGCTACATATTATATTAGTAGATGGGATGAGAGATATAGGTTAGCAGTATTTTTCTCAAAATGATGATAAATGAGGGAAGATTATTCTTGGAATCTGTCTATACCATCCAAACAAGAATGTTATCTTTTTGATTGAAATATTGAATTTTCTACAATAAATGATGATTGATGCCTACCAATTTATAGTTCTACAGGAAGTATGTTTGGTAGCCTAGAACAGTGCCAAATTTATTCCATATTCCCATATAGGAAGATGAAAATAGCAAGTTTTATGAGAAATGTTAAATATTATGGAATCAGTGTAGCTACAATCCAATATACCAACTAAAAACAGAGCATTTTGAATTCAAAACTAAAAAAAGTAGAAATATTTTTTAAACTTGTATCTTGATATGTAGATTTCTTGAAATACCAACTAAGTACATTTTTTAAATAATTTCAAGTGGAAATAATAGAGTGATTATAAACCATTTTGTAAACCTGTAAGACACCAAAGAACAATGTGTTTAAAGTCTTGTCATGGTAACATGTCCATAGGTCAATACTTTGCAAGTTTTGTGTGATAGAGAAACCCTAGGAAGTGTGTTGAATTTCTGGGTTTATTACCTAGACTTAGCGATTCGCTAAGTCTGTAATGGAGCTCAGCAGCAAGAACCTCTAATTATTCTGGTGCAAACTTTGAAAGAAAAACAAAAACCTGCAACTGCTAATATATGTTCATGGAAAATACATATTTGAGTAAGTAAAAATAAAATTAGATACTAATATTTAACCTGGATTTTTCATCTATTATTTGAGAGAAATAAAAATAAGGTCTTCATTAGGTCCCTTCAAGCAAGATATATTAAACTCAGTAGGATCTTTACCCTACTCTAACAACCAACTTGCTGTGATCACCTTAAAGGATAACAAGGAAAGTTACACAGAAAAGTAACACAGAGAAAAATGGCCATCTGTGTCTCCTTCCCACAAAGAAACAAATCAGAATATGTGTGAATAGAGAGATGGAAACAAACAAACAAAATAAAACATCAAAAACAAATTAAAGAAAGATTCATATAATTAAAACCAGAAGCCAACCAGTGACAATGATGAAAAATTGTATGTCCCTGAGCAATGCACCACTGGACTGGATTCAAAGCCGCGAAGCAGATAATGTACTTCCCTTGAAGCCAGTTTGAAGTAAACCAGACTAGCGAGTTACAAGTCCTCTGAAGCAGTTTCAAAGGAAAATTTCCAAAAGGTGTAAAAAAATCAGAATAAACTTTTCTGGGTTTACCTAAGCTTGATAATGCAGAACGTTATCTTGAGTTTAAGTTGTGCTGGTTCTACAATCAAACATGTCTGTGTATAATGGAAGGTTTACGAGTCAGGTCCCCAGCTTCATCGTGTGATGTCTTCTATGGACAAAACTCATCCAAAGTCAAGGCTTAGAAGATTGAAGTAAGACAATAGTTTAATGCTGGAGGAGATACATTGATGATGTAAGTACATTAAGGATACTGTGAAGTCAGATAATATCCAAGGAAGCTCACATGGAATGCATTCAGTGAAGCTCTTTATTCATCAAATAATTACTGCATACACTACACATACCAGGGGTGATAGTAGACACCAGTAACCCATCAGCAAATAAAGGAAAGTCCCTAACAGAAGTTTACATGGATGGGTGGCATGGGGGCAGATAAAATTGCAAGTGTGTGTGTGTGTGTGTGTGTGTGTGTGTAAATTAGGTAGTGATAATTGCTATAAAGAAATATAAAGCAGGGTGAGAGGATAGATTAGTGATTAGTGATAAGGGTAATGTTGACCTGGGATGCCTTTATGAGGAAGTGACAGTTGAAACGCTTAAATTAAGCAAATTCCCTTTTGGTGAACAAAACACAAAACATAAGAAGCAGAACCTGTGAAGAGAAGAGTGAATGATGCAGTGAAGGGCCAGATCATAAAAAAGCTCTTAGGCCATGGCAGAGTATTTGCAGTTTGACATTAATGAGATAAGGAGATAAAATCTGTGGAAGAAGTCAAGAGCTAATGACAAAATGGGATCAAATCAGCACTGCTTTATAACATCTGATTAAATACGGGGAGAAAGACAGATCTTCAGTGGAAAAAAAAAGTGCAATGTTTAAGAAATTGGTGTCTGAGACTATCTTCCCTGGATTTATATTCTGTATTCACCGTTCACTAATAGCTGTGACATTTGGGTAGGTTATTCAAATTTTGTTTAAATTTTCTCTATACCTTAGTGACCTCATCTATAAAGTTACAGTAATACTAGTTTGTTGTGAAGAATAAGTGACTCAAAGTATGTATTGTTGTCCCAGGTATATATTTTAAGCATTCAATTAATGTTTATTTATTATTCTTATTATAACTTATTTACTTATCGGACTTTGGTGCAAAATGTTGTTCTTAAGACAATTTGTTCATAATTTCAAAGTTATCAGATATAATGTGATAGCTAATGTTATCTGTCAGGTTCAACTCTTGTTTTTAGCTTTATTCACATCTATAATTTTTTTAAATTTATAAAACAAGGCCCTCTTAGCAGCTTCTGCATCTAGTGTAGAATTATAAGGAATTCAGACATGTTAGACAGTTCTCTCAATATGAAATATCAGATACACGAATGTTCACAGCAGCACTATTCCTGTAGCCAAAGGTTGAAACCACCTAAATGTTAATGAACAGAATAAATTAACAAAATGTGGTATAGCCATATAATGCAATGTCAGCCTTAAAAGGAATGAATTATTGATATATGCTACAATGTAAGTGAAACTAAAAAAAAATTATGGTAAATGAAAGAAGCGAGATGTGAAATATCACACATTATATAATTCCATTTATATGACATATTCAGAATAGGTAAATCTCCAGAGACAGAAAGCAGATTACAGGTTGCCAAGGATGGGGTAGAGGAGAGTAGGGAGTGAGTACTTAATGGGTATGGGGGTTCCTTTTGGAGTGATAAAATGATTTGCAATTAAGACAGAGGGGATGGCTGCACCACATTTTCAATGTACTAAATGCCACTGAATTGTACACTAAATGGTTAATTTTAAGTAAAGTAAATTTCACCTCAATAAAAAATCTTAGACTACACACCACACAAGTCCTTTTTAACTTGTTATTAAAAAATAACATTAAAAAATTTTAAACACATAAGAAACCATAATGCCATGTATTAGTAACTCTTTGGGCAGAACTCACTGGACATAAAAAGGAAGAAACTGTGCCTTGACCAGCAGTAGCAATTCAACGACCTCAGGGTCAAGATTATAACATTAAGAAATGTGAATTTTGAGACAACTTTTCAGATATTAAAGGATTTAGCAGGAGTTCATGGGTAGGGAGCCAGAAATAAGAATACAGTAATACCTTGGTTTGGGAGCATAATTTGTTCCAGAAACAAACTACTCATATTGCAAGACATCGCTCGTTTACGACATTAAAATGTATTAGAAATGTTTGCACGTCTTACAGAACACTTGCAAAACAAGTTACTCGCAATCCAAGGTTTTACTGTATAAGGAAAATAGCCAACTTGAAATAGTGGCTGAGAGGACATAGCAGAAAGCAGAAACTCGGTAGAGGATAAAAATAGAGAATACTGTTGTTATGTTACGGAACTGAATGTTTGTGTCCCTGCAAAATTCACATGTTGAAGGTCTAACTCCCAAAGTGAGAGTATTGGAAGGTGAGCTTTTGGGAGATAATTAGATTTAGATGAGGTCTTGAGAGCTGTGTCCCCATGATGGGGTTACTGTTCTTATAAGAAAAGGAAGAGACACCAGAGCTCACTCTCTCTCTCCCTCCCCTTCCACCCCTCCCCACTCCCTCTCTCTCCCTCTCTCTCCTCCGTGTGAGCACACAGTGAGAAAGTGACCATCTGCAAAGTAGGAAGAGAGCTTCACCAGATAACAAATCTGCCTGCACCCTGACCGTGGACTCCCCAGCCTCCAGAAATGAAAGAAATAAATGTCTGTTGTTTAAACCACCCAGTGTATGGAATTTAGTTAGTGCAGTCCTCGCTGACTCAGACATTAGCATTCAAAGTTCCTGTTTGCTTAATAATCCTTAAAGCGCTTTTGGAAAATAAATACATGACTCATTTTTTTATTTAACATTTGTGCCAGATTGCCTATTGGTGAATAAGCACCATTTCTTGCCCCTTATTTTTCTCTTTGTTCCATCACAGAGGCTGAAAGACTTGGAACTACATTTTATTTTATTATTATTTTTTTAATACTTGGCACCAGAGTCCTGAAGTACCTTCAGCCAGTGAGCTCTATTTGCACAAGGCTTAGAAAGCATGAAAGGGACACAAGCCGTCTTACTGTTTCTCTAGCAGAGGTGGAGGATGCTGTTGCCACAGGTTTTGCAGTGAGATCAAGACATTTCTCTGAAAATCAGATTCCTTCATACTGCAGGCAACTATCATCATTGGTATGGTTTCCTGTGATTCTTATAATTCCTTAATTCTCTGAAAGCTATGACTAAATCTGAAAGCTGGTGGGAGTTTTTTTTTCTGACCTTTCACCATCCATCCATTTCATGTGTTTGTAAACACCTACTTTGCTATTTAATTTCACTCTTGTTTAAAATGTATAAGAGGTTTCTGTTTTCCTGATCAAACTCTGAATACTACATTTATGTATAACTTTAATATTTGCAAAGTGTGTATTCTTGGTTCATTGGAGAAGTAGTTATTGCAAAAGTAGTTTACGGTATTTTTATTAAAGTATTTTGAGTTACAGGTCATTCAATATGTTACAACATGCACAATTTCATTTAATGATAAAGCAAGTCATCATTATTAAACCATCACCCAAGTCAGACTTAAACAGACATTTTTCTGTTAAAAAAACCTCTCTTCCCTAAATAATTTAAGTAACTCTACTAATATACTTATTTGCTATACTTTCTTCTTTCTGAATTTCAAGACAGGTAATACATGATAGATTATTAGATAGAAGATAGATAGATAAAATATAAATACATATGTACATGCACAAGTTTATAACCATGCAAAAACTCGACCATATAGATTAATATATCTTACAGGCACATTATGATCACAGGGCCCTCCTCAATTGCTCTGTATTTTACAATTATCTCTATTTGGTTCTTCAGAGATTTTTGTTTTTTTCCCCTCTTAAGGGCAATGCCCTTTATTATAAATGGAGAGGGGGTTATTGTAAAAGTTTTGAAAGGAAATTGAGGAACACAGGTAGGTTAATTTTAGAAAAGAGTACATATAAGAATTGATGATCTGGAAAATTATTCTCTTTAAATTATTCATTCTATGAATCCTGGAAAATCAGAGGTTTGTGTCAGTTTGAAGAGCACTGCAGCATATATGTCTTTATCTTCTCTGCCTCCAAAATAAAAGGTTCTAGGAGACTATAAGAGTCCTAGGAAGACTGTGGTGTTCCAATACATGAATAAATGTACTCATGTGCTTATCACAGGTGAACTCTTTGGAGTAATGTTTATTTACTTTAATTTATTAACTATCATGATGCTTCATTTTAATATTAAACGCATTTTGAAAGCAACTATTTTATCTTAGAGGCTATCGTGTCTTTCAATTTCTATATGCTTTTTTACAATTAAAAAATAGTCATTAGCCACTCACTATATGACAGCATTTTAGTGAATTGAGAACACAAAAGTGAGCTAGGCTCTCTCACAGTTCTGTCAGCCACTCCGTCTAGTGGTTCAATTTATTGCAGACAAAATGTCCAGAGTTTATTCCTAACACACAGGTCTATTGATTGCATTGTCAACCAGCTTTTCTATCTACCATCAGAAACACCACTCCACTCCCCTTCATCAACAACAAAAACAACAACAACAACAACAACAACAATAACAACGTGGAGTTTCAATTACTACATTACAGGAGAAAACACATTATAAAAATGTGTTAACATTTACTGTGATCCTAACATTTGCCAGATAATAAACCAAGCTCTTAACAAAAATTATCTGGCTGAATACTCAAAATATATTTATATAACATATGTGGTTTTTTTTTCATTTTCTATATAGACTGTAGATTAGATCATTTCAGTCACTTATACAAGGTTCCACATCCGTTCAGCTTTACTGCAGAATCCAGCTTGCTGCCACCATTCTAGTGTTTTAATTTAAGTTCTTCCAGAAAGGGACTCCTGTCTAGCTCTCCATCACGTACAGTTTTGCTTCAAATACACTAATGTGCTTATTTCCACTTCCACAGTACAACAAATGTTTTTCACTTTTCCCCTGTAGGACGTGACTTCATTATTATATACTAGCTAGAATATCCATTTCACATATGCATCCCAATCATGGCCCAGATAAATGTCCTTTCTTTCAAAGCTAAGATAAAATCCCATCTCCTAGAAGAAGTCATTACATGTTTACCACCCTTCCTTAGGCCTTGGCAAGTTTCATATAAATCAGATGTACCATATATCACCCATTTTTATTAATGTAGATTCTATTATAAAGGTATATTAATTCATTTTTATTAATTGATATTAAGGCACACTTTTATTTCATTTTATCCCTTTACTTTGTAGCTTCTACTTACCAAATTTTTTTTTGCATTAATTTTTCAGAATTCTTATGTTCTATTTGATTATTTCTATTTTCTTTTCTGTTTGTGTCTTTAATTGGTTTCAAAGTTACATATTTTTTATTCTACTTAATTTGATTAAATGTAAACATTTGAGCATGCATACTTGTACTTAACTGAATATTAAAAATTAGCTAATATTTCTAATCTGAACAATAAAATTATTACAGAACCATTCTATATTCTCAAGCACATTGTTATTAATTTAGATCCACTTACTTTTATTCTAAAATTATTTTTAATAAAAATACTATTATTAAAAATCATAGTCAAATTAGATTTGCCTAATGTTTTACTTGTTTTTCTTGCTTTTTGTACACCAATATTTATTTTCATGTTTAATATTCTACTTGCTGACTGACATCCTTTAACGATATATTCAGAGAGGATCTGAGAGTAATAAATTCTATTAATCTTTGTAAATCTGAAAATTCACCTTTCCTTTCAATAAAAGCTTAGTTTATTTTTTAAGATTTCTGATTTACTCCTTATATTTTCAGACATTTCAGGCTCAGCTCCTTGTGATAAGCCTACAGCCAGAGACTTTTTGAAATTTTAGGGATTCTGTGTATCCTCATTATAATTGAAAATGATTATATTCAGCTTTGATATTCTAAAAATGTTCAATGATGTGTTTGAGTGTCATTCCCCCTGATAAGGATTAGAGGTGATATTTCAATCTGAGATTTTTTCTTCTTTCTATTATAAAATGATTATAGCCATTATATTTATCAATTGTGCCTCTTCCCCATTCTTTCTTTCTTTCTGGAAGTCCTATAAATTGGGAGTTGGAGCTTCTTTTAAAAGACTCCCTTATCTTCCTTTTATATCCTGGTAATTTTCCTGAGGAAATCTTTATGGTTACTAATTCTTTTTTCTGTAAAGGTAATTCATTCTTTCACCTGCCTAATTTTTTAAATGACAATGTTTTTTATTTTTAAAAATTCAATTTTATTTTTTTAAATCTTTTTTTAAAAAACTGTTCTTTTTTTTCCTGAGACCATCTTATTTTTATTTAATTGATACATTTTTTATTTCAACAGACTTTGTCAAGGGAATATTCTCTGTTTTATTGTATCTATGGTAATTTTTTCTATTGTTTTGTAATTTTAAATCACGAATTCATCCACAGCAGTTATTAATTTAATGGAAGTACCACAGACCCTGGGTTATATAGGCATTTTGTGGAAGCAGTTTTAGGTTTGATTCTGCTGGAGTTACACTAATGCTAGGCATTTTTTTTTTTAAATAGGGGTCAATCCCATGAGGGTAGTATCAATTAGAATAGCACCTATTCTAACTGAAGCTTAAGATTCTAAGTGTTTAGAGGTGAACCTATCTCATTTTAGTTTCATATTGACTGAGGCCTCCTATTTGTATGTGTTTATTTCCTTCATTCTAACATGAACTTCTCTTATAGAAAAAATTATTTTTACCAATTTTCTTTTTCTGTCTGTGTCTTATACATTATAGATGCTAAAAATGTATACTTTTTCAACTAAATCAATCAGTTAGCAACTAAACATCATTCAACCTGAATACAAAAGAAATCAGCAACAGGAAACTAAAGAAGTCATAAGGACCCATGACTTATCCTATAAATTTTATCAACTAAATAATGTTCAAATAAATAAATTTAAAATAGAAATCCAATTTTTCTAATATTTTTAAGCTGTGTTTTTCTTTCATAAAGCCTCAAAGTTATTTTTCAGGGATAAAGTTTTATTTTCCCAAGCTCTCATGCAAATATTAGTTTCCCAAGAAAGCCATTATCTACTTCTCTCTGATAACAAAGTACTAAGCTCATATTGACGGAAAAATAAATTCCCTAAAGGATCAGGTACATTTTAAGTACATTAATTATAAAAAGTTTTAAATGTTAATCTGTGTGTAAAGCAATATTCAAAAAATAAACCTTCTGTTACATTAACCCAATAGTAAAATAATACAGGGCATTAGGAAGAAATTACACTATTGGTAATAAGGCCCTGAATAATGGATGATATTTGTATACTTGGATCATCATAGAACATCTTTCATAAATTAAAAGCGACAGCTATATCATTAAAATACTTTATGTTTGCCTCTAGAAAATGCATCAATATATGGTCAGGTTTGCAACAGAGTAATAAGATCTTCACTATAGTTCTTTACAGAAAATGTATCCCTCTAGAGGAGAACTACATCCTCTGCCATAAAGATGGACAATTAAAATTAGAGCCAATTATTTTCATCAGAATAATTTCAGAGAAATTAGAAAGTAAAATTGTAACATATTGGAAATCTAGCCTTTTGAATTAACCAGGGTTCATTTTAAACCCAATCCAAGGGAGTTTAATTACAAAATTACTAGACTTGATTTTAATATAGAGCAGCTATTAGTTGGGCTCCACAGGTAATTTAATCTAAAACACTAATCTATCTGCTTTAAAGAAAATGATTAAATATTATACTCCTTGGACTATGATGAGCAACATATTTCTATTTTATTTTTTATCTTTATTAAGTTTATTGGGGTGACACTGGTTAGTAAAATTATATGTTTCTAGTGTACATTTCTATAATATATCATATATATCACATATATCATATACAGTATATAGCATATATATGATATATGTGACATATATTTGACAACCTTTTCCCTCTTCAACCGTCTTCCTCCTCCTAACCCTCTGGTAACCACTAAACTGTTGTCTGTTTCTATAAGTTTTGTTTATTTGTCTTGCCTGTTTTTTTATTTCAGTTTTATAGGCAACATATGAGTGAAGTCATATGGTTCTTGATTTTTTCTGTCTGACTTATTTCGCTTAGCTTGATAATCTCAAGATCCAGCCTTGTTGTCTCAAATGACAGTATTTCATCTTTTCTTACAGATGAGTAGTATTCCATTGTGTATATGTACCACATCTTCTTTATCCAATCATCTTTGGAAAGACAATTTGGTTGTTTCCATGTCTTGGCCACAATGAATAATGCTGCAATAAACATAGAGGTATGTATATCTTTATGGATAATCTTTTGAGATTTTGGGGGTAGATACCCAAAAGAGGGATTGCTGGGTTGTATGGTAATTCTATTCTTAATTTTTGAGGAATCTTCATACTGTTTCCTATAGTGGCTGTACCAATTTACATTCCCACCAACATGTATGAGTGTTCCTTTTTCTCCACAACCTCTCCAACACTTGTTATTACTTGTCTTGTTGATAATAAGCATTCTCACAGGTGTGAGGTCATATCTCACTATGGTTTTGATTTGCATTTCCCTAACAGCTAGTGAAATTGATCATTTTTTTCATATATCTGTTGGCCATTTGTATGTTTTCTTGGGAGAAATGTCTGTTCAGGTCCTCTGCCTATTTTTTAATTGGATTGTTTGTTTTTTGTTGTTGTTGAGTTGTATGAATTCTTTATATATTATGGATATCAGCCCCTTATTGGAGGTGTTTGTAAATATCTTTTCTTTTTAACTTAGAGAGAAATTGTATCAAATTCTCTCTTAGCCCTCTCTCTCTCTCATTGCTTCATGTAATTAGAAAATGAAAGAGTTCCTCCAAGATTTAACAGAATGAATTTGCATTAAACTAGAAACCACTTCAACTCTAGACAAAATAAATAACTGCCTTGGCTTAATGCCACAGCTCAGACACTTGGGTCAGGTTTTCATTATTCTATCACTGCCTACCACTCAGTACCTATAGACTGTGAAATTTCACTTTTGCCCTCAGTTTTCTCATTATATAATGGTATCCATAGGAATTTTGGGTACATCAATGGCAAGAAAGATTGAGAAAGAGGAAGAAATAGAGACAAAGACAGTGATAGAGATAATGACAGAGAGTCTTCATCTATAGCCTGGTCCAGAGAAATTATTCAAGTACCTTTATTATGTTTTATCAATTATTACTATTTTTATTGTTTATATTATCATTATTATGAAAATTGATGGATTTTCAGATGCAGCATTATAATGTAACAAATTATTAGATACAGAATGCCTAATTTAAATTTATTTATTTTTCATGGGGAAATAACCCATTAATAAAAAAAATTAATTGTTCTGTAATTTATACTAACTAATCTCTTTGAGTTATAGTTAGGGGATTATTCATTCATTTGGTCATTCAACAAATACTTACTGAAATTTATATGTCTCAGGTCCTGATCCAATATTGTAAATACAGTAGAGATTAAAACAGACTTAATAATTGTCACCATGGAGCTTATATTATTAAAGGGACAGAGTGGATTGAGTATATACATAAATGTATGTATATAATGTGTGTGTGTGTGTGTATATATATATATATATATATATATATATAATGTATTAACTACATATACAATGTCAAATAATGGTAAATGTTATAATGTAGAAAATATAATTGGATATAGACAGTGTTGGGAAGTGAGGAGAGGAATTAATTTAAATAATGTGGACAGCGGGTTTCTGATTCAAATGAAATGCGAGAGTAAGCCATGAGAATATAATGAGGAGAGCAGGCAGTGTGATAGCAAAGGTAAAATACCTGAGCATAGATCATTTTTGTCATGTTTGTTCATAACACTAACCTAGCAACTTGGTCGAAATTGTTAAACACACTTTCATAATGCTGTTTTGTAACATCTGGCACAGAGGATACACAGCAGGTCCTCAGCATGTGATAGTTACTACTATGAAATGAGAAAAAAGGCTACATGACTGTTGAATTGGGAGGACTAGAAATATCTGGAGAGAGAAATTCTCTGGTAAAGAAGCCACTGAGGGCCCTTAAAATATGAGAAAGCACAAAAAAGAAAGAATAGCTACTACAAAACAGACATGGAAAGCCGAAATGTATAAATTAATCATTTTATGATCTCATCAAATGAAAGGAGTAGAAATGTCTGGTTTCCTTGAGTTTTTTTTTATTAAGCCCACCACATCTTCCCTAAATCAATTTCCATCACTCTGTTAGACCAGCCCACCAATGAAATCTTGTATGTGCATCATGTAAAAATTGCAAGTAGAATTAATGCTTGATATGAGTTTAAATAGACAAACATTTTACCTATATTTCTGTGATTCTCATCATATTTTAAAGCATTTAGAAATTATTCTAGAGCAAAGAATCTCAGCAAGAAAGTAACAGTGAAACAAATCAGAAAATATGAAGTTGAGTTGATTGAAGGAGTCTAGTATCTGCAAAATGCAGCATTAATAAGTTCACCTGCACTCAAAAGACATGTGCTAAACACTTAAATGTACAAAGTACTCCCTGACACCTGGAAAGAGACGGGATGAAAAGGAAATAATTTTGGCCCTAAAGACAAACTATAAAAGCAGTAATAAAATGGATGATAGCAGAGTCAACAAAAAGAACGAGAGTGTTCCAAAGGCTATATACATTTTGACAGAATTAACATAATAAAAAAAGTACATGTCTTTCAGAAAAAAAAAGTGGAGGGAATAAAGTTGTTCCAGTACTTCTATTACTAAATAGGAAGTTATCAAAGGTAGAAATGCCATAAGCTTATACTCTCTGTCATCCTCTGGTCAAGGAACTGAAAGTCTTGGCCAAGGGCTTCAGTATTATAGACCATCACTCCCCTAGGTTGATGCTATTAGCTCTAATCCTGAAAGTGCCTCTAACACCTATGGCCCCATGTTACTTAAGCCATTTTCTGACCATAATTTCCTTTATGACATAGCTTTGCCTGTAAGCAGAAACTATACTGATCATCTTAGTGTGACTTTATCATTCATGTGATTTTGTATTTCACACTTCTATTTCTAATTGATAAGTTGTCATTCTGTTTTTTTATCAGGCCCTGAGCTTGGATAATATGAATCTATCCTGAAAGACATTTTGATTCACATGCATCAGGATATCAGATTCTGCAATATTGAAATCCATATTAGTAACCCAAGTCAGTCTCCCAAGGAAACAGCCCTCTGCAAAGCTGTGAGACAGCCAGCAAGTATTTCCAGGAGACCCAACACTTCACTGGAATTATTTATTTCTACTGTTCTCCAGACATATTGTTCTCCTTTTGACTATGCTTGTTCAGAACAACTTTAGACATTTGGAAGTTGCTTTCCTCATATCTTAAAACCTTATCAGTCACTCCAGACCTTTAAAATAATTTTAAAACTACACCCTTTCCTGAAACCGCTGACAAAAATACGGTTTTGTTGTTTTAAGCTCCCATAATGCTTAGACTTTCTATTTGTATATATGTTTATATTTTTATACAACATATATGCAATATGTTGTATAAAAACATATATATGCATAACTATATTTCATATTATTTTATACTATTTTATACTTGTTTCACATTTATTTTCTTCTCTAAGTGATTACAAGCTACTTGAAAAGAAAGGTGAGATATTACAATTTATTATATGCAGTTCAAAAAATTTTGGAGATCTATTTTAAAACCTGGAAAAACTGTTTTCACTCTTTAGAAAATTTAATTTTGGGGGCACAGTTTTAGGTTCAAAGCAAAATTGAGAGAAAGGTCCAGAGATGTCCCCATAAAAGTCCCAGCCCCCACACATGCAGCATCTCTGTCTTATCAACATTCCCTACAAGAGTGGTACATTTGTTAGAACTGATGAACCTACATTGACACATCATAATCACTCAATGTCTGTAGTTTACATTAAGGTCCACTCTTGTACATTCTATGGGTTTGGACAAATGTATAATGACATGTATCTACAATTATAGAATCACAGAGAATAGTTTCACTGCCCTAAAAATCCTCTGTGTTCCATCTATTCATCCCTTCCCCCTTCACCCAAACTTTGGCAACCACTGATCTTTATATTGTCTCCATAATTTTTCTTTTTTCAGAATTTCATACATGTAGTGGGAATAATACCACATGTAGACTTTTCTGATCAGCTTCTTTCACTTAGTAATATGCATTCTCTCTTCCTCCATGTCTCTTTTAGGGCTTAATAGCTCATGTCTTTGGAGCACTGAAAAATATTCAATTCTCTGGATGGATATACCATAGTTTATTTATCCATTTACTTACTGAAGGACATCTTGGTTGCTTCCAAGTTTTGGTAACTATGAGTATAGCTGCCTAAATATTCATATTTGCACTTTGTGTGGACATAAAATTTCAACTCCTTTGAGTAAATACAAAAGAATGTGATTGCTGGATCATATAGTATGTTTAGTTTTTAAAGAAAACACAAACTGTCTTCCAAAGCAGCTGCACCATTTTCCATCCCCACCAGCAATAAATATAATTCTCGTTGCTCCACATCATCAGCAACATTTCATGTTGTCAGTATTCTAGATTTTGGTCATTCTTTTATGTGTGAAGTGGTATCTCATCGTTGTTTTAATTTTCATTTTCCTAATGACATACGATGCATCTTCATATTCTTATTTGCCATCTATATATCCTCTTTGGTGAAGTATCTGTTAAGATCTTTGGCCCATTTTTAGTCAGGTTGTTTATTTTCTTATTCTTACGTTTAAAAGTTCTTTGTGTATTTTAGGTAACAGTCCTTTATAAGATGTCTGCTGTAAATACTTATTTCAAGTCTGTGGCTTTTTTCTAATTCTCTTAAAATTGTCATTTGCAGGGTAGAACCTTTTAATTTTAATGAAATTGAACTTATCAATTTTTTAATGAATTATGCCTCTGGTGTTATATCTAATAAGTCATCACTGAAATTCATCTATGTTTTCTCCTATGTAATCTAGGAATTTTATAGTTCTGTATTTTATATTTAGGTCTGTGATCCATTTTGAGTAATTTTGGTGAAGGGTTTAAATTCTGTTTCTAGATTTACTTCCTTGGATGCCAAGTTTTTCCACTACCATTTGATGAAAAGAATACCTTTACTTCATTGTATTGCCATTGCTCCTTTATTAAAGATCATTTAAGTATATTTATATGGGTCTATTTCTGAGTTCTCTATTCTGTTCCATTGATTTGTTTGTCTATTATTTCATCAATACCACACTGTCCTGATTACCATAACTTTATAGTAAGTCTTAATGTCAGATAGTATCAGCTCTCCAAATTTGTTTGTCTCCCTTGATATTGATTTCTCTGCGTCAGACTTGGACTATTATGGATTGAATGTGTTTAATGTATCAAAGTCTCTCTAAGCATTGTATATTGGGTTGTCAGAAAAGTCATGACATATTTTTTTCTGTTTTTCGTTGCAAAAACGCGTCATGACTTTTCCAACAACCCAATATAAGCACATAGATTTAATTGCCAACAGCTGTATAACTTCATTCTGATACTATTTCTCAGAAAAAAAAATCACCCTTAATATTATTTTATGTCAAATAAGAGTAGAAAAATAATATTACATTGCTGTGAGAGACTTAATAGGAATGGTTTACCTGGAAAGTATAATAAAGACTGTCGTCCATGTAGAAGGCAGGGGTCATTTCCTTTCAGGCTGCTAGCTGTCAACTGTACCTCTTACATGATTTTGCTTAGCACAGAAGTGCAAATGACATTTGTAGGCCAAATAGATAAGAGGGGTTTCTTCGGCTCAAGCTTGGCCTTGTTGGTTTTAACTCCGGAAAGCTACCATTTCACAGAACAAGGGAATGATATTGTTGAGTGCATTCATTCTTTTGTACTGCTTTTAAACACTGTATGAAAAATAAATAATTGATCCTCAGGAACCCCTTATGAGCTTTATTTGCCCAGTTTTATAAGGAGAGGGATGGAGTGGTCTAAACCCACACTGAGGACCTGTGTCAGAACAGTCAGAGCTCAGGAGCATCTGAAGACAAACCTGTGCTCAAACAGGGACCTGTATCATTCTTAATCTCTGTGAAGTGACACTGTTAACTATAAAGTGAACTTTCAACTGAAGGAATTTTCAGGCTAATACTAACATCCATTTCCTGGTGTAAAGAAGAGCATAAATGAGGTATAAAATTAATATTTTAGAATTCCTTCAGAATTGTTTTTAAGAGAATTTAGTCTATTTAGAATTTAAGCCAGAAAAGACATAAACATACTTTTTGTATCACACAGTCAGCCAGCATTGGGCATTCTCTATGTTATTTATGGCCAGAAGTATGAGCTTGGATCTAAGCACTAAAGGTATTCTAGGAACGGTAGGGGCAGGTCTAAGAGAAGTGGCTGAGGGGTCTTCTGGGACACCCTATCCTATGAAACAGAAGTCAGCCACAGGGAGTTAGACCCACTTACATACAGCCAGCTTTCTCGTTAAGAATCTGGTAATTCTGAAATATTAGCCATTCCAATGGATCCTCTATCCCGATGCCTGTGAATTTTAATAAGACACAGATAATAAGTTAAAAAGCAACGGATATTTGACTAAAAGATGTATAACATGGCTTCCTCTCCGCTCTGACACAGTGTAACTCCGAGGACTGCACAGTGTTCTCTCCCCCTGTCCTCCAAACCACTTGTTCACGTGGCACTAAGACTTTATACATAAGCAAAGGTATTTGTCAGAGTGACAGTTGCTTATGGCAAGAAATTGTGGTACCCAGTTTATCAGCAACACATTCAGAGGCCCAAATGGAGACTACAACTTGAGTAGGGTAATGCCAGGACCCAGAAGAAGACAGCAATAGCGGTGGTGGCAGTTTGCAAGAAAATGTGACACTCTCTAAAATACCAGTCAGGGCCCCTTGTTTGAGAACCAATGTTCTCCCATCTGCTCTAGAGGTAAGCTGCCTGTGTGATGCCTCATCTGCTTACAGGCTGGTGAAACTTAGGGAGACAAAGTAAAGTAGATTTGGTGTAACATTGATGGTTTCTATATAACTATTCTGTAATATTTGGAAGTTAATTGATATTTGTGCATGTGATGGTCACAACTTCTGATCTTAAGAGGTTTGCTGTGTGATATCTCATTAGTGTGATTTCAAAGTTATAATAATAGATCCAGACAAACCATCATATAAAACCTATTCAAAATCTATTCAGATGTAATATTAATATCTATAATAGGTGAGGTCCTGACATACAGGGAAATAAATTTGAATAGAGGACAGAATTCTGCCAAAAAGATTAGAGGTAGAACAGAATTACATAGGGAAATAAGGATTCCAATAAGATGGCATTAATGGTCCTCTAGAGGCAGATGGGGAAACATTTTAAATATCACAAAAAATTAAAACAACAACATCCTAAAACCAAGCCCCAACTAAAGAGTGAAGAGAGTTATATGAAATCTGAGAAGTGTCTGAAGAATTGTGAGAGGAAATAATGTCAAAAGAATTGACTGATCACGAGATTTAAACCCAAGAATGTGGGCTATGAGAACTCCTACTTCTTAAATTTAGGAAGTCCCTTTTAATGTCACTATGCATAGAACCGGAAATGTTCATAGATAAGAAGAGCAAAAGCCCTATTCTGTCCCAGATTAGGGGACTCTTGTCAATAGGAACCTCAGGACACCAACTGGCTCCGAAGGCAGGGCCCTGTCCTTGGTATGGATGTGTCTTTTAATTTAACCCTGAGGAGATTTAGAGTTAAGCGTTAAGATGATGAAATAAATGAAACCCATCTTTACTTCTGTTTTTGCATGATAAGAAGTTCACCCATTTTATGTCTCAAGGATTGTTACAGACTCTGAGATAGAATGACAAACAATAGACTTTATACCCTCATGGAGTTTATAATCTAGAGAAGATAGAGAGTAATCAAAGAAACACATAATTATATATAGTGTGTTATTGTAGTTCATCAAATCTGAAATGTCATCAGCTATAAAACATGTTATTTTGCATTACTAAAAAAGTAAAACTAAAAATTAAAAAAAATCCTGATAACTAATCTATGGTGCTATGCTTTTTTACCCCTTAAATTTAGACAGATTTCATTATATAGCAATCACTCTTAGTCATACATAGAAAAACAAATGTAAGTGAAATCAACTGGATAATGTTTTCTTAAAAATGCTTCCTATTCACAATCAAGCTGCCCCCGGTGGTACTGATGCCATATTACACACACACACACACACACATATACACGCACACACACGCTCAGCCGTGCGCGCTGGCACACACACGGCATTCTTTATGTTATCAGGAATGTTAATGTTACAGGATTTCTTACAAATCACTCTATTTTTCTTTCCGAATTTTCTTCTAAGTCGCTGAACTCCATTCTGCAATTTTGGTGCCAGTCATTTCCAGCTTCGCATGTGAAAGGCAGTCTTTGTGCACTGAATTCAGTAACAAAATATAACCCATCTTCATCTGTTGTTGGTGTCTCTATTTTTCATGTACCATAAAGAAATTCACTGTTGCTTTGTGAGTAAATATGGAGATGTAGTCATTCCTCCATTGACTTATACTAGCTGCACTGTCAAATTCATGCCACACCGCTATTCCTATACATTTCTGCATTCAAAATGTTCAGTGTTTATTTTACTGCCAAACCAGTGTCATTTAAAAAAATATTTTAAAATGGCAATTAAATTTAACAAATGTAAGGACAAAAATACACATAACTCTACAATTTACAAGCTCATTTTAGAGTGGTAAGTCTGCAAAAGTGACAGAATGGTAATTTTAAAGAAATGGCCAAGGAAACCAGCTTAGACAAGAGAATAAAACACTTTACTATGTTAAAAACTACTGACATATCAAGATAGAAAATACTTTTTGAAATCTCAGCACATTCAGTGACAAAAGTGCAATAATGAACTGAGTGGTAAAATCTTTTGAAGTAATTGTAGCTACATTTTCAAATTAGAATGTGTTTTGGGACTACGTAACTCTAAGACAATAGATGTAATAAACAAAATTCAAATATTAAGATTTTATATTTTTCTATTATTAACAATATGATGCAATTTGAAATTTTTACAATATTGATTTTTTTAATTCTCAAAGAAAACTCAATCATAGAACTGTACATTAAGATGTAAAAATATACACATTAACCTTAATTCTTCATAATTAAGGTTAATACTTTAAAATATATGGTCTCAAAGTTCCTTCTCAAATTTAAAACACTATATTTTATAATAACAAATACAATAAATACAATAATAAAATAATATTATTTAAAAAAACATAGTTTTCTTAAGTTTTTAATTTATTCATTAAAACTGCTTTTTAAATTTCTAGAACTGGGTAACATCAAAACTCAGATTAAAAAATTTATATTTGTTAGCTTTGTTGTAGCACTAGTCTGAGAGATAAACTACATACCTCTTTTGTATCCTCTTTCTGCTCAAAGATTTAGGTATATATTCACATAGTCTCAGTAGGTTTAATTTTGTTAATTTTACCTTAAACTATTTCTCAAATGAATCTCCTCATTCGTCATAGTGTCACTGTCATTGCTCACTTTCCTTTCTTATAATTTCTCAAAACAATAACAATAATATCAATATCAAACAAACCAAAAAACAAAAATCCCAGTGAAATTATTATAAGGACACAAGTATATAGCACTGAATTCAAAGAAAATAACGTAGCCAGTACTTGGGAACAATGGAAACTGAAAACATAAAGGTAAGAGAAGCCAGGCAGTGCCTTTTCTCTCGCCTCCTTGTTCCCAATGTGTTTACCACATTCTTCTCTCTCCATTTCCCTCCATATCTCTCTCTCCCTTCCCCTCTCCCTCTCTACTCTGCTGTTCAGCCTACATATTATAGTAGTATATGATGATCCAGGATTTCAGGTTTACCTGTTACAGCTCCATCAGCACAAAGAAGGTTTTCACACCTAATAAATTCACAAGAAGAAAATCAGATTGCTCTGACTTGATCCAGGTGGATATGCTGGGTCTGATTATTTTTGGTCAAGACATAGAATCACTTGTATTACATACCAATGCAGTTGCTAAAGCTTGTATCTGTAACGCCACATAAGGAGGATACATTTCTGGAGAGAGTAGCCTCATTATAAATGATACAAAACCCCAAAAATGTCTATTACAGCATGGTGTCTGCATCCAAAACCTTTCCATTCTAGTGGAAACCCAATTTTCTAGACTGATTTTTTTAATGGTTTAAAATGTTAGGAATCCTTTTGACAATTCTTTAACACTCAGTTTTGAACTCATAAGTTATATGGCTATAGAAGTCACTGTTGAAAAAACTGAGAATCAAAGGGGTGGAAAGGTTTTTCTCCAAGTTAGACTAAGTCTACAGAATTTAGAATTTACATTAGCTCTACCAACTCAATGCAATTCCTCTAAAAAACTCCAGCTATTTTTTTTTTTACAGAAAATGAGAAGCTGATGCAAAAGTTCATAAGGAAATAGAAAATAAACTGAATATCCAAACCAAAGGCGAAAAAAAAATGCTAGAGAACGAATATTTCCTGATGTTGGAACTTACTCCAAAGGTCCAGTACTCAAGAGAAGATGGCTCATTATACATTCATATAGACCAATGTGTGTGTGTGTGTGTGTGTGTGTGTGTGTGTGTGTGTGTGTGTCTGTGTGTACATATATAAATATATATCGCAACATTATTCAGCCATTGATATTAAAAAAAAGAACAACAGAATCTTGTCATTTGTGCCAAATTTGATGGATTTTTCAGGGTGTTTTTCTAAGTGAAATAAGTCAGACAGAGAAAGACATCTACCATATGATATCACTTATATATAGAATCTAAAAAACTATACAAAAAAACAAGAAACCGAGTTCATAGATACAGAGAAGAGATTGGTAGTTGCCAGAAGAAGGGGATTGAGGGTAGGTGAAATGAGTGAAAAGTGTTAAAAGGTATAAATTTCAAGTTATAAAATAAATAAGTCATGGGGATAATGCACAGCATGGTGATGACCATAGTTAATAATACTGTATTTTATATTAGAACGTTGCTAAGAAAATATATTTTAAAAAGTCCCATCACAAGAAAAGAAAATGTAACTAATGTATCAGAGTATTTCTACATTACATCTGTTGCCCTGGTTTGAAACACACCAAAAGAAAAAAAAAGTCTCCAAGTTATCGTTGCTTTCAAATATGTAGTCAATGACTACAAAATAGAGCTAGCTAAAGATTTTGTTTTCACTTGTATCCTCTATGAACTGAGTTTCTACATAGTATTTCTGGCAGTAAGTGTGGATCAGAAGAGGAAGTGCTGAAATGTGGACATCATATACATTGTATTGCTTGGGATGAGACATGGTCTTCAAGGCAGACTTCTGTGATCAGTGCAAGAAAGTAAAGCCTTAATACAAACATAAACTTAAGTATTTTTATTGCCACAATTCTGATGAAGAGTTTTAATATAGAGGTAATTGATATTAAAGGAGGCATAATAAAATATAAAGGGTTTATGTCTCAAATTACATCAAGGTGATTAGCCAACAAATTTTCATTAGATTCCTACCATGTGCAGTTTGCTGCATTAGGCAAACAGACTCAGATTTGAATAAAACTAAAATAATTTTGGTTCTTAAGAAACTGCCCTGTGGTACAGAAACATTAAAATTATAATTCACAGACATAGACAATAGTTTAGTGGTTATCTAGGGTAAGGGGGGAAGGGAGTGGCATATGAGGGTAAACGGGATCAAATATATGGTGATGGAAGGAGAACTGACTCTAGGTGGTGAACACACAATGCAATATATAGATGATAAATTATAGAATTGTACACTTGAAACCTATGTAATTTTACTAACCATTGTCACCCAATAAATTTTAATTAAAAAAGTATTACTAGCAATTAAACATTATATATGTTTAATTATATATATATAATTATATATATATGATTTCATTTTATATATATATATATATATATATATATATATATATATATATATAAAATGAAAATATAAGAAGACCTTACCTGGTCTGATAGTTAATGAATAATTTTCTGAGGATGCACCTTAACACCTGTGAAATTATTTGGTTGTAATTAAATCATTTCCCTAGCTTGACAAAATAAAGATGAATCGCAGCTTCTTCATTCAATAAATTCTCTACTCCACCAGCTCTGGGTGAGCCAGTAATTCATTAAGTATTTCTTCATTAATGTAATTGGTGCAATGTTTGCTATTATCAAATGAAAGTATGCCTGAAATTTCCCTCAGATTGACACTGATCTGTAAATGAACATTATAGAATGTATATTCATAAAGCTAAAAATTTACTTAATTGTAAGTATACATAACCCTTTTTTGTACTCTTTGTCTAGGGGACTGGATGAAAGATTTATAAAGACTCATGTGAAAATCTTCATGGTGATTAATTAAGTAGCATTTCTACAATCTCTCAGTCTGGAAACTGACTATGTGGAAAGGATAAAATTTGCTTGGGATGTGTTAGTCTTATAGAACTTGAAATGGCTTTTAGTGATGATATCTGACTCTATTGAATTTAAAAATCATGTGTAGTAATCTGTCCAAAATGTGTACTCAGCATTCATGATACTCATTGGTAGATAGCTTTTAAATATGTAAATAGGCATTAGCTTATCTTTTTTTTAGTTTTTTTATTTTTGCAATAAATATTGTACTTTAGACACTCTTATAAGCACCAGAGAATATTAAATTAAATAAGCCTGACTGTCCTGAAGGGATTGAAATTTATTGTTTTCTGATCTTTATGGCAAAACTCAATTTCTCCTTTTGATATAGCAGTGAATCATTAGATTTCAGAATTTCCATCATGTTTTATTTATATAAGTGCAAATTTCTATACTTTAGTGGAGTTCATCACTAAGCAATACCTAATCAAGTTGTCTCTGCATTTCAGTATATTTCTTCATTGCTGAGAAATCAATGATTAGCAAATTTTTAGAAAGATAAATTCTAAAAATTATGCAAAAATTATCTCTCATAGTTAGCATTTATGAAGGGACTACTATGTCCTAGGCACTGTATATGGGTATTATATAATCACAATAATTCTTCAAGGAAAATATTATTGTCCAAATTTAAAAAGAGAGTGGAGTTCAGAAATGTTAAATAGCTGGAAGAATTTTATACAGCTGGTAATTGGTACTATCACAATGTGCGTTTGACTCTATGGTCTATGTTCCTTCTATTGTTTTAATATCTCTACAACTACTTTTCCTGACTCTTTCAGAAAACAGTCTGTGTTGTCTTTAGATAATGCTTTTTAGAAGCAACAGGATATTTTAGAGCAAGTAATATAATGTCTTTGGAAATGTTTGCTTGCATCAAATAATTCCTGGCAAGAAGATGTATTTTATGAAACAGGCCCCATTACTATACTGCCTAACTCACTGAAGTTGAAAGCCTTAAATTATATCCTAGTAGCTAATATAGTTTCAAAATGTTCTCCATGATTTTCATTGAATCATTTATCTATTGCAGAAATATGATGATGTCCAAATTGGTTTATTGGAACTGCTGGTGACTCCCAGGTTTCATCTTTCCAATCATTACAATTTACAGATTTTTTTTGGCCTTATTACTGGGACGTGTGCTAACAAGCAGCAGAAAATGGAAACAAATGACTATTCATTGTTTGACTCAGCTCTCTATTTAATAGTGATGATCTATTAGCATTTTAAAATTTTCAAATTGAACTTGTACTCTCACCAGTAATTCACTAAATTTTAATCTTATCTGGAATGCTTACTTGGAAATCTTAATCTTACCTGGAAATCCAGAATACTAAATGCTGTTTTGCAACCTGTTGTTTAGAAATAGTGATTTTTGCACCAGTCACTGCAGCTCTTCAGCTCCATCCGAGTTTATCCTTAATATTTCTAAAGAATTCAATTCTTTATTCCTTTTTTGTATTTAATAGGAAGAATTGCATAATGGTATTCATTATTTTTAACTGTGAAACATGCCAATGTCAATGCTAGGAATTGGACTTTGAGAGTTCAAGTTACCTTTAAAAAATTGACAATATCACTTGAAGGCTTATTTTTCACAAATTAGTCTAGCCTCACCTGTACATTATACTGTAACATTCAACTTACTCTGTTTCTTGACTTGAGTAAGCAGTTCCTAAGAAATATCCAATAGGATTACACTTGTGAATAAAATGAGAAAACTGGTTTGGAAAGGCAGTGCCTTGTGAGGGTTTCACTGGACAGACTTCTATTGGGGTTGATGATCATTATGTAACATACAGATAGCCTCTGTGAGTCTTCAGTTCTGCATCTTGGGATCTCGAAATTTTCTTTTTTCCCTTCACTGACATAAATTCATTGCTCATTATTTGACTTTAGCTCTGAATCTACTCTTAAACTTTCTATAGCATTGATGGGTCTAGAATGATATAAACTGCATTTCTTAGACATCTTTGTCAGCTAGTTTGCTGGTAATTTCTGCCAATGGAAGCCAGAGAGGGAGACTGAATGCTAAGGAAAATAAATAAGTGACTCCCTTCCTGCATTTAGTTTCTAAAACTGTCCCTCATCAAAAGAGAGCAGCCAGCTCCAACTCCAGCCCCGGGATTCTATTGTGTCTCCTGCCACCAACCATAAAGAGGGCCCTCAGAGATACCAGTAGCATCTTATACTTGGAGTTACAGCTCCCTGGTCTGAATGTCAAACAGATGATATCCCCATCACAGAGCCTCTCTGCATAAGTCCAAGCACTGGCCCTAAATGATCCAACCTCTAAACTCCCAGGTTCTGTCAAGACCACTCATCCCTTCGGTTTCCCCAGTTCTAGGGGTGATGGCCTCCTCCTGCAGATATTAATCTCTGAGTAACCTCAGCATACCTTTATGCTTTTGGGGCTTTCCACTACCTGTGTAAACAGCTTCCTGTATTAAATCATTTTTCATTAAAAAATACTTAACATTTCTTTTTCTCTGATTAAACTTAGTTTCATAAATACATGTTTCCTTACACAAGTGTCATATTTTACCCAGCATGGAATCATCGGTAGCATTTTCTGGCTAAAGGCACGCTGAAACAAAAGTTATCTAATTTTTAACTGAAACTCATCATTTAACTTTGAGTCATATAAGAAAGAGGGTACACATGATATCTGAAGTGAGGCATACATGAAGGAGAGATACTTTGTAAGATCACCTCTTTTCACATTAGAAACAGAATTATATTATTGGAAATCAGAAAAGGGACCTTCCTGCAGGCTATAAATCAGATTCTAATATGAACAGGCAATAGACTGAAAGATGTGACCCTGATAGGATTACTGTGCACGCTTGCTCAAATGCTCTAAGGGAATTATTAATCATCACTTAGTAATCTAGTTTCCTCAGCCAAGTCCTTTCTGATACACTGGAAGGAGCTTACAGAAACCACTGGCACCCAGAGAAACTCAGGCCAAGTAGAATGTTTTTGAAAGATCCACATCTAAATAATATCTGCTATTATTTCTGAAATTTCTAGATTTAAGAATGAACATGTTATAAGTTTGTGAACAGAAACATTTGCCAAGAAGTAAAGTCTGACATTTCTGTTCTACAATATTAACTTCTTAAAGATACATGTTCTTGGGTAGAGAACCAAAACTAAACACAATAAACCATGCCAATATATGTTTCATGTATAAAGATGAAATAAAGACTTTCAAACTTGCAAAGTCTCAGGATGTATGCCACCCACACAACTTCTCTACATCAGATACTTGAGGAAGTTCTCAGCCTAATGAAAACTGAAGCAGAATAAATTGAAGACGGGCTGCCACAAAGACGGGGTTCAGTTTGAAGATTACTGATATGAATTTATGTTTGGTAACATGTTGCTTTAACATTGATTTACTTCAAAAGTAGCTAATAGTCAGTGCAAATTATATAGCTATATAAGGAGGCAATGGGTAAACCTAGCTCTGTACTGCCTCATTTATTTCTAATTGAGGCACACCCAAGTTCAAGAATATTTTAGCCACATTTTAGAGGGAAATATCTACCAGGTCAGAGGTAAACTATTAAAATGAGGCTTGCTACTTTTTGTCTTTTAATTACCATACAAAGATAACTAACAATAGAACTAAAGCAGTAAGATTTTGGACCTGAATCTGTCAGCAATTAAGAATCTCCCCTTATCTGCATTTCTGTCTCAATATAAAAGTTTTAGTTTACACCTTTTTAGGAGTCATGGCCAGCCACATTTTCTTGATACAGAGATTTAATATATGGAGGAATCAGTGACCAATAAGGCCTTTAGAACCTGTACTAAAATATTATACTATGATATGTTGTTTCAAGATGGTTAACAGCATAGAAGGTAAAGGAATATCTGTCCATTCAAATTCCAGTTCTGCCTCATACAAACTGAGTTACCTTGTCAATATACTATACTCCTCTTTTCTTTATTTTTTTTATATTGAAAGAAAGCAGTTAATAGTATTTAGTTTATAGGGCTGTTATGACTGTTAAATAAGTCGTATTCTTAGCATACAAAGGCTTAAGCAGTATTCTAAATTATAATACTATAGCATCTGACAATTTTTATACCTCTATGTTTGATAATGTGATTTTTAATATACAATGTAATTCTCAAAGAAATCAAAATAGAAGTGGCACAATATTAACAATACACAAAATAACTTTTAATATGGTGGTAGAGAATTAAAGTATGCTAAAGATTTTTTTGTGTGTGTGTGTATAGTAGTAGATGTAAGCACATTTATAGTTGAATCTTTATATTTTGATAATGAAATTAAAAAGTTCATTGTTATAACCATTAGTGGAATAAAAATAATAAAATGAAACTTCCAATTCCCTAAACAGAAAGGAAGTGAGAAATATATGAATGCAAACATATGTATTCACCCTATAAAGGAGAATACTTATCTCAAACATGTAAATGATCAAAATTGATTATATAATTGTCCCTCCACAAGCATGCATGCACGTGTGCACACACACACACACACACACACATCTTTACTTTCTAAGTATGAATCTAATTGAGTTTATTTAACATCAGTGTGATAAAACTTGATATTATAAAAACAAAATTCAATTAACAGATTATTCTAAAGAACAAAATAACGGTTAGATCATAAAAGAAACAAAAGCATAAATTACTGGTTATTTACAGACTCAAAAAAAACCAATCTAAGGCATGCAGACTAAGCTGTATTCTGAAAAAATTCCACAGCTTTAAATTGTTCTGGATACAAATAATTAAACCTTTAACTAAAGAATTTTGAAAAGAAACAAACTAAAGAAAATAAATAATTAATGATTTTAACAGAAAAATAAACTAGCTTAGAAATATGTGAAAATTATCAGATACTAGAGTCACATATTTTCTTAAAAATGTAGGGAAGAGCCCCCAGAACTCTGTTTCGACAGATGAAGAACATAAAGAGAAAACACACATATGTGACATTGTAAATAATAAGAGCAACAAGTTACAAATTCAAAGAGAATATATCATATAAATTAAATTATTATAATTTGAATAGGTGCTTTTTACAATAGTTTTAAAATGACAATTGTTTTTCCCTGGAAACAACTGAAACTTGCTAAAATTTTCTCAGCAAGAGGAAGAAATACAGACTAATTGCCCTGAATAAACTGAAAGTTTTATCAATGATATACATCACAAAGAGCTTAGTGATTTTATAGATAAATTCTAGCAAAGTGTAGGAAGATGTTGAAGTACTTTATGAGATACACAAACACAGAATTATTACAAATTCGATTCATGAGGTGAATATAAAATTCACTGGGGTAGTGGTAGACTTAAAACTAGGCTTAAATGAACCCAAATGACAAATGAACCCAACTAAGAAAATATATATATATATATATTTTTATAGATATATACACATCTATATTACAAATATAAATGGAGAAGTCCCAGGAAAGATCATTATTAACCAAATCAAACAAAGTGATGAAAATAGACCATGGTCAATTAGATTTCTATCTAGGAAGAAAAGGAATGATTCAACATTAAGAGTTTTATTTACAGTGCTCATTCCATTCATGCATTATGCTAAAAAGTATAATGATATAACTAGATACTATAATGCATTAAATAATGCATAATTAATTCTTATACTCTTTTCTGCTTTGACAAAAGATAAACTTAAATGATGCCTAGAATGGATTAACTATAGCAAAATTAAATATATAATTTGTATATAAACAGCAAACTCCATATTAAATAACCACACAACTCTCAGTGAAGTTAACAATAAAGCAAATTTCTCCAACTATTTAAAATCTTTTAAATACTTTATACAATGCAAGACAAAGAAAAAGTTGAATAGCACTTCCAGAGAAAAAAAATCACATAGGCATATGCTTAGTGCTAGTCAAAAGCACATTATGGGCTGGCCGAGTGGCTCAGTTGGGTAAGAGCTCACTCAAGAGTGTGAGCTCTGAGCAACAGCGGTTCGAGTCCAGCCCGAGCTGAGCAGCCGCTGAGCTGCCAACAGGTGGCAGGATGGCTCAGCTAAAAAAAAATACAAACAAACAAAAAAACAAAAGCACATTATACTCACATCTAGCTTGCTCTTCAATTCATCTTAAAAATCTTTCCATATACTCCAGTAATCTTTTGTCACATTCTACTCTGAAGATGTTACATACAGTTCTTTAGTGTTGTCCTGAACCTCCCTCTCATCAGCTTCAAGGATAAATGCCACTACCAGAGAAGTAAAGATAATGATGTAGACACTGCCTCAACTCACTTCCTTTCCACACAATTTACTCTTTATCCAAGATAATTCCTTTTATTTTTCCTCTCATCACAGTGGAAGATCTGATTTTTGTATCTAAAGCTAATATCTTTCTTGAGTGGCACTTAGAACTGTTGTTTTAAGATAGAAAAAAAATTGCATATATTCATCTGATCAATAGAGCAAGGATGTTCTAGGTAGCGAGAGAGGATGGGGTATAGTCAAGAAACAGGTCTCCAAGTCAAAGCTCTTCCTTGAAGCCACCAAACTAGAGTTCTCAACTTCACTACTGTTCTCATATAATAACGCCCTGTGCTTATTGCTTATCATATATCAGGTAATATTTATAGTAGTTATATCTATATTAGTGTCTTACCTTTTTCTCCACTATGCTATAATCTCCCTCAAAATCAATCATGTTAATAAATTCATTTACTACTTGTGTAATAAATTCATATATTTATTGAACCCTTATCAAGTGTCATGCATTCTAACTAAAAGGTGGGGGGAAACATAAGAAATAAACTCTATTGAATTGGACAGAGGTGTAGAGGGTTAGTCAATTGCTTATATGACTAAATATAAAATTATCAAAGTTCTAGGCCATGTAAAGGAAATGACCAAAGATGTGTAATGCTTAGAAATTATAATTGAAAAGTCTGATTCAGTGTTGATAAGTAGAAAATGTTTCACTGAAGTGATATTTGAACTGCAATCTTAAGCATAACTAAGATTTAATTGGACAAATGGAATAAGTAATCATAACAGGTACTCACGGCTGATGATTTAGTATTTGTTAAACTTTCCATTGCAATTGGAAAGTCACATAGAAGTCTATAGGTCTTTGCACTTAGTTGCAACACTGAAGTTATGATATAAATCATGTCATTAGATGATGCAAAAACAATTACTAAGCACCTGCTTCTCAGTCAGTGTACCATGTCAATTAATAAATACTGCCTTTTCCATTGAGCACCCATGTTGTGGGATTTAAATAGTTACAAAAATCACAGTCCCAAACATTAATTTAATAAACACTAAATGAATGTATGCATTAACAAAAATAATATATAGTGTGTTTTTGAAGAAATACAATTTCTTCAACTAAAATAAAGGGAGCTAAGAAGAGCTGAAACCTGGAGCCTTCCGATTCTGATGCATGCTTGCTTCTTTCCAGCTCATCTCCAAGCTGCAGGCAAGGCCCAGAATGCACCATCCCTCATACTGACAGGGAGAGCATGTTTTCTCTCACTGGTCTTCTTGGCTTACACTGTTCCTGGAAGGAGGGGACCAATGTGGCCTATGGAAGCAGAAGCTTCTCTCCTTGGAATAGAGACTACAGAGAGAAATCAAATTAAATCTCAACTTCCCCCCCCAAAAAAATTTAAATGATTTGTTAAGAATATGTATATATTTAATTTCATCAAAAACTTTAAGAAACAGCTGCATCTGCCAAGATGTAAATGATGAGAGAGGGAGCTTGCTGATTATAATCATGCATTAACTGTATGCTTAAACTCAGCATATATACTGTGGTGTGGTGAGTAATGGGTTGTCATGGCAGATCCAATTTGGATGATATAAAGCCTCTCTATTAATTAGTCATAGCAGCAGTCCTTCCAACTCCCCTCCCCACCCCCACCCCCACCACCATAAGCAATTATTCAGTTATTCATATGGAAGCAAGCTCTGAAAAGGTGGGAGCCAATACAGTATAGACGGCACAAAGTCATTCACACTTCACTACTGCATTAGGACAACCCAGCTGATGAGGTATTCGGTGATTTCCACTTATAGTAACAAAAGAAGCAGCTGCACCTCTAAACTTGCCAGTAACAGTATTCTTAGAACAGTCACCAAAAAAGCATCATGTTAACTTCAAATTCATATTTTGTCTGTTAAAATTCATGCCTCTAATCCCTTCATTGGATCACTGCTTTGTTGCAAAGTAGCATCATTTACAATCCTGACAGCAGGGGATTGGGGTGCCAGAAACTGCAAATGTGTTGTCATCTGACTTCCTGGTTTAGGGATCCAAACACTAGTGCAACATATTTTCAACAAGAACAGTTAACTTAAAAAGATAAAAGCAAACATATAAATAGAGTACAAGTAAAACATGTGTTAAGACCTCTGCTAAATAGCTTTTCATCTATTCTTTCATATTCTTTTATTTCTGATTA
>NW_017732702.1:42312-45455 GCF_001890085.2 Hipposideros armiger | reverse complement strand
AAAAAAATAAATTATACTTCAATAGTAGTCAATGGATGGAGTGACACTGGCCCCCTCAAAAGGTCCATATATTTGGCAGTCACTTGTCACAATATGGAAGAATTCCTAAAGGAAGGCTTTGTAATTATAAAGGGTTGATAATGGTGGACTCCTTCTTCTTTCCCTAGCAGAACATTACAGTATATTGCAGATTTTATGCTATACTATGTCCCTAATATAGCTAAATATTTTTTGGAAAAAAACAACTTTAGTAAATTCTATAATAATTTGCAATGTAATGGGATTGAGTTAAAAGAAAAGTCACTTAACTTCCATTTTCCACTCATTTTTCTCATTTTAAAAAGAAATAAGAGTTTCAAATTTGTTGATCTTATCTGTAATAAGTCCGTAGTTTTGTACCAAACAGGTATATTAAAAAAAGAATAAAGACACAATCTGTCACTCCAACTCTATAAAGCTGGCATTTTATTAAGAGAAAAGTGCTATATTCTAAGGAAAGTTGTCTTATAGAGACATTAAAAAGAATGCTTAGAAATGTTTTATCTTTATGTGATTTTTTTGCCAAAAATGATATTTGCCACCTGTATTTGACAGTTTCAAGACTCTGAACTAAGATTTAGAAGCTAAAAAATCTTCAAAATTAAAATTTTCAGTGGGTTTTAACTTGTTTGGTAAAAATATAAAAATACATCATAATTTGAAGAAATTCTCTAGGATCATAGAAAATGAAAATTTTCTATGTGTATTTCAATAAAAATATGTATATAATTAGAAAAATTAGAAAATGAGATTGGAAAATTATAATGGTTTAATAAGTATAGTCAATGATGTATTTTTTTTCCATTTTTATAAGTGGATTTTTATAAGGTATTTTTCTTAATCTATGTTCATTAAAAATATTATAAATAAAATAAACTAAACTTTGCAAAAGGTCCCTACATTGATAAACTCAAATTTTAAAAAAATCATGAAAACATTAATAATTTACTTTCAACAGAAATATTAATTTTAGTGAAGCCAAATGTTTTGTATTATTAATAAAAACATAGATGGTTTATATCATACACATATTACCTCATTAACTTTCTATGCTTAACATATTTTACAGTATAAATATTCTATTAGTTTGGCATATATGTATACAATTTATTGAAGTTAATAAACATAATTTTTAAAATTTTTTTTCACTAATAAAGTATATAATCTCGAATTGTTACATTGCTAGAGTAAACATGTAAGAATTTCCATGAATGAATAATATTGATTTAATCTTTTGTCAACAGATATTTTAAAAAATTCATTTACTGTTATATTGACTGCTTTTAATATCCTAAGTGGTCATTTGAAAACCATTTCCTCTGGAAGGTCACTTGAAATGGCTTTTACTAGTCAGGCTATCTGTTTCATGTTTCAATTAATTTATGAGCTCTTGTAATTATGGGCATATTCTGCACACTCCATATTCTATGACATGGAAGTATGGTGTCTTAAGTAACTATTTCAGCTACATATGAAGGTTTTATTAATTTTTGTTGTTCTCCTATCCTGTCTCCACTATCAATGCCTTAAGGTCTGCTTATTCAGATCTTGTGATCAGACTACTGCAAAAATCTCCTACCCAGTCTCCCTAACCCTTGTTGCAGCCTTTTCAACGTTGCTGCCAGAATATTTCCCAAAAGTAGCCCATGCTCCAAACTCTTCAATGGCTTGCCTCCAGCTTCAAAATAAGATGCCAATTCCTGAGCTTCATGAAAAAGTTCTTGCTTGATCAGGCCTCAGCCTCTTTTAGACCACTTGCACCACCATACATGTGCCCACTTGTCACCACACTATTGCACATGAAGTTTCCTTTGCTGAAAACCTCATTTCCTCACACCTAACACATTCTTCCTTAATTATGACATCTCTTCTTATACGACTGATATTCATTCCTCGTCTGTTTCATTTCATTTTGTTAAACGTCCCTGGTATGCACTTCCCTTGCTCCCACATCAATGTTTATCAATTCATTTATCATATTTTAAAATAAGTTATATAATTAGCAAGAACACTTGAAAAAGGTCTTCAACAAGAAATTCTAAAATGTGAAAATTCCCTNTCACACCTAACACATTCTTCCTTAATTATGACATCTCTTCTTATACGACTGATATTCATTCCTCGTCTGTTTCATTTCATTTTGTTAAACGTCCCTGGTATGCACTTCCCTTGCTCCCACATCAATGTTTATCAATTCATTTATCATATTTTAAAATAAGTTATATAATTAGCAAGAACACTTGAAAAAGGTCTTCAACAAGAAATTCTAAAATGTGAAAATTCCCTGAATTTACTTGGAGAAATGGAATGTTAAAAGCTTCTGTGAAATGACAGCAAAGATTTTGTTTTGTTTTGTTTTGTTTTGTTTTAGCTGAGCCATCCTGCTACCTGTTGGCAGCTCAGTGGCTGCTCAGCTCTGGCCAGGACTCAAACCGCTGCTGCTCAGAGCTCAAACTCTTGAGTGAGCTCTTAACCAACTGAGCCGCTCAACCGGCCCTTGTTTTGTTTTGTTTTGTTTTGTTTTTTACTCTGTATTATGCTATCCATTAAACTTAGAGGAGAGAAAAAAGATACCCGAAAACAAGGAAAAAGGACATGTTATATACATACTTAGACTAACTGAAGAATGTGCATGTATTTTTAATATTCAAAAGTTTTACCTTATATGATTTTAACAGAAAGATAATTGACTATCCTGTATTTACATGAGAGTCAAATATTTTTATTTTTAACTATGAGGAGAAATATTAATCACCCTTATTAAACAGAATAAAAGCTTCACAAATTAGATAAAATGATATCAAGTTTAAAATAAAAAACAACAAAAAAGAAGAAACTGCCTTTCATTTAAGAAGATAAATTTATACTCTCTATTCAGAGTGATTTAATAAATGTAAAATGTTAAGATATTTTTACAATATGAATATACTGAAGGAACAAGATTAATAAATTCATTCAGATGCTAGTTTGCAAAATAAAATTATTCTTAAAATTTATTCTGTTTAAAGCCCTCAGAGTAAAGCTAAAAGTATCTTCAAAAGTTATATTGATATGTGATCCTGCTAAAGTGGCTCTACTTCTGGCTAATTTCAACTTCGAAGTAT
>NW_017732702.1:40399-41518 GCF_001890085.2 Hipposideros armiger | reverse complement strand
AAGAGAAAAATAACCTTTATTATTGAAGGCTATTGAGATATGGGAACTGTTTGTTAGTGCAACCTAACTTTGTAAACGTTGACTAATTCAGGAGGATGCATCAATGGCCTACTTGTGGCAGATGTACCCTAAGGATAATGTTTTCTTGGTATTTTCTTCTCTTCTGCACGTGATTTTATCTTATACTTTTGGTATGTTATGTAACTAAGTTATTCTTATATCTGGCTCCCCTTACTAGTCTATGGAAGTTCCTTAAGAACAAGATCTATGTCTTATTAGTCTCTCTTTCCCTTGTGCCTAGCCTGAACCTATAACAATAATAATACCTTATAGTTTTTAGTACTTCCTATTACCAGCTTTCGTACTAAGCACTTAATGAACATTATCTCATATAATTATCACAACAATCATATGAGTTAGGTGCTAAATGAAGGAACAGAGGCACAGAAGTTTTATGCAGCACACCCAAGTTGATACAGCCAGTGAATGTACAAGTAAGAATCATTCAAACTCCTAGCTTTGTTTTGAATCACTAAGTCATAGTGCATCCCTAAAGATACACCTCTTAATGACATTATTTCTATATAATTTGATATGTACAAGTAGTGTTATGGAGACTGAGGTAGAGCTTAGTGGCTGAAAGATCTGCACTATGTGAGTTTAAGGGAAAATATGGAAAAAAGGTTATAAGGAATAAAGAAATGGAGGGGGGAAGAAAACGGAGGGAGTGAGGCAGGCTAGACTAGCGAGCTCTTTAGTTTTGTTTCTATCTCTGAGCTTTAGTTGGTATCCCACTTCTCTTCTTCCCACTCCTGCCTGCTCAAACTCCCCACCAGGGTACTGTCCAGGCCATCACAATGGGGTTCCCAGAGCAGGAATGAGCCAGCAGAGCCAGGATCCTCAGATGAGAACAAGGAGCATTTCTGGATCTCTTGGCCAGGAGGCATAGGCGAGAGCCTGAGGTCCTGTGCAGGGAGCCCAGATCTAAGGTTCTGTGATCACAGAAGCAGGGCTTCAGGCTCTGGTTCCAAGTCAGCATCTACTGAAGACCCAAAGCTCAAGGTTAAGGGACAATATCTCATATCACAAAACCTACTTTTTTACTTCACTTTTTGAACC
>NW_017732702.1:35205-38264 GCF_001890085.2 Hipposideros armiger | reverse complement strand
CCGAGTGGCTCAGTTGGTTAAGAGCTCGCTCAACAGTGCCAGCTCGGAGCAACAACGGTTTGAGTCCCGGCCCAAGCTGAGCTGCCACTGAGCTGCTGCTGAGCTGCCAACAGGTGGCAGGATGGCTCAGCTAAAATAAATAAATAAATAAATAAAATAAAATAAACTGAACTAAAATGCAGTATTTATAAAAAAAGAAAAAAGAAAAAAATACTATCGTATGAAATAGAGGAAATGATTACTATAAATAGAGGAAATGATTTATATATATATATATGTGTGTGTGTGTGTGTGTGTGTGTGTGTGTGTGTGTATATATATATATATATATATATATATATATATATATTTATTTATTTGTTTATTTACAGAGTCAATCTTACTAATACCTCTACTCCAACCCAAATAACCTAGTTCACGCTTTTAGGAACACATTTTAAAATCATTTCCCTTACCCTTGATTCTCAATTTTTAATAAAATTCCTCTCACCCCACCTTTTTTTTCCAACATAGGAATTAATATAAAATAAATATGTGCTTTTCTGTCCCTATTTCTTCACAAACCACTTCAGCTCATAGAAACCACTATTTTAAAATACAACAGTGGCTTATAATAGAACTATGAATATGTTTGAAATAGTTTTAAATTGTTCTTCAATCTTCCCCACTTTTCACATACCTGTATTTGCCTTATATACTCAAGTAGATAGTACAGTTTTTGGTAAATAAAGATTGCACTACCATAATCTACAAAACACTGGACTATAGTCTATGATGTTTAATTTCTATACCTCACTTAGCTATTAACTAATGAATTACTAAATCACCTACTGTGATGATCAATTTGCCTTTCTTCAAAATGAGAAAATGAATTTGACTGTCTCTAATATTCTTCTCAGATCTCCACTGGAAGGAAATGTGTCTAAGTATTGGCATTGCCTGATTTTATACAAGTCCATTTTACAGATACGGGCATTTTGAGTACAGACCTCCTAAATTGTTATCATGTGCCATTTTGACCCACATTATTTTTATCAAGAATTAGCCATAAAAATCAATAATAACCATATCTCTGAACTGTAAGATTTATATATTAGAGTTCAAATTTTTAATAAGTTTTATGAATCATTCTGTCTTTACTAAACTGAAAGTAGTTAAGAGCATAATCCTTGAATAATTCATCTTTGTAATTTTATAGCACATAAAACAAACTGCCTTGCATGTTAGGGTCTTCAAAGTGTTTACTGAATAAAAGAAACAAAACAATTCACCTAATTGGAACAATATTTGGGTTTCTGCCTGAATCAGTGCTTTCAGAATTGCTATTTTTTTACCTCAAATAAACACTTGTTTTGTCTCATTTTGGCTCTTATTTTTATGTTAACATGTCTTCAACTAAAAGTGAAAAACTAATTTATATCATCAACTTTTATTCTTATTTTCATCAGGGAAAGCCAGGCTTTACATTTAGAAAATGAGATAACATAAAAGAATGAAGAAACACAGGAATTAGAGGTGGAGGATGATCTAGTTGACATACAAGAAATCCATCATTTCACTCGGCCATAAAAAGATTTACATTTTACATTATCTTAGCAGTTTCTCTTTCCTACTTCTGTTGCAAGTTATTGTTCATGTAGATGATATCCTTATAAAATCACAATCCATGAGTTCACTGCATAATTTGGAACGAGCTTTCTTACCACTGCTTCTGTTTTGTGTGACTGATATTAGGAGCCTTCACCGCACCATTGACTCATGTAGTTTGTATGCATGAAGCAGATGTAATCTCAGTTGATCAGGTATCTATTAGTCCTATGAGGAAATATCTGCAATAGGCAATTAATTGTGTTTCAGATCCCAGTTAGTCATTTATAGAAGATTTAACAATACCGTTCATGGACATTCTATTGATCTGTATATGTGGCTAATTTATCTTTCCTTCCCTGCAACTGAAGATAATGTGGAGCATACTTTTTCTTTTCTTTCAACAAATTATATACTAGATTTTTTTCTCCTTAAATGTTATTGGATTTATTTATAAATTCCAAAATTTATATGTATGTGAAGGTCTTAATATTTATCACATAAAGTCTTTATAAAAATACAGAAGTGAGCCTTATTATGAAGTAAAAGCCAGTCCCAGTGCCCCGAAGTTCTCCTAGAAGTGCTCATAGTTGGTCCTCATAACACAAAGTACAAAGCCTGCAAGGACACACAGCTTCCCCTTCCATTTCTTTGTCCTCAATATACACAAACACATACACAAAGGTGCTACAGAGGCTTAAGATTATCCACTGCTGCCTTTCTAGGATCCATTACAGCCTCAGGTCATTTTGTGACTAAAACAAGTAGGGCCACCAGAACAGGAATAGAGATTTTTTATCTTTATTTTCAAAACATATAAACCTCAGAAATTGATGGATGGCCTAAGGTTAAGAGAGTCATGAGTTTGCATAACTTCTCTTGAACTTTTTTCTCCAATGGCAATGGAGAGTATTTAGATAGAAACAGAAAGACCCAGAAAACAAACATGATCCTCACTATTTAGGAATCATAATTTAAACTGTAACCAGCTTTTTGAAGCATTGTCCAAAATTCATCTTTCTAGTTTTCCTGGGGAATTTTTTTGCCACTTAATATCTACCATAACAAGTTTTAAAAAAATAAATACTGACTCAGACACATTCATGCTAAAAGCAGAAGAAACAAACAAACAAACAAATACAGCTATATCCCCAGTTAAATAACTTGAGTTTTACTTTAGTTTTTTGAGTATTATTTCTATTCCTCTCTTTTTCCTTATCTCAAAGTATACTTCTTAGTATTCCAAAGAACCCCAATATTTGCATATAAATCTAATTGTGTGTATTCATGCAATGCTTTTCAATTCATGACAAACTATCCATAGGTATTAAAATTGATTTGTGAGGGAAGAGACATTGTGTTCAGGGATACAAAGTGTTAAGCTTCCTGCTCTTCCACGTTTCACTGCCACTTAACCGTCCACAGCATTGACATATGAGAAGTGCTAAACATTTACCTAAGAAGAGAGCTAC
>NW_017732702.1:31746-32865 GCF_001890085.2 Hipposideros armiger | reverse complement strand
AAATGAATAGACTTTTCCAAGAGAAATCTCTTAAAAGTCCTTCTTCAGTGTTATAAGTACTATTTTGCTCTTGACAAAAGTATTCTGACAAGGTAAAGAAATATTGTTTTTCTGCCACACTGAAAGCACAGAATATGATGTACACCAGAGTGACTACAGCATATTGAAAGTAAGTTTCAACAAGTATGTTGATAGGCGCTTTGCCTGTAAGTGGAGGAATTGTGTTAAATTCCTCGACTTTTAATTTGCCTGCTTCTACACCTGTTCAAAAGAAATGAGACCTGATCTAAGGAAACCTATAAATAATATATGTAAAAGAAATAAGAATGATTGTTAAAGGGATAAAAATTGAATCCTATATTTATTAATACACAATATTATATAATAAAATGCAATAATGCACATTATCATATTCAAAGCCCCCCCCAAGTTATTGTGATAGAAGATAAGGCATATTGGAGCAGACAGGCCTAATGAACTAATTAGCAAAAAAATCCATAATAATTTGGGTAAAAGATAAGGATGTTACATTATCATTTCTAATGGAATTAACTGTTGACCATTTGACATAACCATGGAATAGATAAATCTGAAATTTATATTGTAAAAGGATTTAAACATTCAATCTATTACTTTTAATAAAATATGTATTCAAGAACCACCCAGGAAGACTTCTTTTCTAAGGAGCAAAAACAAACAAACAGACAAAACCAAGAACACAACAAACAAAAAAGACACCATTACATGAAAGGGGACTTTGTAATAAATAAAAATTTACTGTTAATGTGATGTTCTTATAGTTTTTTTAACTTTTTGCTTATTTAGAATAAAAAATAACATTTCCAGACAGTTGGTAAAGTCATCCAAATATGATTTCCGATTCAGTTTTATTGATTATTTATTTATCTGCTGCCTGAACTGTAAAGGCATAGGACAGAAAATAATATATCTAAAGACAAATGTGACTGCCGTGATGTGTACAAATGCAAAAGTGCTCTTGTGAATTTGTTAGTGTGCAAACCATTTAAATGTCTGAGTGATCATACAAAACAAAAACTATTGAGATTTGGCTTTGCTTTTTGTCCCTATTTCCCTATATTGTAATCCAAACATAATTTT
>NW_017732702.1:26404-27279 GCF_001890085.2 Hipposideros armiger | reverse complement strand
CAAGATTACTCTATCCAACAAAGCTGTCATTTAGAATCAAAGGACAGACAAAGAGCTTCTCAGACAAGAAAAATCTAAAGACGTTCATCACCATCAAACCAGTACTGCAAGAAAAGTTAAAGAGACTTAGAAGAAGAAGGAGAAGAGGGAGAAGGAGAAGAAGAAGGAGGAGGAGAAAAATAACAAAAACATGAATTGTAAAATGGCAATAACTATACACCAACCATTACTTCAAATGTAAATGGACTAAATGCTCCAACTGAAAAACATAGTGTGGCTGAATGGATAAGAAAACAAGACCCTTACATATGCTGCCTACAAGAGACTCACTTCAGATTGAAAGACACACACAGATGGAAAGGAATGGGATGGAAAAAGTTATTTCATAACAATGTAAACAACAACAGCAAAAAAAGCTGGGAAAGAAATAATTATACCAGACAAAATAGTCGACTAATTGGGACAAAATAGACTTTAAAACAAAGGCTATAACAAGACACAATGAAGGACCCAGTAATCCCACGTGTGGATATTTATCTGAAGAAATCCAAACCACTAACTCAAAACGACATATGCGTCCATATGCTCATTACAGCATTTTATAAAATAGCTCTGACATGGAAGCAAGTTTAGTTCCATCAATAGGTGAATGAATTAAAAATAAGTGGCACAAATATACAATGTAATATTATTCAGCCATAAAAAAGAAAGTAATCTTGCCACCTGCAGCAACATGGATCAGCCTAGGGGTTATTATGTTAAGTGAAATAAGTCAGACAAGAAAGAAAAATACCATATTATTTCACTTAGATGTGAAATCAAAATAATAAAATAAAATAAAAAATAAACAAATGTTTACTAAATGGGAGGGAGTT
>NW_017732702.1:23548-24529 GCF_001890085.2 Hipposideros armiger | reverse complement strand
TATTAAGTAGAAAGAAAAATTGGCAAAATGGCACCACTCTAATACCATTTTGGCAATAGCAGCATCAGTAATGCATTATTTGTTTTACAGAAAGTGCTATAAAAACATAGAAGTAAAAGGCACAGTCATTTATTATCTTTCCCTTAAGCAAGGTAGGCTAAGTATCTTTCAACATATTTCAATCCTTTGGCATTTTTAGTTAATTTATTTACCTAGCACACTTCAGCTTAAAAGCAATATCTGCTTTCTTTCTTGTGTTGTTATAATGTTGAGGGGTGAAGCAAAATAATTATTGTAAGGCTACCTACTCATATTTTCTGTATGGCACATGAGGTATACAATTTACCTAAAACTCGGAGTTACCTAAACTTAGATAAAATTTAGATAAAAGTTCAAAATTGTGTACATATGTAACTGATGTATATATTCATAGAGTAAAGCAACAAGATTATTCAGCAGCCAATCCAGGATCTAAGTTCTCTGCAATCTTCAATTGTGTGGAGAAAGAAACAAGGAATAAAAAACTGATTTAACATGCTGAACTCTTTGACACTGAACCGTAATAAAAAAATTGAACATATCTAGTTTATGCATGTATGAAAGATACTTCTGAAAATGAGCATTTATTTAACAAATATGTATAGACTGTATGCCAGGCAATGTAGGGGGGAATTGCAATATTGTAGATGATAGTTGAAAAAGACTTTTAAAAGATCATTAAAAATTCCACAAAAGGAATCTAACGTGTATCCTCTTGTTCCAAGTGTCTTCAAGCCTGTCTTCTTCATCCCTTTCAGATATTTCCATAAATGTCACTTTCTTGGTATTTTTCTCAGATTTGTTATCCTTCTGATCTTTATTCAATTTTCACCTTCTCAGTGTGGTTTTCCTTGACTCTCTTATTTAAAATTAAAATTCTCCACTCCTACTTTTAACTCCACACTACCCACACCTGTCCTTGACTTTATTTTTCTCCCTTTT
>NW_017732702.1:19739-20598 GCF_001890085.2 Hipposideros armiger | reverse complement strand
ACATGTTATCTTAGAGACCTCCCAAATATAGTGACTTATAATAAAGAGAAAATGTGATCTAATTGAGAGTTGCAAATTTAGAAATGAATATTCATTTGATTCAGTACCTTTGATTGTTGGTTCTCTGTGTTGGTTTTAACAGAGTAGCTGTATTATGCTAAGATGCTAAGGCCGTTTGAAATAAACCAGAAATTAAGTGTGTGAAACTTATGTAGGTCTAAACACAAAGAATATATAAATCCAATTGAGGATCTCTGTATTTCTGTTATTTTTTTTCCTTTTTTCATTATGTTTGACATTTTTGAAACTGAGTTTTGTTACAGTTCATTAGACTATTGCTACGTGCTACTCTAATGAGATTGCACTGAGATGCATAACATAACATTTTAGCATGAACAATTGAAATTACAAGGTTTTACAGATAGTGTTTAGTGGAGATTGTTTCAGCGTGGTCTGCATGCTGAGTTTGTGAGCAGGTAGCTTGTTGCGATGGAGTAAGGTGAAATTGGTGCACATTCATTGGAGAAAGTTGTAATGATGTGTGGAATGAAAAATCCTTTCCTGCCCAGTGCAAAGAGAATACAAACCCTCCTTGCAATCATTGCTGTGCTATTTTCTTTAACATATCATTCAACTCGAGAGAACACAATCTCCATGGCAGAGCCAAACTTGCAGTTTATCAGAGAAAATGAGAAATAAGATTCATTGAGGGATTTGGCAAAATGAAGAATTACAAAGTTTCTGATTATAAGCAAGATGTTTCATATATATATATATATATATATATATATATATATATATATATATATATATATATATATATAAACACGTACACATGCACATCATAGAAAAATATTTT
>NW_017732702.1:10118-13194 GCF_001890085.2 Hipposideros armiger | reverse complement strand
TTATGGATTCTTTTCCTTAGAAGAAAATAATGTGATAAATATTCTAGCTTTGATATTTAGTACATTTTGTTATAGAATATACATAAATTTGAGTCACCATTTTTTATTTTTAGCACTACTTGGCCATACAGACTTTTTAATTAATAAGATTTATAAATTCTTGTCATTTTGCATAAGATAAAACAATTGAAAACTAATAATTATGAATCCCTCTGCTTCTTTGAATATGTCTTAAGACTACATAAACCAATGATTATGTAACTAATATTTCTGTTGGCACAGCCATGGAAGAGATGGAACAGAGGGTAACAGCTCTTGTTCTGGTAGAAAGAAAAAAGCAGAAGTATCGCAATGAAAAGGCCTGAGACTTAATCCAGCTGTGAGACTGCTGGGGTTGGCACATCCTCCCTTTAGAAAGAAACCCTGAGGTCTAAACTGTTCCTCTGAAAAACATGCTTGGAGTTTCTTGGCAAGATTTTTGTCCCTGATAAAAACATGTAAAAAGAGAAGTATTTAACCCTTGACACCCTTCTCTACTGCTTATGATTTCTCCATCTGGTCTTACAAGATATTATGTTAAAAACTACTGCAGCCACGTTGGGTCCCTGAATAGAAAGACAAGCCAATTTTGCCACCTGACACTTCTGAACTACTGTATAACCACCTACAGATTCAGAAGTGATACAACTAATCCATCATTAGCTAGATATACTCCTACCAGAAGCTAAATGCAAATAATCTGATACATACTTTTTTTAACAGTAAAGGTGGCAGAGACCAAGAGTAATGAAATCACAATCAAATAGAGTCACTAACAAGGCAGCTACCTTCAGCCACATTTATCCTGAGTATACAATATTGAGACCATGAAAATATCCTTTGCTGGCACTGGGAAAACACATGGGAAATGAGATATTAAAAAATGGACACACCTTCTTTTATTAAAATGTTTTTTGTTTTGTTTTGTTTTTAAACTCAATGAATATATCATTTTCATTTTAAGTGTTTAAGTGGCTGGAATGGAGGATTCAAGTCAATTGATACAGCTTGATAGACTAAATAGCATGCTATCTTTAATTAATTGTTCTAGCCATATTAGGAGGTACCTGCCGAATTCAACCCATTCACAGTTATTGGAAGTGTCTGATACTGTTATGAGAAAGAGGAAGGGCAAATCTAAGGAGAAATAAAGTAACAAGAATACGTATATTTTGTTGACTGTGGTACTCTTGCACCAATGAAAACTTAGATTAGGAAAAGGGAAAAGAAAGATATTAGGCTCTATGTTTAAGCAATTCTTACACCATTTCTAATAGAGACATTACTATCGCTTNAACCTTATTAACCGTATATGACAAGTTTTGACTTGTTTGGTGCAATCAGTAGAGTGTGAGCTATGGTTGAGAGAAATTGTGTTTGAAAGTGTACCATAAATCATGGATAATGAAAAATGCATTAACGTGAAATGGGCAAACGATTTCATCCTCTATCATGACAACACTCCCTGTCACTAATCGCTTCTGGTATGGCAATTTCTGTCAAATAAAAACATTATGGTGTGTCTTCATCCACCTTGTTCACCGGATCTGGCACCATGCAACTTATGGCTCTTCTCCAAAGTCAAAATGACCATGAAAGGTAAATATTTTGAATAGACTGAGGATATCAAGGCATCCACGACAGCACAACTAAAGACACTCACAAAAGTGGGCTTTCAGAACTGCTTCAGAAAGTGGCAAGAATGATGGGATAAATATGTTTTGAAGCAAGGGGGAGTATTTTGAGGGGGATTAATGACAGTGTATCTTTACTTATAATATATTTTTTTAAATCTAAACTTCACTATATTGTTTGACCACACCTCGTACTCTCAAACTAATGACAAAAGAACTTAAAATTATCAAGTGTTAGTTACTAGATGTCATAGGCTATTCTCTGCAGTGGTTTGAATTAGGGATTCTGGGTCCACTCTGCATTCTAAGAATAATGTGATAAGTAAATATACTGAAGATAATATAATAGAAGCCAGGTCTCTCAGTTTTGGAGAGTGTATTACAAATAAAAGGGAGGATGTCTAGAATAAACCTGATGGTATTGGATTAGAATTGGATGTATGAGTATAAACTTAAAAATAAATATAGAAATAGATGCATNCTTTATTCTAAGGGAAATAGGAAGTCATTGGGAGTTTAGTGACAAGGAATGACATAGTCAGGGATATCTGAATAGGATCACTGTATTGGAAGGATGCGCATTAGTCAGGAATTACTGCATTAACCCAGAGCAGATGAAGTGATATTTTACACTAGGAAGATAAGAGAAACCGAGATATTACAAAACTTAAAATGGAATACAAAGACAAATAAACCTAAAGTTACCTCAAGTGCATAACAACCACATTGGAAATGGAGGAAGAGGATGAGGAGTAGGAGAAGATGGGGAAAACATTAATCCTTGTAACCTTTAAACACGGGACTTTTATAACATATGAGGTATGATCAAGAAATACGGTGAACATTTAAATAAAAAAAAGTATTACTGTAAATGACACATTGCCGTTAATCCCCCTCAAAATACTCCTCCTCACTTCGAACATACTTATCCCATCATTCTTACCACTTTCTGAAGCAGTTCTGGAAGTCCTCTTTCATGAGTGTCTTTAGTTGTGCTTTAGTGGCTGCCTTGATGTCCTCAATCTATTCAAAATATTTACCTTTCATGGTCATTTTGACTTTGGGGAAGAGCCAGAAGTCACATGGTACCAGATATAGTGAATAAGGGGGAAGGACACACCATGATGTTTTCCTTTGACAGAAATTTCTGTGCCAGAAACAATGTGTGATCAAAATTACGGTGAATGCTGCTGCTGAGTGCCATTCAACAGAAAGGCAGGGATCTTCAACACGGGAAGTGGTATATCGAACCTTATTAACCGTATATGACAAGTTTTGACTTGTTTGGTGCAATCAGTAGAGTGTGAGCTATGGTTGAGAGAAATTGTGTTTGAAAGTGTACCATAAATCATGGATAATGAAAAATGCATTAACGTGAAATGGGCAAACGATTTCATCCTCTA
>NW_017732702.1:8344-9458 GCF_001890085.2 Hipposideros armiger | reverse complement strand
CTAAACTGTTAGATTGGAAGGATATATATGAAATTTCATGATTTTATAAACACCATATTTTATAAAAATTATCATACTACCCAAAGTATAGTAAACTAGATTGGATTGTATACATACAAAGATTCTGGATAAAAGGATCCATGAACTATTTCTAAAGGCTCTCCATCATCTGACTTTGGACATAATAGATTCAAATATAAATCAATCATAGAATTCAAAGAGGAAGAGATAGCCCAATCTGTTAAATAGCCTGAACCAAGTAGTTAAAAATATTTAATAAAAGCTTGTTTTGATTTGATGATTCAATATTTGGAAAAATAAAATAGCTAGTTTGCAATTGCTGTATGTAACAACAAAAATAATTTATGTAATTTAGATAGAATTTGAGTCATGTAAAAAAGATACGATTGGTTACACTGATTTAATACAACCTATTTGAAAGAGGCAAAGGGATTTCAAATAAATATAATATCAAAGTACATCAATATTGAGTTTTCTCTGCTTCCTATCCCAGTGACATTGCTCTCACCAGTAAATTGTACCCTCTTAATTCTCAAATTAGTGGGTCTCTTCCCTTCCTGTGTAGTGTCAGGTAAGTGTGGGCCTGATGAGACATTATGCATGAGAAATGGGGGAGAAGCAAGAGCTATACATGTACTTTTTATGCTTGGAGGTTAATGCAGACAACCAGGCATGCTCATGCAGGTCATGCATATTGTCACTTATCTGCAGAATAGCAGCTAGGCCTATGGCTTCTCCAGCTCCTGCCAGATCTTAAGCTTACAGCTTTTCTAACTCTTGAGCTCAGTGTGTGTTTGGTTCCGTAATGAAAAGAACCACTGTCTCCTGCAAGAAACTCACATCCCAGAAATTGGATACTTAAAGGTGGTAAGTGAACAACATGGGTTCCAATCCAAACTTGTCAGTTCCAGCTTGTTCTCGCAGGTTCCAGTTGATACGTATCTTCTCCCAATTAATGTCTATCTTTCCTTACTGACTGCCTGCTCCTCTGACTCTAAGCCCCAGCATCATAAGCAGAAAAAGTAGATTTTCATAGATAGTTTCACTGGTTTAACTATGTTTCTAATTGTGTAAGGGCAAACACACACACACA
>NW_017732702.1:3702-4794 GCF_001890085.2 Hipposideros armiger | reverse complement strand
CACTCTCTGCATTTATCTGCACCTATTGCTTGCAACTGTCAAGATAACATCCCTCTTCCTGCTTTGCCTCTTAAACTTCCTTTAAAATTAAATAAAAGAAGAACATAAACAAAGGAATGCACCCCCAGAACTTTTCATTATTAATGCTCTATAACTAAATTGGAAATCTGCTGCTGTACCCCAAGGGGATGATTAATTTAGCAGACTAGGAGTTTTGATTAAAAAGGAATGAAATGTTTGACAAGTTGTCTATTTATCAGTTATTATGATATTAAAATACTCTAATCATTGTGGTGCCTAAATTAAGACTTCATATCCTAAATGTCACTTCATTTTGCTTCTTTTGATTTGATGATGTTTTGTGAGCTTATTATCTGTGAATGTGTATGCATATGTGCATGTGAGTGGCACACATTCTCACTAAACTTTGAAGAAAAATGATGCAGAAAGAAAGCATTTGCCACAAGCTGTGTTGGTCATTTTCCAAATTCAGATGTGATTATAAAATACATTGGTACAAAGCAGCCAAAAATTTTAGTTGTTAGAATTTGTAATTTAAGATTTTCTTTTAATAAGAAATTGACTCTAATAGAAAAAAGTGATATCATTAATTCAAATATTACCTCTACTTTAGAGATAAACATACTAAAAAAGAAAAAAATAGGATATAAATTTCTCAGTGGCCATAACTTTAATTATTTTAATCCTTTAGAATATGCTAAAGATTTCAAGTGCTATTGAATGCATAAAATAAATAGTACAATATAATCTTAAATGCTTATTTAAATACATTTTCATGAAAATGTTTATATCATATTTTAGCTTCTCTCTTTCCAGATATTCCACTACCCATTCTCATTTGGGGAATTAAGTAAAAAATACTTCCTTCACATAGTTCTCTCTTTCTTTCTCTCTCTCTCTCTCTGCCTTCTCTCAGGATGGGACCACAATCCGTCTGTTTTATGGATTCTTAACCCTCCATTGTGTGCAGCTGATCTCAGAATCATTGCACACAAATATTCAAATATTTAACAGTTAACTTAAGTATCATGACTCATTGTTTGCGTATCTTCCCCTTCTACCATAACCTAT
>NW_017732702.1:0-1012 GCF_001890085.2 Hipposideros armiger | reverse complement strand
TTAATTCAGTTTTGTCACTTAAAAGTTAGGAGGGTAGTTGTCATGTTAAGTGCTTTCAACACACACACACACACACACACAAATTAGGTTTGGGGGCAGAGGAATCTTTTGGAGGGAATGGATGTTTTCATAAGTGTATGCATATCTCTTAATTATGCAAATTATACATTAAATATTCCCATTTTCACATATCAGTAATACCTAAAAAAAGATATGTAAAAGAAAAGTCATTTAAGGCATGAGGAAAAAATTAACTATTACAATAATATAACAACTAGCATTTGTTAATGTCTCACTGTACTGTATCAGGCACAACAATAAACACATTATATGTATTGTCAACTTATACAAAAAAACCTAAAACTAGATAACATCATTGTCATCATGTTATAGCTTTTATTGCCCTTTATAAGTTATCTAGGATCCGATAACTAGTAAGTGGAAAAGACTAGGCTCCTATCACCAAAACCCAGGCTCTTCATTGCTACAAAAATTATGTTGAATACTAGCAGCTGCTAATTGACTCTGTGCATAGAATTCTCTCAAATATTTGCTCAAGTTGTACTAATCTTGGATTGATCTATAACACAACACTCTTGGACCACATATCGGGTACTAGATTCCTCCCGCGTAACAGATGTCTCACATCTGTCCTGCTTGCTTTCCCCATCCATTCACTTGTTAGAGGTGGGCCCTAGAGTAATGCAACACTAGAGTGGTGGCTGCACAAACTTCGGAGTTTTAATAGCCTGAGGGTGAATCACTTCTATCATACAAAATGGCTACTTGAGACTTTGACCAATCACTTAACCTTTCTTTGAGTTTAGTTTCCTCTTATATAAAATGAAGACATAAGGCAATTGTCTTCTAAGTTGATATGTGAACATATAAGTTAATGAATGGAAGGTAGATAGTGCTATGATTGGCACAGATCATGTAATCAAAATGGTAGGTAGCATTACTAAGATTTCCAGTTTCTGACAGATTGATGACAATATCAGCCGCTTAACTT
>NW_017732701.1:287687-290292 GCF_001890085.2 Hipposideros armiger | reverse complement strand
GTGACACGAAACAGAATTTGCAATTTTGCTTGTTCCAAAAGGTGCTGAAAAATTATCTGTTTACTTTCAAATAAAGAAAACCATTTAAGCATGAATAATTATTCTTTGCCTACAAAGTTTATTAACTACATAGTAGGATTCTTAGCAGATAATCTTACACAGAGTAGGTATTTAACAAAAACGTATGAAATTTAAAGTGCATTTTGTATTTTTTTATTGTGAGAAAGAGAAAGGAGAATTATGCATATTTTTGTGTAACTCTAGGAATGATGTCTAGATAATCTTTATTATGATTAATATTTACTTTTTAATGATGGATACATGCTTAGGGATTAGAATACAACAACTGAACTAACTAGCATCTAAAGTAATTCCACTTAATTTACTAATAGCATCTTACTATAAAACTTCTAAGCTTTAAGTCATGAATATATAGAGAAAGCATACAACTTTAAAATTATTTACTTATATATATTTTCCTTTCTGTAAGAGGTCATGATGACATAAGACATAAAAAGGGCATAGAGAATAAATCAAACACGATATGCCAATGAATTTTATTCCTAAAGGCAGATATTATGGTGCACACATTACATTTCCTTAATGGACATTTTTAGTGAAAATATTTGTATTTCAAATAAGATAAGATTATTTTTAATTAAAACATCACTTAATTCCCTTGACCAATGATTATTATTAACAAGTAACTTAAAGGGAAATAGTTTAAACCTGAGAGTCTGAATATTGGTAAATATTAAAAAAACGATGGTCCCTTTCATTTTACAAACTTTGCATTTATGCTGAGGCTACAAAACATGTAAAGTACAACCCTTGCTGGTAAGGTTCTTGCACATTTCAGGAAAATATTATACGTACCTGTATGTTTTATAGACTACACTGGAGGCTTGGGCTGTGTGGGTCATGAAAAGCTGTGGGCTGTTCTGAAAGTTTGAGTGTGTCGCACAGCATTTAATTGTCCTGACCCTTATCCTGTATTGTGGACAGGAAGTCACTGTCAAGGCAAAACACAGAGACAGAATGGTTTTTCATGGGCAAAGGTGCCAGACAAGGGTGCGTTTTATCCCCTATTTGTATAAGCTGTATGCAGAACATATCATATGAAAAGCTGGGGAGGAGGAGTGAAAATTGGTGGAAGAAATATATATCAAAAACTTAAGATATGCAGATGACACCATCTTACTGGCAGAAAGGAGCAATGATTTGAAACAATTTCTTTTGAAAGCGAAAGAGGAAAGTGCCAACGCAGGACTGTATTTGAACATCAAGAAGACAAAAATCATGACTACAGAAAAAATACATAACTTTCACATAGACAATGTAGATATAAAAATTGTGAAATATTCTGTTTATCTTGGTTCAGTCATCAATTCAAAGGGAGACTGCCGCCAGGAAATTAAGAGAAGGCTTAGAAATGCAGCAATGGGAGAATTAGNTGACCAGTAAATTTAAAGAAAAAAGAGTAATGACCACTTCTTCCTATATGCTACTGAGATCAAATATTCAAGTAATATATCCATCTTGTGCCAAGCCCCAGAATACTTAATACTCCTCTTAGCCGTCTGTCCATTAAGTGCTTTTGTTGGCCAAGATTTCATTTCCATTCCTCTTTCCCATAGAAACGTACAATTCAAATCCCACCTAGACACTCACATTTGTCTGATACTGATGTTTCCATCTGTTGAATAAGACCCCACAGTCCCATTTGATGGCTTTTTAAAAATCTAAATAAGTCCAAATAATCTAAATAGCTAGGGTTGTGTAGCTAATCAGATGCATCTAGGAAATATTGGCCAATGTGAACTTTTTCTCAAATACGTTTAGAGATTGAGTACTAGCTCACTGAGTTCTTTAACAACAAAGGTTTCCCAAAAGTTTACAGAAATTCTGCCTTACAAACGAATGGTAGTTCCATGTTTTTCTTTGAAGAGTGTTGGCAGATTATTCACTTTCTCGTGTATAAACATATACAATTCGATCATCAGCAGAGCCAGGAAATGGATGAAGCTAAGTTGCTTGACTAATTGACTGAGATTAACATAATTAAACATATTAAGATCCAGGTTGATAGCCATTGAGCGACTTTAACGACTATCATGTTCATTTTTCTTAATTTGTCATTAGGTCTTTAATGTAATGGGCTCAACAGAACTCAGCTATTATTTTCAAAATTTTTGACATATGGAATATCATTATTAATATCACCATTAAATTGCATATTTAACAGTGAATGATCATTTTAAAAGGTTTTCGATATTCATAATGGTGACTATTATAACTTGAATTTTTTTTATTATTTTGTAGAACATTAATGAAAAGTAGAATTCACTGTGGAGAAATTCACTGTTGGCAACTTTTCATTAGCACAATAATTTGTTTCTTTCATGACCTTCTATATGCTCAGGAATATAAAAGGCTTGGAGAAACCCTGGAGTATAGATAAAGTAATTTGGAAAAGATTTTATAATCTTATAAGGGCCGAATAAAATGCAGCTAAGAATTAAATGGAAAATATAGTGTGTGATTTACTGCAAAGAAAATACAAGTTTCTGAGGGAATGTAAACAAAACTGCAAACGGGGAAGAAG
>NW_017732701.1:226235-286332 GCF_001890085.2 Hipposideros armiger | reverse complement strand
GGAGGCTTGGGCTGTGTGGGTCATGAAAAGCTGTGGGCTGTTCTGAAAGTTTGAGTGTGTCGCACAGCATTTAATTGTCCTGACCCTTATCCTGTATTGTGGACAGGAAGCCACTGTCAAGGCAAAACACAGAGACAGAATGGTTTTTCATGGGCAAAGGTGCCAGACAAGGGTGCGTTTTATCCCCTATTTGTATAAGCTGTATGCAGAACATATCATATGAAAAGCTGGGGAGGAGGAGTGAAAATTGGCGGAAGAAATATATATCAAAAACTTAAGATATGCAGATGACACCATCTTACTGGCAGAAAGGAGCAATGATTTGAAACAATTTCTTTTGAAAGCGAAAGAGGAAAGTGCCAACGCAGGACTGTATTTGAACATCAAGAAGACAAAAATCATGACTACAGAAAAAATACATAACTTTCACATAGACAATGTAGATATAAAAATTGTGAAATATTCTGTTTATCTTGGTTCAGTCATCAATTCAAAGGGAGACTGCCGCCAGGAAATTAAGAGAAGGCTTAGAAATGCAGCAATGGGAGAATTAGGAAAGGTCACCAAGAGCAAAGATGTCATCAGAGACCAAGGCTAGGATCACCTACACCCTCATCTTCCCAATTACTGTATACAGATACAAAAGCTGGACAGGAAGGAGGATGATAAGAACAAACAATGATACATTTAAAATACAGCTTTGGAGGAGAGCTCTACAGATACCCTGGACCACCCGAGAGATGAACAGGTAGTTCCTAGAGTAAAAATGACAAAACTGAAGCTGTCCTACTTTGGAGAAGGTAGGGTTCTTTGGAAAAGACAATAATGCTGGGAAAAAGAGAAGGCAGCAGGAAAAGAGGAAGGACAGATATGAGATGGATGGACTCCAAGAAAGAAGCCACAGGCATGCATCCACAGGAGCTGAGCAGGGCTGTGGGGACAGGATATGGTGGACGTCACTCACCCACAGGGTCGCCAGGAGTTCGGAGGAGACTCCAAGGCACAGAACACGCACACATTACATGTACAAAAATATAAACACCCTGATTCTCTAAAAGTAGGATCTTAATGGTTACAATTTGGTTGGAAAGACACCTAGGAAAACTGAGAGAGCTGATTTCTGGAGCAAGGTCCTTGTGTTGGGCAAGTTACAGACACACACAGATACAACATGCTCGCTGTGAACAATTTTAATAAAACTGAAGTTTTGCCAATAAAACTAATTAATTACACCTGGAAAAAAACTTTTTGAATAAACAACTATATTCAATGTGGTGTATTCCACCTAATAACAATTAAGATGTGTTATGGGATAAACGGTATTCCCCAAAATTCACATGTTGAAATCCTAACCCCCAAGTACCTGAATATGACCATATTTGGAAACAAGTCTTTAAAGATGTGATTAAGTTAAATGAGGTCTTCAGGACGGGCCCTAATCCTACATGACTAGTGTTCTTATAAGAGGACAGAATTTAGACATACCAACATTAACACCGAAAAACACGCAGACCTAGGGGTGACCACATGAGAACATAGTAAGAAGGCAGCCATCTGCAAGCCAAGGGAAAACGAAACCTGCAAACAGTTTGATCCTGGACTTCCATCATCCAGAAATATGAGAAAATAAATTTCTGTTGCTTAAGTCAGCCGGTCTGTGGTATTTTGCTATAAAAGCCCTAGCAATAAAGGATGTGTGCCATTTGATACCAATAGCCAGGTTTTATGCTCCTTTTCAGTGTGCCCAGCAATTACTATAAAAGGTACATGATAAATGAATGTTGATATGATTTAAGTGACATAGTTAAGAATGTCTGGATAAACTATGGTTTATGTGCATTGTCTTTAATTATAATTCACTGCTCCTAAATATATTTCTTAAGCAACAATGCACTTAAATATTTATGATGAGGAGGATAATATATGGGTTATCCAAAGGGAACCAGGTAGACTTTCTTTACATTTGAAAGTTGAATAATACTAATATGAGACAGCATAAGATGAATTTGAAATGTTTTATCCTTTCCTAAAGGCAAAAGAACACCTTATTCTCTATTTCCAGAACCTTTCAAGAGCAATCAACTAGTAAAATGTTTTTTAAAAGAATCTTTCTACGTACAGATGTTCTCAGATAAGTCTAAAGCTTTTTACCATGTTTTTCGTTACAGACATGATTCATGATTTAAAAGAATCTTACTCCTAATATATCTGTATACACTTGTAACTCTTCTATAAAGCATGTTGAGGAATAAAAGTCAAATCATTTGCAGCCATATCAATAATTCTGTTGAGTATGACTTCTAACTCAATAATTATAAATATGCAACCAATGAATCAAAGTTCGTGCATTTTGCTTCTTTGATGTAGCAATTCCCCTTGTTTTCATGCTAGACATGAATTCACAAGATGTAGAAATTTAACTGAGAACATGTTCAAAAGTCCTAATTTTAATACACTCAAGTTCATTTCTCTGCATAGTTAATGTGGTGCATCTTTGTGCAAGATAGAGTCACTGTGTTTGCAATCTCATTTCAATCACTTTCCAAGTGATATATTGCTGAAAACTTTAATTTTTACTAATGTTAGAAAAATGTTTGCTGAAAGCAGGTTTGCTCATGCATTCTGTTTGCAAATGTCCTCTTATTCTTTGCCATCAGCTGAACTGACATTTTAATCGGTCTGAAAGTCTGTGATGTGAAGCATGCTGGCTGGGAAATAAGCATGTTCTCAGGCACTCCTTTCCCTCCGTGAACTGGCCAGGAGCTGACCCTCTGCAAGCCTGAGTTTAGCTGAATTCATGTTAGGATCCTTTATGTCATTATTATTGTAGTGATAAAAATAAACCACAGTTTATTATTCATATAATATAAATGGGGAAATTGATTTATATAAAATAATTTACCAGATAGAATACAATGGGAACACAGGCATATATTATAACTCTTAAACACTGAATATACATATACTTTTAAAAAAGGGTGTTTGCAATGTACATGAGAGTTACAGAGAGAGGGAGGGAAGGAGGGAGAGAGAATATTGGTGTGTATGAACAAGCTATGTCGAGGTAAATTTATTTAGTTTTAGTTAGGAATTAACCTCTCTTTGTATTGAAGTTTTATAAATTATTACTCTATTGCACCTATATACAATGAGCTTTCCCTATGCAATGAATTTGAGAAACATTGGTTATAAAAATTGGTATTCAGACTCAGAAAGCATTCTGTTTAACACAGGACAGTATGGTTGTGATGGTTTGCAAATTTGGCTCTTTGGTATTTATGTAAAAACAAAATCCTAGTTAAGAAAGAGATATCCCTCACTCCAAATTTAGTTATCCAGAAAATATATATTGTAATTAGTTATCTCAGGATTAGGCACATATTAATATGCTGAACAATAACCATTTTTACTAAATGTACCAATTAATGAATTTATTTGCTCAACATACCGTTTTATTGAAATCAAGGTCTGTTTACTCAGTGGATTTGGAAATCATGGAGTTCAGCGTTTCTAATCTTGGAGACATTTCTTTCCATATGTACCTCCCATTTACTTATAGATACTTCTTTATCAATCAAATATGTATACTATTATCATTAACTAATATCTCAAGACAGCACATACTTGGCTGCAGTTAATTATTAATAATAATGGATATAAATTCCCATTTCAAATTATATATACACAAACACGTATGTGTGCATATAATATATACATATACATGCAATATATCGGTGTATGTATATACATTTTTTAAAGGGACTGAGTTCTTGTCAAATTTTTCAAAAACATTATTATATAGCTGATAAAAGCTTGTAATACAAGGAGAATTGTTTGTTTTTATTTTTTACTTGCATTATTATATCTTTATTCTAAAGTTTCTCTGTAAGCATCTTTTAACACTGTGATGGATTTTATAACATTTAGACTAGCTAAATCAACCTGAAGAAATCATCACTCCATATTCCAAAGAATAAGTACGCTCTACTATGCCCAATGTGCAGAAGGGGAATGAATGAGAGAGCAACCTGTGCCGACCACTCTTTGTGAAGTCTCCTCCTTTGTTAGAATCCTGGAGTAGCATTCAGAAACTGTGACTATGGGAACTCCAGAAGCAAGGAGAGAATCAGTGGGAATCTAGACAAATTAAGTATTAATTTGTCTAACTTTGAAAAAATGAAACAAGGATCAGTAGATGTATTAATATCTACCTTCACCGCCACAGATTCAGTTCACGGAGCTGATAGAGATAACATCAAAGGTTACCTTTTTTCTTTTATTTTAAAAATTTTATTTCTCTTAGGTAGGTGGTGAACAGAGAAATACTTTTTTTTTCTCTTAAGACTGATCAAAGTAAGCCATTTCACTGACCTAGTTTTTAAATTAAAAGCAAAATATGAAGCTCTACAAGAGAAGCAAAACAAACAGCATTCTAAAGGGATGTGGCTTCATCAAGTGGCTACTAAATAGTTAGAAAGATGAAGAAAGGAGCTGAGTAAACAGGAAGATGGGCACTGGTTGGATTTGGGAGAACATGGGATCTATCCATTGGCACCTCTTACACTGAACTTTCAAATGTTGATTAATAGTCCTTTTTTAACTAAAAAGCAGATTTCTGTGTTAAAAAAATAAATTGCACTTCTCAAAAAATATATTTTCCCTTGGATTAAAGCAACTTGCATTTGAAATAGTAATTGAAAGTTACTTAAGAGTGGCTGTCAATTTTCATAGCTAGCTGTCTGAATGCCCTTCTGTCTTCACACTTTGACAAATTATTTTTATGTGTTTGTTTTTGAGAGAGTAGAATAGCTTCATTAATTGCAATATGTGCTTTCATATGTCAGATGCCTATGCTGAGAAAGACAGTGCACTAGAATTCTTGCACGTGTTACATCAATATTAACACAGTTCCCGGGGGAAATACACCTACGCCCATTTAAGAGATGAAGAAAATGAACAAATGGCTCCGTAAGTTAAACATGATGTTCCAAAAGATACTTGTTAAATGACCAAGTAATTTTTCTTTTTACCAACTTTTCCTATATTGTCATCATTTCACACTACCTGAATATTATATAATATTCAAACCTTCAAAAAGAAATTGGTATCTAGCCATTGAGTACAGGCCCTAATGAGTGTATGCAAAATGGATTTCTGCACATGAAGAGAAGAAGGCTTCATTTATAAGTCTGGAAATTCCAAAACTGATTTTATAAAGAGAGCAAGGACCAGTGTTATAACAAAAACTAAATGCCCGTACCATACCTGCATCTATATCTGCATCTACATAACATGTTTGGGGTTTTGTGTGTCGGCGTGTATTGATTACTCTAGAGGTGTCTCTCCCCTCTGTATAACTCCATTTCTTAAAAGAACACTGGATAAAGTTGAATTTTCTTGACTACCTAGTGGTTATTTGAGATTTCCTAAGTTCAACATAAGATCAGCCAAACATAATGTAAATTTGGTAACTTGACATTTGTGTTTTTGTGACTGGTTAGGCTGACCTAAAAAGTATGGTTTTCGTTAATCTATGCAGTGATCCGGAATTTTGCATGATTGTGTTTTTGGATGCCACATGTTTTAGTAAATTTTAACTGTGTATATGCAGTATTATATATAGATGTGAGAAATCTTTTAAATGCATTTGTTTTTCTTTTCATTCTTTCACAGCATAGAAATATCCCTCTTTGTTTTGAATGGCTGGGAATGAGTGGTGACTCTGGGCTTTAGAGAAGAACCGCTAAGAGTAAAAAGCTGGTAGCTTTAACATGAAAAGTAGGATTTGACAGCAAGTTACTAAGTGTAAGAAATACATAGCACTGTGGATAGACAGAGGATTTCCCAGGTTCCTTTATATTACTCTTTGGGCATCAGCAACAAGCCTGAAGGTCTCATGTCCCTATATTTATGTGCCTGAGCACAGGGCACCTTGTTCATGAGCCTGTTTCCAGGCAGACGTAGGGCCCGGGAGAAATGGAAAGGAGAAGAGAGGAAGACAAGTCAGCAAAGGCATTAAAACCAACAGTTGATTTTCTTTCTCTGGGCTCTTGCCTGGGGAGGAGAGTGCCATGTTCATTAGATGACTGAGGTGTCCTGAGAGTTGAAGGTGGCTCACATTCCCTGTTTGGGAATTTGAAGATGACTATTTGAGGAGAAACAAAACTAATAAGATCGCATGGTCAGACCCAGACTTTGTGGTTTTAGCTCTGAGATGAACTTCATAAGGATGCTTTTTGTTGTGGGAGGAATTCCAGGAGCACCTGAGATTATATGTAGGGAACTTGCCAGGTAGGTTTGCCACAGACAGCATGAGGGGAGGCTGCTCAGAGCACCACACCGTCAGAGGCCCACTAGTCACCAAAGCCAGACCTGCAGGGGTCTTCCATGTCCGAGATCGCTGAGGAGCGATCAGCTCAGGCTAGAGTCTCTGTGGGAGTGTCCACAAGAGACTTACACTAGTCACAGAATTTAACCACAGATATCTGTAGGCTGAAAATGGAGATCCTGGACATTAGAGAGAGCAGACGCCATCATGCACCCAGATCCCCGCTCTTCCCAGTTACCCCGTTACCTCCACCTCTGCCTCCATCCTCCTGCAGTTTATGGACAGCACATACAGCAAAGGGGAGCAGCTCGCTGAGCAGCATGTCACCTGGGAGATGAAGGTTCTTCTCCATATTACGACCAACAGGACTATTTAAATTAATCTTACTAAACTTAAATTGGATTGATCATTTGACCAATTATTTCTCCAAATAATCAGGAAATGGGTTTTATGAAGAAAACTATACTAGCCAAAGTTAACATAATTGTGTTTTATCTCTTATCTAAGAAAAGGTGAGAAGTGGACCTATGCCTTGATTGTTGTAGATACCCTTCTACACACACACACACACACACACACACACACACACACACCACCTCAAACAATTTATAAATATATACTGAGGTAAGATCTTAAATGATTTAGACATCCACTCACATTTAGGCAATATTTTATGACTCAGAAGTTTTCACATTCAGAATTGATCTTTTCTGAATTTAAAGACAGGACAGGGACCCTCTTGTTTGACAGGGAGAATAACATAAGGCAATATTTGTCAACTGAGAATGTTGTAAATTCAGATATTTTCTTCTAGGTCCAAATTACAAAACTGTCCTGTTCAAATGTATGTATGCACTTGTGTACATAGACATATTATAAATTTAATAAATAAACTTTAAAATTCAACATTGGACATTTAATGAAAACAAAGGCACAGGATCTGGGTACTACTTCTTACTCTCTCATCAATAATAAATGTGGGAAAGAAATACAGAAGGTTAAAAGGTCTACATACAGAAATAGCATGATTTCTGTCTAGTACGTTAGTGTGTATAAAGGTATACTTACATTCACATACAAATGCACACCCTGACACTACCCTCACTTCAGGTTGCAGTAGGTTAGTATAAATATATATTAATGATTTTGGATTGTCTTGTTCTTAAGCCTTGTGCTTTGCTGTGACTATAGCGTACATTTGATCAAACTGAACTCCCTGATAACAACAGCATTTTTCAACAAGGGTACAAAATTTCTTAAAAGTATACTGTCAAAAAATACATGGATTCAGAAAATAATCTTCATTTTATGGGCTAGAACAATGCTCCACAGTAAGGTTCTGGATGGATAAGAGGTGTGCCTTTCATTAGCAAGGGGAATGAAGGGTGATTATGAAAGTAGGGGAAGGAAAGGAGACCCTCACCAGAAGTATCTCTTGCAGGTGAATATCAAGAGGTATCCATTTTAGAACCTATGGAAGTTGAAGGTAGGAAAATTGATTCCCTTAAATTTACCTCATGAAAAGTCTTTGCATCTCCCAGGGGAATGCATATCCCAGTTTGAATACCACTGGTTTAGACCAGGAAATCTCCAAAGAGCACATGATCAGTGATCCAATGTGTTAGAGGAACAACATATTAGAACTTCTGTCTGAATTTATTTTATCAAAAAATAAGAAAGTTCCAATTATAAAATAAATAAGTCCTGGGGGTGTAATGTACACATGGCGAGTATAGTTAATAATACTGTGTTGTATACTTGTAAGTTGCTAAGGGAGCAGGTCTTAAAAGTTCTCATCACAAGAAAAAAAATTGTAACTTTGTGTGGTAATGAATGTTATCCAGACTCATTGTGATCATTTCATAATACATACATATATCAAATCATTATGTTGTACTCCCGAACTAATATAATATATATGTCAATTATATATCACTAAAAATGTTTTCATATGCAAAAAAAAGAATCTTCAAGAACAAACACTTGTATCTATTTCTATATTTCAACAAAAATATACCAAAGAGAAACCACTCCCTTGTTCATTTTGTTGGCAGAATTCAGTTCCTTGTTAGTTGTTAAGACTAGGGTTCTGGTTTGCTTACTGTTTGCCAGTTGAGGACTGTTTCTAGCTTTTTTATAAATTAAATGTATTGGGGTAACAATGGTTAGTAAAACTGGATAAAGAAGATGTGGTATATATACTACTCAGCCATAAGAAAAGATGAAATAGTATCATTTGCAACAGCATGGATGGATCTTGAGATTATTATGCTAAACAAAATAAGTCAGACAGAGAAAGTCGAGAACCATATGACTTCACTCATACGTGGGATACAAAACTGAAAGCAACAAACGAATAAGACAAGCAAATAAAGAAACAAAAACTTATGTTCCTAGCTTTTAGAAGCCACCTTCATTCCTTGACACATGCGTGGTCACCTTACTTCATCTTCAAAGCCATTGATGGCAGCTCAAAGACTGTCAGGCTTCAGATCTCTCCTGGCTCTTCCTGCGCTGCCACACCTCTCTGATTGATTGTTCTGCTATCCTCCACTTTTAGGGAACTTTGTGATGACATGTGGCTCACCTGGATAGTCCAGAAGCACCTCTGCATTTTAAGGTCTGTAACCTTAATTCCATCTGCAAAGTCATTGTGTCATGTGACACAATGAACACCGCAGATTAAGTTCTGAAGATTAGATTTGCGGGGAGGGAAGGTTTCAGTCTACCAGTCACTTAAAGCCCTTCTGAGGATCCTCCCTAATTCCCCACATAACTGAGGTCTCCCCCTGCTGATGGCTCAGATTATAAACTATTCCCAACTCTTAGCTCTGAGGAATGCTTGCCTACTGATTTCCAGGGGTCCTTTCCTCACCCTTCAGGCATTTCCTCTCAAAGTGCATATTTTTTGGAAGCCTCTGTGCAGCATCTCCCTCCAGAAGTCTGTCCTCTAAATCCAAGCCTTCCTCACCTCTCCACATTCTGACCTCTGTCTCCTTAATTCACCCACAAGATTGAGCTGTAGTTTGCTTTCCACTTGCTATGCTGCATCCTGGAAAATAGGTCACCTCATCTGTTTCCCTTTTCTCAGGGGCTACCGTCAAGTGCTGCTTATTGTGCAATGTCTAAAACCATTCTTTCATATATTTTGTCTAGTTATCTACTTTTATATCTTTTACCACATGAGAGCAACTTTAGTAGCAGTTAATCTTTATAAGCAGAAACAGAAGTCCTTCAATATATGCTGATTAAAGAATCGTTTTCCTAGAGCAATTTCCATATTACATTTTCTATAATGTAATAACCAATTGATTAGTTGGAGAACATGATTTATATTAGCCTGAATTTTTTTATCGATTGCAAAATCTAAAGGAGTGGGGATCAGTTTGGGTTTAGAGAGAAAAAAAATGATGCTTGGGCAAAATTAGCTTGCAGTGTGAATGGCATTCTGCTGTTTTAATGAAATAGGTGGTGAGGATGTCATTATTGAATATGTCAAAGACCTGCAATATAAGTGAGAAAAAATACAAAAAAACAATTTTGAATAAGGGCAATATTTGCTCAAATATTGTGCAAATACTGAATTTGCATAGTGATGTTTAGGTTTTAAGCTTTTTTATTTGTAGCTTGGAAGATCCTGTGTAATTGAAACTCTTTCAGGAAATAATATATATTGTGAGTTTGAAGTTATCTAAAACTTAATCCGTAGGCACCCATACTTTTTAGTAGGGAATATTGTCATTAATAAGGGAATTTTGGACAATGCATGCTATTTCAGGAGAACCACTACCTTTTTATAAATGAACAGTTTGTATTTCAATGCAGCCACAACTGTCCTGCGTCAAATGGGTACAGTTGACTTTTTGGATGGATTCTGGATTAGCAGATATCAACAATCTTGATGGAGGAAATAATTCAACACTCATTTGCACATTTTTCCAAAGCACTGAAACATGGAGGGATTGTCACAGATATTATTCACAATTGGAGGAATAAAGCTAATCACCAATTTATTGTAGTAAGGTAGTTTTGTCTCTATCATTCACAGAGATGACCTCAATCTAACACATTTTTTTTCAACTCTGCTTGTATATTAGAGTGATGTGCAAATCTTAAAGAAATACTGATAGTTAATCTAATCAGAATAAACAATATGAATAACTAAAAAAACCTTCCTGCATGATACTAATATATGCCCAATGTTATAAACAACTTTCTGAGTATAGTTAAGCAAATGTCCAAGTAAATTATTATATAAACATGTACATATCTATATGAGTCTGATTTATCCACATATAGATGGATCCATTACTTCATAAATGTTGCAGCTTTGTTTAAAGAATAAATTGATTTTTTGCAGAGACCATGAAAACTATCTGGATTTATTTTCTCCTATCATTTTATAATTCAACAAAATAATACACAAAATCTGACTTCCTTTGAAAAGAGCATCTGTTTATTATAGTACACACCATTTCCTTTTTACTAAAATACACAATAACATTTAAATAGTTTTGAGGATGATACACTATTCCTGAATTAAAAAACAACAACAACAAAAAAACAACTCTTGTTTTCATTTCAATAAGGAAAAGGACAAATAAGTCAAATCACCAAAACAAACAAACAAACAAACAAACAAACAAACAAAAGCATCAGAGGTTCAATTATATTTTCTAATTGTAAATATTTTGCCAATTTCTACGTTTTCTTTTCTGCCTCTAAGGAATAACTAATAACTTGTCAGTCAAACCATTGTCAGAAAGAACTCCATTCTACCAGCTGTCTTCCCTCCTTCAGATCTCACTGTTGTCCACAAAACCCTTTCATTCACTTATTCCGTATTCTGCTGTTTCCCCAAAGAGTTCAGAATCCAGGGAATACCAACAAGGACACATCTAAAGAATACAACGAGAGAACTGTTTGGTAAGAGCACACTTCCTATTGTTTCTGCCAGGTAGTCTGGGGCTTAGCACCTGTGCACCAAAGGGCTTCTAATCAGCAGTCAAGAAATGGTTACAATGGGAGTTCAAGGAGAAGTGTGCTAAAACTGAGCCTGTGACACTGCAAGTTATTACAGAATGTAACACACTTTAGAGAAGGCTTTCAACTTAGAGGAAGTTGACAGGGCAGAACCCTCAAAGGGGTAAGAGAGTAACTTGGGTTGTTAACCCTAACAGGTCAGGAAACTCAAGGTGGGGGGACGTCCAGTGGTTCTGCCTTCATTCTGCTTCAAATGAAATGGAATCTTTGATTGTTAGATGTCACCTTGCAGCTGCCGCCTGGAATGCTCCTGCGCACTGATCCTTTGAAGCCATAAGGAAGTGTCTTGGAATGCTAAGACCCGAGGGAATGATCTCGGTAAAACTTCCTTATCCGGTGGTATCAGAATGCTGATGCATCCCGGGGATCATAAGCTTGTGTGGAAGCACAACTCAGTGCTTAATCACAACCGAGTTTCCGTGAAGCAGCTGCCAGTCTAATTGAATCAATTAACTGGGTATAGATATTCAAATTGACTTCTTTGTGACCATTGTAAATAAAAGCTTTACCCCGCCAGTATCAGGGCTGGCTCTCTCAGTCTGAAGAGAGAGACCCCTGCCCGCAGGGACTCTTTTGACTCTTGTGATTTCTTAACCCTTCGCCGCCCCTCCTCGTGCCTCCCAGCCCTTGTCACGCGGGACGTGATATCTGGCACCACAACATGGGGCCTCCCTCGAACATGGGATATCTGGTGCCCTGAAGATGTGATAGAGCTATAGAAGGTATTGGGGAGAGGCATAGAGATGGGAAATATTTTTTCTGCATTGAAACAGTGAGTTCAAGCCTTGCTTGGGTGGTCTAAATGGATCTAGATCTTCAAACAACCACCTCTGACTTGGGGAGAGCTGCTTACCTGTCCTTTCTGAATAGTGGCACTCTGCGTGGGACGGAGCCTCCTTCTTGCCACTGTTTTGCCACTGTTCTCACTTAGAACCTACTGTGTGTACCTGTCCTTAGCCCACCTTATGGATTTCTCTTTCTCACATAATCTTACAGTAAACTGTACAGTACTGATAATTTATAAGTATTTTTGCTTAAAAATGTCTAATTTTTTCACACATACATGGTAGGACAATTAAGTTCATGAACTTGTTGCAATGATGTTGCTAACCTTTTTTGATATCAGAGAGATTATTTATTATGAATTGGTACCAACTGAACAAACAGTTAATCAAGTTTACTATTTGGAAGAGCAGAAAAGGCTGCGTGGAAAAGTTAGACAAGCTGAACTTTTCACCAACAATTCATGGCTCATGCATCACGACAATTCACCAGCTCACAGGGCACTGTCTGTGAGGGGGTTTTTAGCCAGTAAACAAATAACTGTATTGAAACACCCTCTCTACTCACCTGATCTGGCCCCCAATGACTTCTTTCTTTCCCTTAAGATAAAGGAAATATTGAAAGGAAGACCTTTTGATGACATTCAGGACATCAAGGGTAATACAACGACCGTTCTGATGGCCATTCCAGAAAAAAAGCTCCAAAATTGCTTTGAAGGGTAGACTAGGCACCGGTGTCAGTGCATAGCTTCCCAAGGGGAATACTTTGAAGGTGACCATAGTGATATTCAGCAATGAGTTATGCAGTACAATACTTTTTCTAAAATGAGTTCTCGAATTTCACTGGCACACCTGGTATATACTTTAATATAGCTGCAAATTTTCAGAACAGAACAGGATGATTCAATGTTTCATTCTCCATCTTACTACCCTAATATGATGGATTAGAAGGTGTAGATGGTGAGGGCCAGCCGAGTGGCTCAGTTGGTTAAGAGCTCACTCAAGAGTGTGAGCTCTGAGCAACAGCAGTTCGATGCCCGCCCCGAGCTGAGCTGCCGTTGAGCTGCCGTTGAGCTGCCAATAGCTGGCAGGATGGCTCAGCTTAAAAAAAAGAAGGTGTAGGTGGTTTCCTGCTGATCATTTAGCTCATCGCTGACCACTGACTTATTTTTACTGTATCCTCAATCTTTGTGTCTACACCCCATGGAGCATTCATACTCTACCTTCCCCCACTGACCCAGCCATGCACCATCTCACTCATGGTTCCGAACACTATAGATACAACCAACTAGTGAACTGCAAACGAATTAAAATTTATGTTGAAAATGAACGAATGGCAGAGAAAAAGAAATCACATGAGATTTACCTGTACCGTGATTCTTGGTCAGAGAAGGAAAGATTAAACGCAGCAGAAAATAAAGTATGCCCACTCTATTCATGGTCATATCTCCTTCCAACAGACAGAGGTTTAAAACAGAATTTAAAAGAAAGAAATACTCAAGATGTTTCACTTTATAACTCAATTAATATTTCATAAGAGGCGAATTGTCTAGTAACTATGCCAGTTAGTTATCAGATATTAATGTTTTCTTCACATACCTAGACTTTTGAATGCCTCCTTTAGCTGTACTTGATGATTGTTTCAGAGTGTGTGTATGGATATGTGTGTATACACACATAATTCTACTGGGCAGCTACTAGTAAATATTTATTTAAAATTTTTAATAATTTTTTTTTTAACAAATGTGGAATCAAGCCCTGCTAACAAATGTGAACACTGAAAAAAAAGTCACATTCTACAATCAATGTTTGTTTTCTGTTTTCTTAAACAGCCCCATGGTGGCTCCATTACTGAGATAAGGTAGTTATATGCAAAGAGCTTTTGCACTATTTACCTTAGCCCAGTTTGAATTGCTAAGCCCTATGGAATGATCCTTTAAATTATATTTACAACCAAGGCTATGATATTTTGAATAGCTTAGGAATTATACCGTCAAGTCTCCCACAAATGTACAGACTCTGAAACTTCTCAGTAAATTCCAGTTTGACTTTCATTCAATTCTGAGCATTACTGCTCCCTCAGGATAAAAAGTAATGATTTGCATGCATCATTCGATCATCTTAGGTCTCAATTCCTGCTTATTACAATCAAATTTGAGAATAAAGTAATAGGGAGTCAAACAACACATTATTCTGTTTCAAAAAATATACACATTTATATGAATTTGCAACAATATGTTGATGATTACAATATAATAATGGTTATAGAACAGAGGTATATTTTCATAACTGTATTATTTTTCATAACAATGCTAATTCTTTTTAAACACAGATTTTTTTTTGTGGAAAGTACTGAAATCTGTGGATTACTGAAAATTTACACATATCATGAAACCACATTGTAGCAGAATCAGCAGTACTTTGACACATCTAAAAATATTTAATAAAGTATATATCCCTATAAATTATGATTTTATAAAAATACACCATAAAGGGGAAATCAAAGAAATAGAAAACTTACTGATGCAACTTCGACACTTAAGCTCTTAGGGTGTAAAAGATATTATAGCTGTAAGTCATAAAAAAAATCAAATGCCTTATAATTCAAATACTGAACATCTAGAATTAAACTGACACCAAAGCCATCAGATTCAATAATATAATGTAAAGTATCATTTTTAGTTTGTGGAAAAAATTTAAGAAAAACAAATAATTTTTTGAAGAGTGAAAACATATTAGAACATTTGTTCAGTTTCAACCTATGTGAGATATTTATGTAATCTTCTGTGGCATCAAAATCTGGCTACATTTGGCTACAGCAACTTAAAGTTGTGATATCCTAGTCCCACCATACCTCATACACCTGAGAAATATGAAGTCACATTTAGTGAGAATCCATTTGGGCGGCTTGGAAAACTTTAGGAACAAGCTTATTTTAAATGTATATGCATTTCTCAATAGAACATAGAAATTAATCCTGTCTTGTGTTTTAGAGATTTTGAGAACCATTCTCTTTTGTAACAGAAAGTACATCTTTTCGTTTCTTCATAAACTCACTGAATTATGACTTTACTTGCCAATAAAAAAGACAGACATCGGGAGACAGTAATGGATTAAATGCCCGATTCTCCTAAAATATAGAACAAATATGTATGAATGTAAGAAATGGGCAGAAATTCAAAATCCACAATTCACAAAACAGAACGATCTAAAATGAGAATGGAGGTGTAGCACGAGGTGAGAGCTGATTTCAAAACGGTCCCTAATTATATTCATTAAAGTTAGTTGTCCAGTACATTCATGCTGGATGCTCTAAAAGGAAATGGTGCTTTCATCTCCTGATTCCAGCCTATTATTTTTATGCTGAACTCCACTGCATAACTCCATATATCTGTGTTAACGTTTTAATTATGCGATTGCAATGGTTCCTGCCAGGAGTATACATGCTGTAGTGAGGGGTTATCAAGCGACTAAGCAGCTTGACCTTTTGGTCTTGCCTGGCTTTGTGGCTGAAAGCATATGTGGCTCTTGTAGTGTCTATTGCAGAATAATGACAGAATAATCACTGGGACATGAAACCACAACCTGTAAGGAGTTAATCGTGACCATTAATCACCACATTCTTCTATTTTTAGGGGTCCTAAGCAGTGAGAAAAAGATTTCCTTTTGTTTACTGACTATGAATGCATCTCAAATCAGCTTCTCAGTGGAAGTGGAGAAGGAAACAGTAATACATGTTGTTTCAAAACACAATTTGAAATCGCATTTTGTGTGAAATTGATCATTTCTGTTGTGGAGTATTTAATCTTTGTACTCTGGTGGTCTCATTGTAGGACCCAGTGGATACATGTATTTCCACTGCTACGACCTTATAATCAAAGTTGTCAGCACAGACAGCTGAAAACATAATTTTTTATAGAAAATAAATTTTCCGGATAGCTATCCTCATTTGAAATAAATTATTCTCATGAAATTAAAGAGTAAATAGTTGTACAGCTGAAACTAATTTTAAAAAAAATGTTTATTTCACAATAAAAAATAAATTTAAAAAAAGTAAATAGGCTCCTTTTTTAAATTCTTAGGCTGCTTTTCTAGTAATACTGTCTCTACCATTAGATTATTGCGTATAATTATATGGAATTAATGTTAGTTTACAGCTTTTAAAAAGGCCATTAACAGTATTTCTTGCAAAGAGTGCAAAAGAACCTTGTATGTTTAGACCAGGAATCATAAGACCTTATGGCGATGTGTTTCTCATAATAGAATAATGGGACATTTGTTCTTATATTTGAATGTAATAAAAATGGATGGTTAAAGCTTTTGAGCACTTGGGAAAGAGGCAGAAGCACAGTTCTAAAAACCTAGCAAAGAATTTGTCTGTGTCTAAATAAAAGATTTGTGTTAGGAAAAATAGTTTTTAAAAACTATGTAATATATATTCACTCCCACCACTATCACCAAACACACACGCACACACACACACCACTAGAAAAGAATGAACACAATGATAAAGCAATCTGTTGTAGAAAGAAAACTGAATTTATCATGAACATTTCCTAATCGGAGATTTGATTCTGTCCCTTATAACTTATGTGAGCGCAGACAAGTCATTTAACTCACCTAAGATTCAGTTTCCTCATTTCAAATGTGGAACACATAAACTCGCTATTTTAATGGCTAAACTAAATGTTTATTTATTTAATATAACTAACAAACTGTCTAAACATCTAATTTCTTAAATTTAATGTTTGAACAAATTATATTAATTATATTAATGTTCATCTTCCCAAATACTATGAACAAACCCTCTGATTTCACTAAAACTTTAGTATTGTCCCACATATTTTTTAATATTAGGTGTTGGAAATATTCGAGAGAAAATACAGATATAGGCTTGTGTCTTCTAGGAGTGCCTACATTTAAGCCTCACTGTACCTACTGCTTTCCCTAACCTGTAAATAAGTAATATCAAATAGACTCATCAAATTCCAGGTAGTACTACATTAAGAGAGGAATTCAGCCTTAACAGAAAGAAAAAAAATGCAGAGTAATCTTGAAGACGTAGAGGTCATAATTAAATGTGAACGTAAATAAAATATGAGCCAATACAATCATCATCCTCATAGCTCTTTATCATTAAAAACTGCACCTGTTTTAAAATTTAAATATATCATGTCATCAATGATGTCATAAGATTCTGTGTTACCCAATTCCATATGTGTCTCAATATAGGCATCACATTTTGAAATCATAATCTATCTCCATTAAGTTGAGTATTTGAGATTGAGGGACGCATCCATCATTAGTTATGTTTTATGTAAAAGTAAGAATCAGGCTGGTATGCAAAAAAAAATCAGGTAAAAGTACAATGAAAAGAAAAAAAAATCTTATGCCATGTGTACAATTTTTAAGTGACTGCAGAAAACAAAACAAAACAAAAACCAATAAACAAACAAAAAAGAGGGCAATAAAACCTGTAGTGTGTTAGAGTTGTGCTCATCCTGGCAAACTGAGAGCACAATTAAATGTGCCACAGTGTCAGCTGTCAAAATTATGAACATTGACGGTTACCAGTGATACTCAACTCCAGGTTGTCAACATTATAAATGATATAAGGTATGGGCTCATTACCATTCTCCAGAGGAGACTTTTCCTCATGTGATCTACCAAATAATTTCTTCATTGATTTATATTTTGCCATGGATATTATATTATGATTCCTTATTTACCTGGTTCTAGTTCAGAGTTCTTCAATTTGTTCCATTGGCTTATTTATACTTTCTTAGGCCAATTCCAGAATCTTAATATTGTATAAATGTGTAGTTGTCTTAATATTTGTTAAAAACATATACTCTTTGCTCTTCTATCTTAAACATATTTCATACTTTCAATATATTTGTGGCAGTGCCTCTTCTGGTGAAAGTTACTCAGTGCAAGACATTTTCACTATTTTTTTTTTTGTCTTTCAAGGATTCAATCACTCATGAAAATATAGGTTTTCTCAATGTCAACCTTTCCAACTTTATGTCAGTTATGTGGCAATATTTATGTCTATAAAAACAATTTTTGGACTGGCCGAGTGGCGCGATGGTTAGAACTGGCTTGGGACGCCAGAGGGCCCCGGTTCGGATCCCACATATGAGGGCCAGTGACACTGCCCTCTACAGCTAAGATGCTGAACAACAGCTCAACCTGGAGCTGGGCTGCTGTGAGTTGCTGGCGACAGCGACGGCATAGGCTGCAGCCCCTGTGACAGTGGGTTGCCATGGGCTACAGTGTGTAGCCAGCAGCCAGCGTCAGAGGCCAGCAACCGCAGTGAGCGGCCGTCCAGAAGCCGGCGGCTGATCTGCCTCGCCCGGGAAGAGCTCAATGATGGTGCCAACTTGGGCCAGTGAAGCAACGTCCTCCACAACTAGACTGAAGAACAAAATGACAGCATCTTGTCTGTTCCCCTTCCCCCAATTCCCCAATAAAAATCTTAAAAACAAACAATTTTTGCACTAAACTATAAATTATTTTCACATATGTTCTTCAGTATTTTCTCTTTTTTTTGTCATACTTTTCCCAAATCATGAATGTAAGCCATTAATCGGAAGACTTCCATGTTTTTTATGTGAAAACTGAGCTTTGCCAGAACAGAAAGATTTTTATGTTGCTTTCTAATAGCATAGCCATCATATAAAGCTTCCTAGAGATATCAGGTTCACGTTTTACCCTCAAAACAGTTTCTGTTTTGGATAATTATCTCTTGGTCGCTACTACATGTGTTCAAAAAGTGTACTCCATAACAAAAGGGAATTAAAAGTAATGTCCACAAACCTTACCCTCTGACTACTTTGCTCTTTCTGTTTTTCTTGGTTCAGTTTAGCATTTATCCTCTTCAGGAAAAGAAAAAGAAAAAAAAAATTTCACTCATTTTATATAGTCAAATGCAATTTTATATTTTAAACATATGCCGTGATTCTACTATGAGTAACTGTAAAGTTATAGAAAATAGAAATTAATTATAGCAAGATTTTAATTATAGCAAGATTTTTCAGGGGGAATTATTTGGGGATGGAAAAGCTGTTTTTTATTTTGCTTTTTGTGTAACTATTCTAGGGATATAGAGCATGTTTTCTTTTCTTTCAAATGTCTGTGAAATGTGTTCTCGAAACTTTTTGGTAAATACACATTGATAATTCATTCTGAATGATTAAGATCAACCATGTGCATAGCTTCTCAGTTCACAGGTGATTAGGTTTATTGTGGAACCTATTTCATTCTGAGTCCTGCCAGCTTTGATCGGGGCCAAACATATTACAAACAGAGAGATGTTAATTCAAAGAGACATTTACAGATTGGAGAAGTAGTCACAAGCACACAGTGCAGCTGGGAAAGATTTTATGTAGGTAGGTTTAAAAAGGAAGCTAGGACTCACATGCAAAATAAGCTGTGCATTTCAAAAAAAGAATGGCATTACAGAAAACAAGATAAACATTTGTCATCCGCTTTTTCAACCCAGCATATGGAGGAAATCTTGAATTGATTTTAAACTTTTTTTCCTCCTACAAGAGGAATGCCCACTTGGCCAGTGCTAGGGACTTGACATTGATAAACCACTGGAAGAAAGTGTTAGGCCTTGGTGGCTTAGGCTTCCGGATAGTATTTGCCTGTGTTTGATGGAGGGCAAGGTCTTGGGTAATCCCATAAATGCCTTCCATCAAAAGACAGAGATTAATCTAACAGAAGATAGGAAAATGAAAAAAAAAATAAACAAACAAAAAACCAACTTTACCAATGTGAGAAATACACCACCATACATTAAAATGATTTAGTTGAGAATGTATACTCATGATTTGATCTCTAACAGAAAGCAAGATTTTAAATGACTGATCAAGGAAAGATAATGATGTATAAAATGACAAGCTACATAGACTGAAACCTTAAAAACAAAAATAAACTCCAAGAGAGTCAAGGAATCATCATATGTATGAAGGATTTCACTATTAACTATGAAATAGGTATAAAATAAGATCAAATTCTTTGTTGAATATTGGAACACTCAAGATGCTTGGTTTAAAACATGAGAAGACAGTGTAGGCAATTTCCCAGGTAAAATATGACAGCACCTGCTGCCAACAACCTAAAGATTCCCTAAAATTATTCTGAGATCAACAGGAAGATTGAAATGAATTCAGTAAGATTTAAGTGTGTGACCTCATATTTACTCTGCTTGCTATCATTTAATTTCTTCTTAAAATTCCAAATGATTTTATAAATGTCTATATTTAATTCCTCTGTATAACAGATTTAAAATAGAAAATAGGTGAAAGAATGCTGTAATCTTGAATAGAAACATAAAATAAAGAATAAAGAAATAACTGTCTTACTCAGCAAAATACAAAGTTTATATGATTTGGTGCCCATGCGTCTTATGATTTCTATTTTCTTTCTAGGTAATGACAGAAAAACATCTACTAGCTATTTTTTTAGAGAACTGCAGAGACTTCCATATGCACGGAACACTCAGAGATACACTTTAGAAAGATTGAAGACAGTAGGTTATGGAGGTAAGCGAGAGCTAAATAACAGAATCTTTTGTATTTAAAATTAAGGAGTTTGCAATTTCTCCTGAGCCTATGGGGAAGCATTAAAGAATTTTTGACAAGAAAGTGAGAATATTAAATGTATTCTTTTGAAGTATTATCTTAGTTACCACATAAAGAAGAAAGTGTTGTTGGGTGAGGCATGAAAAGTTGTAAAATGGACCATTACAGTAATTCAGGAAACAGCTCAAGTTGTTTTAATCTAACAATGTAGCTGTGAGGATGGAAAGCTATAGAGGACTAATAGGATCTGTGGGCACATACAAATAGTGTAGAAGAGCCTTCTATGTTTTATTACATATTTATTACACTCTAGCATACTTATCATATGTGAAGAATTTCTATTCAAAAAAAAGTAGCAACTCAATTTTTTTTCAACACATGTATAGGAGGTGAAGATACAGTATCGATGACATTTTTAAATGCATCTCTGACCTAAAAATTTCAAATACATCTACAATCTTTATAATGTATATTTTCCTCTGTTTAAAGTGCTCTTTAGAGTCTATTGACTAATCCAAAAATTTAGAAGATGATTCTCTCATACAAAATAGTTTGTTCCATTTGGAGAATTATGATACTCATCATGTTTAAAGACTGAATCGTGTGTATCATTATGTGTAAGTAGAGGGAACTGGCTAATTTAATATGCAAGAAAAAGGCAACTGTAAACATCTATGTTATTGCAACAGTAATAAAACAAAAATTGGGTGTATTTGAGAAATTGCTAATTCATCATAATGTTCTACTGAATATACAAGTTAAAGAACTAGAGTCCTGTCATCTATGCAAAGCAATTTAAATATACAGTTATTACTGTAAAATTATGCAGCAGCATGGATTGAGATCTATAAAGTTTTAATAATAGAAGTAACTAGAGGCTAAAATGACAAATGAAAGTTAACGTTTTTTTGTTTTGTTTTGTTTTTAGCTGAGCCATCCTGCTACCTGTTGGCAGCTCAGCGGCTGCTCAGCTCGGGCTGGACTCGAACTGCTGTTGCTCAGAGCTCAAACTCTTGAGCGAGCTCTTAACCAACTGAGCCACTCGGCCGGCCCTAAGTTAACATTTTTTTTTTTTTTTTTTTTTTTTTTTAAGATTTTTATTGGGGAATTAGGGGGATAGGAACAGTGCTGGGGAATTGGGGGAAGGGGAACAGACAAGTTGCTGTTGTTTTGTTCTTCAGTCTAGTTGTGGAGGATGTCGCTTCACTGGCCCAAGTTGGCACCATCATCGCGCTCTTCTCTGGCGAGGCAGATCAGTCGCCGGCTTCTGGACGGCCGCTCACTGCGGCTGCTGGCCGCTCACGCTGGCTGCTGGCCGCTCACGCTGGCTGCTGGCTACACAAGGTAGCCCATGGCAACCCACTGCCACAGGGGCTGCAGCCTACACCGTCGCCGGCAACTCCCGGCAGCCCAGCTCCAGGTTGAGCTGTTGTTCAGCATCTTAGCCGTAGAGGGCCGTGTCACTGGCCCTCATATGTGGGATCCGAACCGGGGCCCTCTGGCATCCCAAGCGAGTTCTTAACCATCGCGCCACTCGGCCGGCCCAAGTTAACATTTTTTTCATGTAATAGTTTGGTAAACACAATTGTCCTTTTCTAGATCTAAATTTTAATTTTGATTGAATCAACACCTCTACCTAATACTAATGTTATCCATCAATGACATATCTGTTGAACATATCTGTTCCACATACTTTGCTAGAAATAGAACAGGGCTTTAACCGAAGAATCTGTCATTATGAAGTACATTAATCAGAGCCCAAATAAGAAATATTAGCATAATTTGAGTTGTTTAGTAAACTATTATTTACAAAATCATGGAAAAGTGTAACAGAACAACTGGGCAAGGCTAGTGATGTCAAGAGTTGTTGCATCCCACAGGCTGGAAGAGATAAGGAGAGGGATCTGTTACTGGAACCTTGTAAGAAGAGTTATGGAGGTGGGGCAGTGCCTTTTGCCCAATGTCCAGTCCAAGGTGGACAGTGAAGTAGGAGAACAAGACAATAAAAATACATTGATTTCGCTGTCTTTCCACTCTCTGCTCTTATCATGGAACTTCATATTGGCCAAATCCAATTGGAAAGCAGAGGGTAATGGGGTATATTGATGCCATCCATCCTCATAAGCATTTCATGGAACACAGCAGGGAAGAGAGTCTTGAGATAGATTTCAATGAGAAAATAGACAATACCGAGCATCTACCAAATCTAGTAGGCATACGATTGCAGTGCTTGGAGGTGCTTGCTCTAATGGTCAATAATTCCAGTTCACTGCTTAATTCTATTCTTTTGAGATCCTTGAATGCAACTCACAGCAAGAAATGTTTATCATGAAATAGTAAGAATGAGATGAAGTTAGCCAGGCAAAGAGAGTAAGTAGTATAATATCCTAGACCCACATTTCTTAAACTTTTGTACCATAATACACAGACCCATTTTAAAAGATAAAAATACAAAAACTCATAGGTCCTAGAATTACCTCAAATTATTATTTAAATATAACTCAACAGCATTCAAATATGAGACTAAGAGGTCTGACAACTAAGTTTGAGAAGTTGTTGCAACAATGTTGCTAACATTTTTTGCTATCAGAGGAATTATTCACCAAGAATTTGTACCAACTGGACAAACAGTTAACCAAGTTTACTATTTGGAAGTGCTGGAAAGGCTGTGTGAAAAAGTTAGACGACTTGAACTTTTCACCAACAATTCATGGCTCTTGCATCACCACAATGCACCAGCTCACATGGCACTGTCTGTGAGGAGTTTTTAGTCAGTAAACAAATAACTGTTTTGGAACACCCTCCCTACTCACCTGATCTGGCCCCCAACAACTTCTTTCTTTACCTGAAGATAAAGGAAATATTGAAAGGAAGACATTTGGATGACTTTCAGGACATCCAGGGTAATATGGTGACAGCTCTGATGGCCATTCCAGAAAGAGTTCCAAAATTGGTTTGAAGGGTGGACTCAGCACTGGCATTGGTGCATAGCTTCCCAAGGGAAGTACTTCGAAGGTGACTGTAGTGATATTCAGCAATGAGGTATGTAGCACTTTTTCTAGGATGAGTTCTCAAACTTAATTGTCAGACCTCATATGTATAAACATTTTGCTTATTGTATGTGCTGTAGTATACAATCTCAACAAAATAAGTTACTAACATTATAAAACAAATAAATTCAAATTAATATGAATGTAATTGAAGGATCAAGTTTCACAAATTGCTTTTTGTGAAATCTAAATATAAGGACTTTTGTATAAATCATGCTTTGTAACCGAAGTTGGGTTCTGGCTCAATTGTTTTTTCTCTTGAAACTATTCAAGCCATTGGGAAGTCCGCATTCACAATTTGTTGTTTTTTGTTTGTTTGTTTTTCCCTCACTTTTCAAGCATGAATCTTTTTGGTTTTCAGTTACAATTGATATTCGATATTATTTTATATTAGATTCAAGTATACAGTATATTGGTTAGACATCTATATAGTTGATGAAGTGAGTCTCTTCAATTAATCTCATACCCATCTGGCACTATACATCGTTATTACAACATTATTGACTATAGTCTCTATGCTGTACTTTACATCCCTGTGACAATTCTGTAAATATCAATTTGAACTTCTTAATCCCTTCACCTTTTTCACCCTGCCTCCTAAACATCCATCCATCTGGCAACCATCAGTTTGTTCTCTGTATCTATGAGTCTGTTTCTATTTTGTTTGTTCACTTATTTTATTCTTTAGATTCCAAATATAAGTGAAAGCATATGGTATTTGTCTTTCTATAAGAATTCATCTTTTATATATCAAGGTGATCTTTACTCTTACTTTATCTATAACAATCAGAGCAGCATTTCTTATGGCCGGTGCTGTGGAGAATATAAGTTTGACCACTGTCTTAGTCAGTTAACACTTCCATAAAAAAGTACCAGAGACTGAATGTATTTATCATGGTTCCGGAGCCTGGGAGTCTGAGATCAGAGGACCAGCATGGTTGGTTGGGATCTAGAGAGAGCCCTCCTCCAGATTACAGATTGCCAAAGTCCCTTCTCATCCTCACAGGGGAGAAAAGGTGCTAGTTAGCTAGCTCTCTGGCCTCTTCCTATAAGGGCACTAACCCCAGTTGTTAGGGGCCTACCATTGTGGACTAATGACCTCCCAAAGAACCCAAAATTCAACATATGAATTTTGTGGGAACAGAAACATTTAGTCCATGACAAACACTTAATTGACATGGGGGTCCTAGCACTGAGGCTGTCTTCCAGATGTTTTGAAATGTGATCATATTAATCTCCTTTAGGCCATTATCAATATAAATTAAAACCAACAAAAATGATATATCTATTCACATGTTTGACTCAAGATTCAAGAACTGTTCATTAATCCAAAAGGAATCATGAAAATATATTGTATATTTCAGAAATTTGCCTTATGATAGATATATCAGCATATCTAAAAACTTATAATGAACCAAATCCCTTGTAAAGCTTCCTAAAAATTGATATCTTAATCCAGCTCTAAATATTGAACAGCTGGGGTTATACATTTTAATGGGCATCTGGGTGATTTTGATATAGATAATTCACTGGTAAGACTAGAAAATATTGATTTAACGCTTCCTTTAGAGTCTGTTAAAAATGTTTCAAGTTGTTACTCAAAATATTGGGAGAGCAGTGATTAAGTGAATTTAATTAGGATTTATTTATAGTTAGTTTTCTTTCTTTTTTAAACTAGATTAATACATTAACACAGAATCTTATCTGTACTATTTCTTAAAAATACAAATCTTTATTCTAAAATAGCAGGTTTTATATGCCTGCATGTACAAGAGCTACAATAACTTTCAACCTGCCTCCTGCCACCCACTGAAATCCTGAATTTGTCCTCTCTGACTGGCAGTGTCTTCCTCTCCCTGTCAGGCTTTCATTCCTGAAATTCCTACCCATCCTTTGCACCCAGCTCAAAATCACTCATTAAGGAAGCTTCTCTTACATTTTCAATTAGGTAAGCTGCCCAGAAAAACCCTCTCCTAGAAACATAGACCTTTTTCTCTTCAGCATTTATTTACACCTACCTAATATTAATTCATGGTAACCTCCAGGTATTACGGTTCTACACTCAGGCTCATAGTAGGATTGCATTTCCCCTGTTAAGTTGAAGTTGGGTGCAGATACATGACTTGGTTAACCAATAAAAGGTGAGTAGAAGTGGCAAGTATCACTGTAGGTAGATGCTTTAAGAGCCAATATGCAATTGTCGACTCTCGCTTTCTCAACATGCTCACATGGTGTTGACTACTTAGATATGGATTCCAGAGGGAGAATTATGTGGAGCAGCCTCAAGTTGACCAGAATCAGAATATGGAGCATGAGTAAAACATAAATTTGCATTTTAAGCCCCTAATATTTGGGGGCATTTAATTATAGCAGAAAAACACTGTAGCCTAGTTTGTCTGACGTCACAGGTGTCATTTTTTATACTTATAAGACTGATGATTGATTATCTGTCTACATGTCTAACTATGATCCCAGGGGCAATCTTAATTCTCACCACACTTGATATCTTTGATAGCTAGTAAAGCACCTGGTATAGAGCAGGAACTTGTGTTACTCAGAACGATGGTCCCCCAAACATGTCCACTTCCAAATGTCTGGAATCTGTGAAAAATCACCTTAAGTCAAAACGTAATTTTCATATGGAGAAAAAAAAAAGTGTTACAGACATTAAAAGGAGATTATCACTGAATACCATGATGGGCTCAATTTAAATGCACGACCTCTTAAAAGTTCAAGAGGAAAAAAGGGTGAGGGATGTGACAACAGAAGGAAGAAGAGAGATTCAGCGTGAAACGGCCACACCTGCCATCGCTGGCTTTGAATATGGAGGCAGACAAGGATGTGAGAAGCATGTGTGTGAGTTCTAGAAGATACTGATGCTGTCCGCTGACAGAAAAGAACTACAGGTCCAGTCCTACAACCAAAGGGAACTGAATCCACCAAAATCCTAAATAAGCTCCAAAATTGACTCTCCCCCAGAGCCTCCTGAAAGAGGCGCACCCTGCTCTCACCTTGATTTTTGATCTTGTAAAACCCACGTTGGGATTACAAATGAATGCATCTGTGCTCTTTTAAGATCCAAAGTTTCTGGTAATTAGTTAAAACAGTTGAAACTAATACATTCCTCAATAAAGTCATGCTGAGAGAATAAATAAAAGAACGGAAGAAACACTGGTACCAAATTTAAATCTCTTTCTTACCTGAAACTTTAGTGAAAAGATAAAGTACTATCTAAACAGTATCTTAATACAATCCTGTTTTCTTTATTTTTTTCAATCTTTAAAGATAAATCTTTCATTTTTGTTCATTTAAGAGATTTGGGTTAGAAGAAAGCTTGTTCATGGATAATCTTTGGTGCTTAAACAGCCTCTGATTTTTAAAGAGGTGTCAAATGTGCTGTTTTCACTCCTTTGAAGGGAAAGCCTTTAAGTGCCTCCCTTTCCCATATCTCCTATCTGTGCCAGGGAAGAAATTGGTCTAATTTCTCCAAGTTAAGGTCGTAATTGCCATTCTACATTTTATGCCATGAGTCCGGGTCTTATTTCCACTCACTGCTAATCAAAACAGAAAGACAGAGACACTTGTCTGGTTAAATTTGCCATTCACCAGCTTTCTTTAATGTTCAATTTTGTCTCTAACCTGGAGTGCCTCTGCTTTAGTGTCACATTAACAGACCACGCACTCCTTGTTTCTGTCTCAGAATCTTACTCTTTGTATATAGCTGACTACATTGTAGTAGCCAAAGATAATATGTTAATCAAATCTCCCAACTTCCAGTTGTTTCAATTTATTAACTTTTCTCAGATTTTTTTTTTTTTAGGGGCAAAGTTGTGTAGTAAGTAAGTGGAGTTAGATGGGATTGCTTCAAATACCCTACTGAGTTTTTAAGGAACATAAGACAAGAGCAAGGATGTTTGACGAAGATCTGCTAGCAGAAGCTGGAAAAAAATACAAATCTCACTAACACCTACCCACACCACCTACACACCCAAATAAAAGAAAACAAAGGCAAAGACACAATTTGTTTGCTTTTTTCTTCTCTGACTGTAATTTTATATTCAGGGTTTATGAATACTGAAACAAAAGACAAACATTGATAATGTCAAATGCTGTCAGGGTTTCAAATATCTCACACACACACACAAAAAACCCCACAGAGTAAAAAGATACAGAATTAACTAAGAAAATACCTTTATGTGAGATAATAATCATAGTTTTCTGCATAGGAATTTAGTTAATGTGAAATTTCATTTTCTCAAAAAGAAGCCTTTGCCTTAATATTATATTAGAATTTTATGTTTATTAAGATTTTCTTTCAGTTTTCCTAGGGAAAAAAATTCATGTGTTAATATACTCTGTTATTTTTAAAATGTGTATTTTATTTGCAGGGATTTATAAAACAACCATCTTTATTCTATGGAGCTATTCTAATTTACATGGTGATTTTGAAATTACTCCTCTGAGTTTCTCTAAGTGTATCTTCTTTTCATTTAAAAGAAAGCTTTGTATCATGATAATGTTTATAATTATAGCTGCTCAGCAGCCACTCAACAACATTGCTATTGTCAGGATAATTCTTAATTGTGTAGTACTGACCCAGGCGCTGCAGGATGTTTCGTATTCTTTGACATGAAATGGCATTAGCACTCATACCTTTGCTACAGAAACAAGGCACCCCACGCATTTTCAATCCCTTCTTTCCATGGGGTGGTACAGTCTGAATTTGATAGACATTGTAATAATATCTTGCATTATTGGCAGTCACAGTTCTAATAGGAAAAAAAATCAGAGAATCATTTCTTTTCATGTTTATAATAATAAAATATATAAGGAAAACCATGCTATGCCTAGTAAGTATGGGGGTGTATACTTTTGCCAAATGATTTATTTTTGTTACTTAATGTCACTTCTTTTTTGACCTTGAACATGATTGCAATGTGCTTATTTGAAACAGTATCATCGTTTCCAATAAGTGCCTAATGATTTCTTGTGCAGGGTTTTCAGTTGAATCTATAGTCCTCAACATATTATTTTCAAACCCTGTTCTTCTCCTGATATTCACAATCTAAGAATTATCTTTTTCTCCACTTTTTACCCTCTCTTCTGTACTAAACAAGGTACATCATAAGCATTATGTATTTGGAATGTCACCAGTGCCTCCTTCTTTTCATCCTTGTTGACAACCTTCTTGTTGTCAAAATCCTCAATTGTCACACTACCCTACCTTGCATATCAACTATTTCCAAAAGGAACAACAACAACTAAAACAGAAATGATAGCTAATATTTGCTGGACATGTTATAGAATTATGTAATTTAATTCTGAGACTATACTGTGAAGATGAACGCTTTCTATATTACAGGTGAAGAATCTTGGCTCATCTTGAAGCACGTAGACCAGGTTCATAACTGGATGTATTACAGATTAAATGTCCCAGTTAGAAGGATGTGACTCATTGCAGGTAGTAATTCTACTAGGGGAACAAGGTGAACATTTGTATTTCTCAGGGAAACTCATTCATTTTACTGTTCTTTTCAAATCACATATCTCGTAAGACTGAACTACAGTCTCCATTCACACTTGAAATTATAAAATTACTAATACTATATTACAGGGAAAATAGGGATTGTAACATATAACATAGTAACTCCTTATTTCTATACTATTATCTTCCTCCACACCATATTTCACTGGAAAATAAGTCTGGATCAGTAGTTATTTTTCTGTCTTCTACTTTTAAAGCATGATTGTTAGTAACACTATTGTTTTTACTCATACAATCATTATTTCAACACATATTTATCAGTGCCTACTATATGCTTGCTATTATTGTAGTATAATTTGAACAAATATTTGGACCCTACAGATGTTACCTCTTCAGAAATCTCACTCCACCAAGTAGCCCCCCCCCGCTTTTTTTTCTATGTGCTTTCTGCCATTTCTCTCCTAGATCAGGGTATAGTTGTGTTTTTTTTTCCTGTAAAGTGTTAAATAATAAATATTTTGGGCTATGTGGGCAGATGGTCTCTATCACAAGTAGTCAATTATTAAAGCTCAAATGTATGACTATGTTTCAATAAAACTTTATTTACAAATACATGTGGTGAGCCATATTTGACCATAGGGCCATAACTTGCCAGCCAATGTTCTATATAATAACCTTCAGCATCTAAACAGGCTCAAAATGTTCCTTCTCATACCGAGATGTCAATCCTTGGAAAACTTAATCTTCTAAATAGTTATACTTTTTCTTCAATATCTGTAAATGGAATTCATAAATGGAATTGTCACACACTCTCTACTTTCTCAACTCCCATTCAATTCTTAAGTCACTGAAATATTGCTTTTGCCTTTATCTTGGATGGCTCATGTCCATTTCCAGGAATAAACCAATCGGGAATATTTTAGCCATCATTAATATCCCCCTCACATATGACATTTTGAGCTTCCTTCATGTTGCATGTTGATTTTTCAGAAGATGGCAATGGTTTCTCCCATTCCATAGGGGCTCTTTTAGAACCTTGCTATTTCTGCCATCAAGAGGTAGAATCTAATCTTCACTTTAATCTGCACGGGCCCATAACCAATAGAGCCCCATGGAGGTGAAGCTGGATGACTTCCGATGTTCAATTATTAAAAGACAACATGAAACTGATTAGCTGGGACACTTGCACGGGAACCCTGTGCCACTGTGTCAGCAGCCCCACTGGAATGGAGCTGCCCTGTAGTGAGGAAGCCTGCGTGGCTCATACGGAGGGACCTTATGGAGAAGCCTTGAGACTAAATTATGAGAGATATGCAGGAGCATTTCCCAGATACAGCAGCTTCAGCCATCATCAGACCACCACTGCTCCAGAGAACATTAGCCAGAGCTACCAAGCCAAGTCTTTCCCAATTCATGACACACAGAAGCCTTAAGAAATAGTGGGGATGATGGGTGCTGTTTTAAGCACCCAAAGTTTGAACTGATTTGTTATGCAACAAAAAATATAACTGTAATGCTCCTTCAAATTCTCTACTTTCTTGACTCTGAGTATGGATTACTCCAAATGTCCTTACGCTTGTCTAACATTCTTTTCTAGTCTACCTTGTTCTTAAACAATCTGATTTTCCATTGTGGTGCTCCCTGGCGTTCTGTCTTCAGCTACTATCAGTCAACCACATGATTTCACCTATTATGTATAAAGGATGATTACTCCAAAATCTCTCCTGAGGTTTCAGGCTTAATCCCCAAAGGTCTATTGTACTCATATTTATATTCCTCCATATATCTCAAATTCATAATACTTCATACCAAAGCCATCATCTCCACTGCTTTTTAAACTCTTCCTTCCTTCTTCATATGTCATTTCTGTGTATGGTACTACTTTTTATCCACTATCCAAAGACAGGAAACAAGAAATCATCTTGTCTCTTTTGTTTCCTTTATCTTAGTGGTTCTCAACCTTCCTAATGCCGTGACCCCTTAATACAGTTCCTCATGTTGTGGTGACCCCCAACCATAAACTTATTTTCGTTGCTACTCTATAACTGTAATTTTGCTACTGTTATGAATCGTCATGTAAATGTCTTTTTGTTTTCCATGGTCTTAGGCGACCCCTGTGAAAGGGTCGTTTCACCCCCAAAGGGGTCGTGACCCACATGTTGAGAACCGCTGCTCTACCTCATCACCACGCATTACAACCAGGCACTGATTCCTCGTGTTTTTCTAAGTGCTTTTCCCACCATTCCTCATTCTTCATATCAGTAACAAAATATTACATCTCAAAGGAAAAGCTGATCCTCTCATTTCCTGTAGGGGGAACCATAAAAATCCTTAGGAGCAATTAAACTCGCCTCATCCTGCCCTCATAAACTGCAGGCTAACTATGCATAACCACCCATCAAAGTGTTCAGAAGACCTAAAACAACTTACATTTCATCAGACAGTGTTTGCCTAAGAGCCAGATATGTTAGAGGTACCATTACGTTATAGTCTATACAAGACCCAAAGTGGCATAGAGGTCAATCACTTTGAAAAGCCCAAAATCTAGGTACTCCATCCCCTACCAAATGGTCACTCTTCTTTTTTGTTGAAGACTATGACATAAAAAGCCTTTTCCAAACAGACTCATTCCTGTCTTTTCCTGCTTTTTCCTCATGCTCATTGCTTATATGCTCCCTCATTACCTTTTACATAATCCTAGCCTAAGATTCATTACTCAGTACTCAAGTATTCATATATTTACAATATTTTTCTTCCACTAGACTTTTACCCCCTTGAAAACATCACAGAATCATTTGCCCCACTCCATTTCATTTTGCACTTTGGAGCCTAAAATTTAAATCGAACTGAGTGGCTTTTGCATAATAAAATAATTAATGGATATTTGCATTCTTTTTAGTATATTTTGTAAAAAAAATGCTCTAAAATAGCTGAATTGATTTCTCTTAAATGTGATAATTTCAGGCAATTGGTGACATTTTCAGGTAATTACTCTCGTTCAGGAATATCAGGAAGAGATATTACCTCATAATTCAAACAGAGATTGTCATAAATAATATACCTCAGAGCTGGAAAATAAGCATAATTCTTTGAACCTTTAGAGGGAAATAATAATCACTGGAACTTGGAAATTAAAATATGAGAAAGATGAAAGAGAAGATTTCAGGAAACTGCTGTCATGAATTTTTATATTCTTAAAGTAGTAGGAGGGACAAAATAAAAACTGGTTATTATCGATTTCACAAGAAATACTCTACTGGATTTTTTTCTTGCTTCACATATAATGAAAAATATTTTATAGAGAATATAAAAATAATATAGACTGGAGTTTGAAAGTGGAAATCCAAAATAATGTCAGCTAATTGAGTCAAGAGAATGGATAGCAAAATCTGAGAGTAAAGCAAACAAGAATGAAAATTGTATATCATAATAGTTATAGAAAAACATGGTGGGGGTTATATCTATTAGCAACAACATACGTGAAGAAAACTCAGAGATTTTTATTGTCAATAAAGTAAAAATACATTGCTTGGTAGCTACAAAAAAATCAGTGTATGTTTTCATTAACAAAAGTGTTGTATTTCAAACTAGGGAGATGCTACCTCATGTATCCTTCACTGATAAGACAAAATCCAAAATATTGTATTCAGTTATGGTCACTATATTTGAATATCACCATAGGGGGAGAAAAAAGGTTTAAAGGAGAGTGACTAGATGGTGAAGGTTTACATGAAGGTAGTCCAAAAGAATGAGGGCATCATATATGGAAGCATTAGACACTTGCTGTATAGACCTAGAGACACTCCAAGGCCAACGATGCAAACTGCAGAGACATAGACTTTAGCTTGATATAAATAATTTTATAATAATATGTGCTTTATTCAGTTCCCAATAACTTGAAATGTTCGAAAAAAAGGAAGGATGACAAGTTGGTGGAAGATTTGACACATATTTGCAATTCAACTTAGGGCAAACAGGGGAAAAATTAGATGATAAATGATAGATAGATAGATAGATAGATAGATAGATAGATAGATAGATATAGACAGATAGACAGACACATAGATACATAGACACATAGAAACATAGATACATAGATACATAGACATAATACATAAAATACAAATACATTCTAAGGAGAGTGTATGTTGTTTTACAGAAGGCTGTTTGGCCTTCTGAAAGACTTTGTACATTAGCTTGAAGCTTGGAGGAAGGAGCAAGGAAGAGATGAACAGCTCCAGGCTACCAAGTGAAAAGAACATGACATTCCTTTAAATAAGTTAGGAAATAAGGAGCGAGATAGAGAATTTATAGAGAAAGAGATAAGAACAGCCTCTGAGCTGCCATAAACCCAGGTACTACATGTAATGAAGGGGCCAGAAGAAAATCTCTGGTGGTTTGGAGAAAACCTTACAAACAGCAGTGTCTATGATTCAATGCTTAGTTTATAGTGTTCCTGCAATGTATTGCTCATCCTTTCTCCTCTCTTTCCTCACGTTGGGATTAAACACTCTTGTCCACACAAAGTGACATAAGAGAATGTTGTTACATTTCTATTATATGTGTGAAATCTGTGAAGGAGCTGTGTAGTTTTCAAAAAGAGATAGAGATCAGGTCCCGGTCCATGCAATTCAAAAGAAAAGAAAAAAGAAAAAAGAGAGAGAGAGAGAGAGAGAGCAGCAAGTCAGAGAGATTTTTTTTTTAAATAAACCAAGAGGCCTCTATGCGGGCCTGATGCTTTTCCAGGAATTGATAGAACTCCTGGAGAAGACATTGGGTCCCTCACTGCTTGAACCTGTGGAAAGTGGGTTGATTTCAAATAAACTCCACTTTGTTGCAGAACAGGAAATTTCAGCGACATTTGCTTTATGTACAGTCCATCTGCTCTGCCTGTTCCAGGCTGATTGGACAACATTAGCCCTAAGTGGTCTCTCTCCTCTCTAACTCAGCTCTCTTAATGTGCATCATGCACTGATCTGAGTTGTACTTTGCCGTCTTGAACACCCATTTAATTAGGGCTGTATTGTTTTGCATTTGCAAGTGCTTACATCATGCCTCAGGACATATTTATGAACTGCAAATGGGCAGGGCCCATTTTATTAAACATTTGGACTCTTACGCAACACCAACCCCATGCTTTGTCCACCCAGGCACTGAACGAATACTTGAGTTGATGAATCTCTATGTGAAACTAAAAACATTGTTTGTGGGCGGGTTAGGTTAATATCCACAAAGGACCCCAAACTCCACCTTCCTAACTGTCTCAGAAGTCATTCAGAATTGTTACTAAATGCAAAAGTATTTGGCAATGTAAAATAAAATAAGACATCAGCATTGTATTAATATGTGGGATTTTCACATAGAAAAACCATGTAATTTTGGTTATATTTCTCTCTATTCAAAAATTAAGGTTATTTGTTAGACATCAGCTCATCATAGTTTTATAACACCCCCCAAGCAGTATTAATATAAGTATTAGGTTAGGTCACACATGTAAGCGGTTAGCATGCTGTCACAGTCTCTGAACTCCAAATATATTAACTGTGTTTATTCAATAAGTGTCTCTCATGTGACTAAAGCATAACACATTATTATTTAATTCATACATTGATTTTGAAATATATGGAATATAATCTAGCAATCTTTTTAACAGATAAAAAGTGCTATAGTTTCAGAAATTATACACTAATTTTATGAAAACCAGCATCTAAATAAATGTCATGCCATTATTTGCTCACAAGGTGGTAATTGGAAACGCAGACTTAAACTGAGAGAGAGACCTAAATTCAAGTTTTTAATTGATGCTCCTATGAGCTCTACAACTTTGAGGACATTGTTTAACCTAATTATCAACCTGGCTTCCATAAATGTTACTCAATACACCCTCTGCTTCACAGCTTCCAGCGAAGGTTAAATGAGGTAGTTACAAGTAAGGCACAAGGTTCACAGCAGTTAGTATGCACTCAAAAGACTTATGATTTTATTAAAGTATTAATAATTCCATTTTTATACTGCAAACATCAGATTTTCTTACTAGCATCTACCAGGAAAACATCACATCGACATGGGAAGGATATTAAAACTAACATTGGATACAAACTGATAATATAAAAAATCAAGATATCACCATCTAAAAACGTACAAGGTCTAGGTTTAAAGGCTTACTGCATAGTTTGCCATTCAACCACTAACATCTCTACTAAAGGCAGAAAGCATTTAAAAGTTTGTTGCATGCTTTCTCCAACGCTGGTAAAATTAATTAGGGAGATGTGCAGGCTGCTGATTCATTTAATTATATGTTACTATGAAAGTGCAAAGTTCCCTGCTAAGTCTGTTGCTTGAAGGACTTTTGGTTGATGCATCACCTCTTTCACTCAGAGGGTTGATCATTGTAAATGACTTTATTGACCCGTGGTTTGGTTCAGCATCATATGCTCCAGTGAACCAAGCAATAAACAGCTGCTAAGTGCAGGTGAGAAGTCGTCATGGAAAATTCAAGGACTGCATCAGCGTTCTCTCTGCCATCAGGCTCCAGTGCTGTCACAGATTTCTGGATTTCTTATCTGACAGGCATGATTTTTAAAGGGACCTTCCCTGGAAAAATAGATCTTCCTATACAGCTTCGTGACTTTTAGCTAAGCGTAGAGGGCACTCTATTTTCTGACTCTGGATTCCAAACTCCTGGATCCGTAGCCATAGTTAGTTACACTACATTTTTAATGGTTTATTATGTGTCAATGGAAATGTCAAGCCAAATACAATTTGATAAAATAACACATAATATTGAAGGACTGAAAATATATTTTAAGAATCATCTGATGGCTTTAAACACTGCAAAAGAAAAACAAGAAAAGAAAACAAATATCTATTTAAAAGAGCCAAAGGCAGTTCAATAGTTATGAGATCCACAATAGAGAAATCTCAGCTGTCATCAGCTACTTCTACCAAGCAGCCTTAACAGATTTCCCCGTTAGAAGTAGCTTGATCTTTTTAGGACACCTCTTCTACTTACAGCTGATTATTAAAAAAATCTGTCTCCTCCATTAGGCTAAGTTAGAGACAGATTAGGAATTAAATTTTATTGTTGTCACAGGTATATAGTGAATGTTTGTCAAGTTGGTGAATTAATTAAAGAATAAATCCTGAAATGATATTCACTATCAGAAGAACGAGAAGGTAAGTCACAGCTTGAGAGAAAATATTTACAAAAGACATATTTGATGAAGGGCTGTTATCCCAAATATACAAAGAACTCTTAAAACTAAACAACTAGACAACAAAAATCTGATTCAAAAATAGGCCAAAGACTTAGACACCCCACTGAAGAAAATATACAGATGCCAAATAGCATATAAAATGATCCACATTGTAGGTCATTGGGGAAATGCAAATTAAATCAACGATATATCACTACATGCCTATTAGAAAGATCAAAATCCAGAAAACAGAAAACACCAAATGCTGGCGAGAATACGGAGCAACAGGAACGCTCATTCATTGCTGGTGGGAACGCAACATGGCGCAGCCAGTCTGAAGGAGACAATTTGGAAGTTTCTTACAAAACTGAACTACTCTTACCATATGATTCAGCAAACGAATTGAAAACTTATGTCCACGTATAAACTCATACATGGATGTTTACAGTAGCTTTATTCATAATCCCCAAGACTTGGAAGCAACCAACATATAGTTCAGTAGAACAATGGATAAACATACTATAATACATACATAAAAAGAAATACTATTTATTGCAAAAAAGCACCCCCCCAAAAAAAACAAAAAAAAACGCTACCAAGCCATAAAAACACATGGAAAAACCTTAAAATCATATTACTAGCGAAAAAAAGGCCATCTATGGTATGATTCCAACTATGTGACATTCTTGAAAAGGCAAACTATAGAGACAGTAAAAAGCTTGGTCAGTTGTTGCCAAAGGTTGAGGGGAGGAAGGAATGAATAGGTGGAACAGTGTGGATTTAGAAGTAAAAGATGATTCCCTTCATCTAAATAATTCAACATAGTTGAACAAGATTATATATGCAACTCATCTACTCATTCTTATTTTATAGTCTGTGCATTATTAATTTATTTCAGTTATCAAAAAGAAGTCCATCTTTTTCTCAAAAAGTTCAATACAAAATGACACTACATTTTTATTTGGAAATATGATTCTATGATATTATGCTATGACTTACACCACAAGCTTAAAATCATAGTCCATTACGTACAAAAGGGGATGCAATGATTTTTGCAATATTCAAAGGTTTAATAATAAACATTTAGATATGTTAATTATAAAATCCAGAGATAAAAGCCATAGTCATATAAAAACTGGAAAAAAAAATGGGTGACATAGATTGGAAATTCACAAATCCAAAGGGTAATTTGATAAGAACTGATTTTTCACTCAAAATAGTTAACATATGTAATAAACATTTTTTTTAAATTAAAGTTTATTGGGGTGACAATTGTTAGTAAAGTTACATAGGTTTCAGGTGTATAATTCTGTAATATATCATCTATATATCACATTGTGTGTTCACCACCCAGAGTCAGTTCTCCTTCCATCACCATAGTGTAATAAACTCTTGAAAGGAGAACTAGAAGTTAGTATTAAGAGTTTTAAAATTGCTTGGGGACAAGGAGCAGTATGCACAAAAAATACTATATACTACTTTGTAATAACGCCTGAGGAATCTTCTTAGAATCAGTGTGGGGGAATATTTGAGGACATACTTTAGAGCAGCCTTATATACCTCAATTATTAAACAAACTGTGAAACAGGGTTTTAGTTAACATTTTAATATTTTGAAATATATAAAAGCACAGTTATCAAAAATTAATTCAAGTCAGAATACTTTACATAAAAATATTGAAAGACATACTAGTACCACCTAGTACAAATAATATAATTAGGTTAAATCATAGAATAACTAGTTTTGTTTAATATTTCTCAATCTCTAATATGTCCATGAATCTCCTGGGGATATTGTTAAAATGTAGGTACTAATTTGGCCAATTCTGGAGTATTCATACTATTTCTAACAAGATCCTAGTTAATGTCAATTCTACTGGTACATGGGTCATACTTTGCATAGCAAGTTTTTACCATGATATGCTAACTACTCTAACCAAAAATATTCTTTCTACAATACACAGAAAACCTAACTCCAAAAATGGCAAGATATGATTTCACACTGAGTTGATCATTAATATAGAGCTTATTGGTATGAAAGCAAAAATGCATGTAGCTCTGCAAAAAAAACCCCGAAAAACAAAAAAACTTTTTATTTTCCCAATACCATATAGTTGAAGAATAGCGGGCAGGGTGGAGTGCATAAAGCATATTGGTATTGACAGGAAGTGTTTTCTCAGGTTAAGTTTGTAAGAGCACATACACGAAGATATTATTGAAACACAAAACAGAGCCTAAAATTACAAGTTAAAATATTCTAGGCACACAACTTTTCCTTGTTTAATGAGCCTTTGGGAGCACTGTTTCAATCTTTAATAGAATATATATGTTTCTTTATACTTTTTGCATATAATGTGTCTTCAATAGTCCTCCATCTAATTATTAACAATAAGTTCAACTTTTTTTTAAATAAATAAATAAAATCTCATGAGAAAATTACTTCAATGCTAGTGAATATCTTTATCATTAGCGATCAATGGGTTTGAAAATCTTTTGCTGCCTCAGTTCAGATATGCAGTCAAAAGCTTAAATTGAACAGCTGGTTGTGACAGATCTAAAGAGTGCTTAGTATGCACAAAATACTAACTGGTATGTTGAGAAAGTTCTATTGCTGTAGGCGACTCATTTATTTGTATTAAATCTAGTACAGTAGTGGTCCCAACAGAGCTTCTTATACTCTTATTAGCCAAAACAAAATGAAATGCTAACCTAATTCAGGCTAAAATTTGAAATGAGAGAGTTAGTAGAGAAGTCTATTAGGTTGTCAGAAAAGTCATGACACATTTTTGCAACGAAAAATATAGAAAAAATACGTCATGACTTTTCTGACAACCCAATATTTCCAACATATTTGCTCCACATTCTCCAATTATAGCAAGTGCCCAGAGCATGTGTATTCTGTGTATTCTATTATTTTATTAACATTTAAGGTAACTACTTACATCTTTCAGCAAATCAGATATATTAACCCCATGGATTAAAAACATTTAAATATTTATCATCCCCAAAGTCCATATTCCTTAGCATAATACATAATATACTCTGGTAATCTTTTTGGCTGTCTATTTCTGTAGGGATTTTAGTCCTCATTGAGATCCTATATTCCACCATACTGGGTTACATTAACTTTTTCCAATTCTCCATGGTCATTCTGAATATCCTCCCTCTTCCATAATTATTTTGTGCATACTTCTCATCATTTTAGAGACAATGCAAATATCAAGCTATCTAGGATTCTTTTTCAGATTGAGAAAAAAAAAGGAACTGATTTCTTCAGTGTCTCTCACGTTTTGCAAAGAGCATCTTGAATTAAACAACAAAAAGATAGTAATTATTACATGCTCTATTATGTTTGCCATTTTGGAGGGAAAAAAATTCATCAAAACTTTCACTTGTCTCTTCCCCTCATAATATCTTCATTTCAAGGGTCAGAAATCTAATGCGAGGATGGTGCCATTAGCCAATCAATTCTTACACTACGTATATTGTACTTTCAGAATTCGGGAAAGTACCACAGAGTGGGTTAATAGAATAATTGAACCCACTATGATTCAAACATCGTTCAAAACTTCATGTATCACATGAAAACCATAATCTCCAACTTTGGTAGGTTACCCTGTATTATATTTTGAGTCACCAGAAATTAGCATCACTCCAGAGACCAGGAACAACTTTTCAGGACTTGATGTATTTTTTTTTCACCTCCATGTTAGGTCACTCTAGCAAGTGAGGATAGGTTCCTTTAAAGAGGGTATGGAGAAAATTTTATGGTGTATACCTGATGCAGTGTGGCTGGTCTTTACTGGAGGGAACTCACTATCCCTGTCAATCAAGCTGGTCCAGACATATGAACTGACCTTGATTTAGGAACTGGGTAAGAGGCCATGACTCTCCATAATGAAAATTCAAGTCATGTTTCTAGACACAGACATTAATATGTCATCTTTGATAGTGTATATATTGAGTAAAATTTTAGTAGGGACAGCATGATCAATGGGCTAACAGCAAAGATCTGTGCAAGAGAAAATATCCTGATTAGTAATTCATTCCCACCATTTATTTGGTATATCATCTTAGCCTTGGCAGTTATCTACTTGGCTTCTATTATTTGGTATTTCTCCATCTGTTATAGTGATATCAGGAAGCTCATCTCACTGGTGACATCTCCCACCACCATGTCTGAACTACTGCAGGTAGCACTACAAAACATTCCATGTGGTACTAGGAATATCTGGTCCCCTCACTTCCTATTCATTTATCAATGTCATCATGAAGAAAGTATCCTCTGAGTCCTGTAGGTAGGAGTGAGGTGGAAGACAGTAAGGAGGCAGTTTGCATATAATAAATCTGCTCCAACATTCTTATCACTATAAGTCTTTATAATCTTTCTTCTATGTCATGATAACTAAGTTATGGCATTCAACCTCTTGTGGCATTCAAACAGTGATTGTAGGTCACTGTTGAACACACATTTCAGTCAACCTACCAAATAAACTCAGCACTACTTTCAGATGTACAATCACACCTATTAAATATAGAATTCCAATCAGATGCACCCAAATCAATATATTCAGCTCAACTTACTATTATATTTTGTCATCTGTTGTCTAATTCTCTTTGAACTCAATACCTCACATATAAGCTTTGGCTGATATCAATCAGCAAAATCTTGCAATAATTTTGAAATATAAGCCATTTCTTCCTACATCAGATTTTGTATGTTGTCTTCTAGAGAATGCTGAGCTCCACAAGAGCTCCGAGTCTAATTATGGGTCAGGAGAAAATAAGGGTGGGTGTGTCCAGGAAAATGGACAACTTTTAACTGGGCAAATCCATCAGACAAATTATGAGACCTTCAAGAAAGGAAAGGTTAGTCTCCTCTGATAAAAGAAGGGAAGCCTTCTGATGAAAGAGGCTTATAAAAATGCAAGGTTTCAAGTTTCTCAAAATAATGCAAACACACCCAGATGGCCTTAGAAGCTTTCTGATTTTCTTGCAATGATTTGATCTAACAGATTATCGTCATGAGCGTTTTTGTGTGGTATGTTTGTTTGTTTTGTTTATCTGTAAACTCTCAAGTTCCATTAAAACGATGATTTTCCATACAGTCTTATAATTGCCATTATGAACAAATAGTGAACAACAGTTACAACTTGGTTTCTGGAGTTTGTCTCAAGAGGCTCTTCATCACAAGTAAACAAGGTTCATTATGTGATTAATGGGGAAGCCACTGTGTGCTACAGATTACCCATGTCTCATTACCAAACAATTCAGTACTGCACTCATGGTCAAAGACATGATCAAACCGATCCCCTGGACCCAACATTAGTGTCCCACTCCTTTTCTGGTATCACCTCTTCTGGTATCAACTTTAAGTATCAACTTTTTATCTCATCAGCATTCAATTAGAAAAAGAGAAGCTACAATAGTTCTTTGGACAGAAAGTTGAATGCACATCTTGGAAGACTGAAAATGCAACAAGCAGTGAAGTGAGAAAAAGGGAGAAAATGCTGGAAGCAGCTTATGACTGAAAGAACAAAGAATTTCTTGGGTCTTTTTCTGTGTCTTTCATATTCAAATAAACGATTTAAAAAAAAATTGATATGGGCCGGCCAAGTAGCATGGTGGTTAAGAACTGGCTTGGGATGCCAGAGGGCCCCAATTCGGATCCCACATATGAGGGCCAGTGACACTGCCCTCCACAGCTAAGATGCTGAACAACAGCTCAACCTGGAGCTGGGCTGCTGTGAGTCGCCAGCGACGGTGTAGGCTGCAGCCCCTGCTGCAGTGGGTTCCCATGGGCTACCGTGTGTAGCCAGCAGCCGCAGTGAATGGCCATCCAGAAGATGTGCCTCACCTGGGAAGAGCGCAATGATGGTGCCAACTTGGGCCAGTGAAGCGACGTCCTCCACAACTAGATTGAAGAACTAAAGGACAGCAACTTGTCTGTTCCCCTTCCCCCAATTCCCCAGTACTGTTCCCATCCCCCAATTCCCAATAAAAATCTTAAAAAAATAAAATAAAAAAAGTGATATGAACAATCATTTCATTTATACTCTCTGTCCTGAGGTGTTTTTCCCACCCTTTTTTTAAAAAAAAAAACAAAGGACTTTGAAATGTTTTATTTTCTCAAGAACAGCTACTTATTAAGGATCTAAGAACCTAAAAGATGGAGAAGGGGTTGCCTGGAGTGAGGGAAGGGGCACACCTGGCCTGGGTGCTCCGAGCTGTGAGAGGGTACCAGGAGACCAGTCCTGCGAGCACTAGAAATAGCTGTAAACAAGAAGCCAATGCTAGCTGAATCAATTGCTGTTGCTGAGGTAAAGGACATTGTGAGGTAACGCTGACAAAAGCAGCATACAAACAAAAAACACCTCCTCTAGATTCTGGAGGCAATATAACATCATGTTTTAAAAAAATATCCTTCAGAGACACAAAGACCTGAATTTGACATTCAACTCTCCATTCTCTTTTCCCCTCCATCAAATGAATTTCACAATTGGGCTTCAGAGGCTTATTTTGGAAAACTTCTAATGTGCTCAGTGATAATTTGGCTGCTATGGGTCAAAGTGTTCTGTCCTCAGAAGATTTAAGAAACAGTTTATCAAGCCATATTCTTGGCAATGTCATGGTCAGTTCTCTAGTTCCAGCCAAGAAGTTAAAGTTATATTGATTTATGACAGAAGCATTCAATAACTAGATGGTAGAAATTATGCCCTGGGTACCTTTACCAGCCAATAACTAAACTTTATAAAAAAGAATATTAAAGGCACATATAAATTATTAAATGAATATCAAGAAAGGGCATTTCAGAATATAAATCAATTTACAAGGAATAAACTGACCAACACTAACACCCAAACACAGAGAAGGAGACAGAGAGAGAGAGAAGATGATGATATTTCAAATACTTTTCCTATCTGTTCTTTAGCAGTTCCTCTAAACACCTTCAGAGACTGGTGGTTTTATTTTTGCTTCAGAATTATCTTTATCTATGCATTGTTTCAAGAGATGTTCCAAATTTAGTTAGCTTTTTAACAAAATAGTTGAGTCCTTTGGTTCTTATTTCAAACTCTTTAAAATTCAAATCAGTGGCCCAAAAAAGGAAACATAAACAAATAGCCACCTTGTACTTTTTGCCTTAAAGTGCTTTCTTTCATCAAATACTTTAAATTTTGTTTTCTGAGGGATATTTAATAACATGCAGTGCTTAATAACCCTGTATTCATCCATAGCTATTTCCTGCTGTTCCACTGAATAGACAGGAAAACAGGCATGGCTACAGGTTGTATAAGCACCTACTTCATGTAAAGATTAGAACACAAGACCTTTCACTAATTTGATTGCCACCTTTTAAATGAAAGGTAAAGGGGGGAATAGGAAAGGAAATTTGAGACACTGGCAAAAACCATTTACATATTTCTATTAATAAGAACCAATGCTTTGATTTATTCCTTCAATGAATAGACATTAATAAATAGCATGAACATTGCAGTTTGAGGATAGCAAAAAAAATATTTTCCTTTCTGAATCATGTAGTTTGACTAGAAGGATGTATTATGACATAGTAAATGTTTAGTTAACAGTGTTAGGTCTTAGATGATTAAAAGTAGAGGGATTCTCAAAAAGGGTTTATAAAAAGATTGGTAATGTTTGAATTAGTAGAGAACATAAAAAACAATCATATCAGGAAGGCTATCTATCATAAGAAAAAGTTGAGAACTGACAGAAAGCACTTTGGGAGATAGAGAAAATACAGCTTAGCTTGAGCTAAGAGTAATCGGCATGTCAGAAAGTTTGGCCAAGGCCACATTACAAAAAATCTCAACCTGCCTGTAAAGCCAGCTATTTCTACCCAGCAGAGAAATATGGCTAGAAAGTACAATACACTGTATCTCAATATATTGTGTTCTGTCGTTCAATCGCAGTTCTTAAAAATAGAAAACTATTGTTAATATCTGATAATTGGCAAATGTGGGATTGAATTATTTAATGCTCTAATTTATATATTCATTTCACCAGAGACCTAAATTGTGAAAATAAGTTTGTATTACACATAATGGATAACCTCACCCGCCCCCCCCCAACACACACACACTCATACACACCTTGTGCTGCGAAAGGAAAAATAAAATTTTGCAAGAAAACATTGCCAATTGATTATGCACATGTTTCCTGAAGAGCCATGATGTGCCTTAGAATTATTCTCAACATGGCACAAGCAGCTAATATCAATCAAAAGTATATTTCAAAGACAAGTTATACTGTACACCTTTTAGAATGGCTAAAATCCAAAACACGGACAACACCAAATTCTGGCAAGGTTATGGAGCAACACGAACTCTTATTCATTGCTGGTGGAAATGAAAACTGGAACGGTCAATTTGTAAGACGGTTTTGTGGTCTCTTATCAAATTAACTACACTTTCCATATGAATAAGCAATCACGCTCATTGGTATTTACCTAAATGCATTGAAAACATAGCCTCACAAAAAACATGCACATGGATGTTTATTGTAGCTTTATCCATAATTGCCAGAACTTGGAAGCAACCAAGATATCCTTCAGTAGGTGAATGCATAAACAGACTGTGGTTAGTCATATAATGGAATACTGTTCAGCGATAAAAAATTAAAAATGAGCTATCAAGGCCCCAAAAGTCATGAAGGAACTTTAAATGCATATTGCTAAGTGAAAGAAGCCAATCTGGAAAGACTACCTACTGTGTGATTCCAAGTATATGACATTTATGTAAAGGCAAAACTATGGAGTCAGTAACAAACAAACAAATAAACAAACAGAGGGCCAGAGAGAGGGAGGGAGGAAAGCCTACCCAAGTGGAGCACAGGGGAAGTTTAGGGCAGTGAAACTGTTCTCATGTCACTACCATAGTGGATATATGTCATTATACATTTGTCAAAACCCATAAGATACACAATACAAAGAGTGAACCCTAATGTGAACTATCAATGTTAGTTAATACTAAATTATCAATAATGGTTTAGTCATAATAACAAATATATGACACACATGTAAGACGTTAATAATTGGGGGAATTTGTGGGGTGGCGGAGAGGGAGATGAGAAAGTATATGGTAATTCTATGTTCTTTCCTCTCATTTTTCAGGAAACCTAAAACTGGTCTAAAATGTAAGTCTCTTCATTTAAAACATGTATATGTCATAGGTGTTGGAAACCCATTTGCCATGCCAGCTGTAAAATGGTATTTGTTATATACTACAGTTCTGCTGGATCTTCACTCACTTTAGCATATTTGAGAAGCATATTTGAGAAGGGATAAGTTCAGATGAGTGGCATTTTATATCTAGTAGTCAAATATTAACACTCATTGTTATTTCTGCCTATCCCTTACCCAGTCTCTGATTAAAAAAATGTATATGTTGGTCTAATATATTTATTGCCCATCAGTCTCAGGGAACAATGCCCATAAGAAGCATAATATGGACTGATCTAGGACCATATCTAAGCAAATTCTAATATGAAATAACTAGATATAATTGTAACGTCTGTACATGTGTGTGTATTGGTTGGGGGTGGGAGGGATTGGACATAGTAAGGATAATTGATTAAAGTAGGAAATGGAAGGTATAGAACACAAATCATGTTACACTGTAAAGGTGACATATTTTCATGTTATTCAAACTCAATAACAACAACTATACCTACATATGCACACACATTCTCACCCAACCATATATACACATAGTTTCGCAAAGACCACCAGGCCTAATAGTGATTTTATACAGAGTGCACTTCGGTGGTAATAGTGACAATAACAATAAATATAAGCATACAGTAATACCTTGGTTTGCGAGCATAATTCTTTCCGGAAATAAACTACTCGTATTGCAAGACATCGCTCGTTTACCAAGTTAAAATATATTAGAAATGTTTGCTCATCTTGCGGAACACTCGCAAACCACATTGCTCGCAATCCAAGGTTTTACGTATTTATGTTTTCCAATTATTAGCATCATCCATCTCAATCCATCCAATTCAACTCAATGAGAATGAGCTGTCTTGCTTCCTCTGAAAATCTGATATGAGCCCAATCATATTATCAGTTACTAACACCAGTTACTGATTTTCCTACTTCCCACCCAGAGCTTTCTCTCATACCCATGTGAGGTACAGAAGTGTTACATGTCAGTGGAATTTCTACTTCTTTACCATTATATAGAAGATATGAATATTTAACTTGCATTGTTATATTTATCGCTTGGTTCTGGGAAAATGTTTGCAAGATAAAAAATTCATGTACAGTCACTGTGTTTTCATTTCTTTATCTTGTTTTCCACTTTAGCCCCGTTCATAACATTTCCCTTAACATAAAAAAAAACCAAGTTCTCTTTGGAAGAAATTTAGAGATCTTAAAATGTTGTCACACTGATTAAATCAACTTGGTAGCATTAGTATTCCCACTCAAGTCTTATTACTCAATAATCCATATCACTGAGAAAGAACATTAGAATATATGCCAATGTGTTCCAACAAGAATTGGAATGGTCCCCACACAACTATATATATATATTATACAATTGCATTCAAAACTCATTCCTTTCAAGGTATGCAAATTTTCAAACAAAGAATAAACCTCTTGCATGTTTACTCAAAACACAAGTAGAGGAAATATCGGTACCATTTCCATCTTTCAATTTTATTTGAGCAACTCTTCTTCTACCCTGATAAGTCAATGAGCCACTTAATAAAGGATTGGAAGTCATGATTCATTGCTCAGGTCTCTCCTCGTCTCTCACGTCCCCAAATAAATCTCTCTCAGAAGGTGCATATCACTTCTTTTTCATTCCATGGAGTTGGCATCGTTGGATGAAAGGCCTGGGCCCACTCAATAGATTGCTTTTTCATTGGGACATTATTAAATGTTGACAAATCCCCAAACAATCCCTGCAGCCAGGGAACATCTTTAGCTGCTGTGGAGATGGGAGGGATGTGTTTCCATTGATTAAGAAAGTCTTCAGCTCCATTTAATATGCATGGTTTCAAAATGGATACAGAAAGCACCCCACCCCACCATCGGCAGCCCTTGTGTCATCTCTGTGTGTATTTATGAAAACTTCATAAACTCATAATGTGATGAAGAAATATCTTTTGGAATTTAAAAATACATTTCCTACATGTGTATGGATAGTGAAACTATCTATTATTTTCAATTATTCCATGTCTCTTTTTGTGCAAAACAAGTAATTTTCTCTTTTACCTGCCTGCTGTTCTTTTCTCCTGGAAGCAAATTGCATGTAAGCACAGTCATTCATTCTCTCTGTTGTTTGCAGATATTTGCAGACAACTGTAAAGGAAGTTGTTTTCCCTTCGGCTTTTTCCCTTATTTTAACATTTCTTATGATGTTAGCTGCATCACGTAGAATCTTTATATTTGCCTAACTTAGTCATTTTAATATTTCAAGCCACTTATATTTTAAAAATTTAATCATTTTCTATACAAAATTATATAATAATTTTGTAAAGAGGATAAGTTTAGAAAGCACAGGATATATTCACTTTCCTATAAAAATGAAGAGTTCTTAGTGACTTGAAATGTTTCTTTTTGTGAGGAGTAGAAAAAGTACTTCAAGCATCATTCACATTTGAAAAACAGGGGAAATACTTTCAGAAAGCAGTATATCCTCTGTTTGGTTGCTGAGTATAACATGGGAAGAAAGAGCCCCCTGTCGGTTCAGATATCCATAACAAGAGGTTGTGGTTTCTCAATTCTTGGTTCATTATGGCTAAAATGAGCAATCAGGACAGACAGTTGATAGTGTGGAAGTGAATAGCAGGCTGAATAGAAGGTCAGCTGGAGCCCCCTCAAAAATGCAAAAAGTGGGAATTCCTAAGTTGAGCTGACTAAATAAGCTGCTAGAATTAAGACTCAGACTGACACTTATATACATGAGAGCTAGGACACTTGTCTCCCTCAATCATGTTTGCTGAGAAGCACTGATTCTAATGCAGGAGACATATTAACTACATAGTTTTTAAGTGTGAAGTGCTATTTAAAGAACTTGCTTTGTTTCCCCAATAATGAGACCATTTCCTATTAAGAAAATACAGAATCAAATCCCTCAGAGGAGTAATTACAAAATTTGTAAGGTAACAATAAATAGAATCAATGTAATATTGAGAGTAAGCTAAGAAAAATGTCTAAGTGCCAGAGGCACACAGTTTAAAAAATCACTTTTTAAATATTTTTAAAGTAAAAGCCTGCCTATACATAGGAGAAAAATAAGTGTGGCTATTCACATCTACTCATGCTAAAATATTAGGTCTCATGAAAAACACACAATACAATTGAGAATTAGTTTTCTTTAATGTATATGTCTCATATAACCCATAAATAAGGATTATAAGAAAACAACTACTCTGTACATATAGTTTAGAAACTTAAGGTTGTTGCCATGAACAAAATTTATGGAATTGTAAATAACTTTGTGCACTAAGTTTAAAAATAACTAGATAAATTAGTTAAACATTAATTATATCCTTTGATCAGATATGTCAGATTATTTGCATAACAAAAACACAATTTCGGATACATTGCACAAATGTTAGTATAATTAATATAATATATATGCAAATCAATAATTCTACAAGATTACAATAGATTTGCTGTGTGTGGATGCTAGTGTGTACATAAATGCACAGTTTACAATGTCTTCACCTTCCTCAGTTAACAATTTGGCATTAGTTTCTCAAACAAGTTACTCAAAAGTGATGTACATAAATTATTTTTTCAAATGACTCAATTCAAAGACAAATAAATTCAATGCTCTCTAATACACGTTTATATTATTTTGGAGAAACAGTACTTTAAAAGTTATAACAATATAATTATTCCCTTTAATATGATAAATGGAAATATCAATAATATTTATAGTATTATGAAGCATAAGAGGGAGCTATAGCATAATAATATATACATATATATCATTATGAAGCATCAAAACATTATTCCACATTTAGAAGAAAACAGATGTTATGAAAAACTGTGTTCTTCAAACAGGCAGTTATGTTTAAAATGCAAGCAATGGTAAAACACATACAAACATAGCAACTTAGAATATATAATATTCCTAACATCAGCTATACTGGCTCCCTAGAGCATTGGCAATCATGTTCTTATTTGAAACACTGAACAACATATTAAAAACGTTTGCCAAGATATCCTAGATGGTAGTTTGATCTTTAGAGGAGTGACTCAGGGAACTTCACTCAAAAGGACAAGTGGAGCAGGTTTTAGGGTAAAATATCTCTCTTCATTGATCAAAAAAACAAATAAATGGACATCAAACATGTCACAAACCATTTTAGTTCCAGTAAGGATCAAATAAGTCTGATTATCACAATGTTGTCTCTTTAGTAACTGACATTTGTGACCTATAAGCCTAAGGTCAATCAACTACATCAGCACTGCATTACCCCAACTCATTATACTGATTCCATTCTATCACTTTCCTCCAAAAGAAAAAAAAAAATCTTCCCAGTAGAGAATTTAATACGTGCAAAGTTTCTATACATTCACAGACACTTTACCAGCAGCACGTGCCATCACTGACACAGCATTAATTGATGAAACTGCAGCTCTAGCGATGAACTCTAGAACTAAATATCTCCAGTCATATTTCTTTGCTTTATCTTAGCTCAGTACTTTCTTGAAACCAAATGCTAGCCATCAGTAATTGAGCCATAAGAAAACGGCTGTGTAATGTCCTGTCATTTACAGCACATCATATTTATTTGGAAGAGTTAAGACTGCAATCGAAAGACATATTTAGAAAAACAAATCACTAACAATCATTTAAAAGCACTTAGTAGCTTCTGTATCTGTATGAAATACAGCAGATAGTTAATATAGTAATGGCCCTTTCATGATATGCTATTATTTCTCAAAGTTTTTTGACAGCTAAGAACAATACATGTGAACGTATTTTAAGGTTGTCACCAAAAATGATCTTTTTAGTATGGATTTGGCTTATTTCTCTTCTTGACACAGAGCATTTGCTACATAACATTATAATCAAGCGGTCTTACAAAACCAAAAAGAAAACCAAAACAGATAGATAGATAGACAGACAGATAGACAAAATACCAACTATATTCATATAAGCATCGTCAACACATTTCTAAATCCACATGCCTGTACATTGCACTGAATTTACTACATAACTGCAAACTCAGTTTTTAAGCCATGCAAAGCTATGATGTATATTCCTATGAATGACAAAAAAGGAATCCAGAGATAAAAATGTAATCTCCTTACCTGGAGCATGAAACTGTTTCCTTTCAATTCTGGAACCAAGTGACGCTCGAAGGAGGACTTGATTTTTGTTTCTTTTCAAAATCCTCTTTAATGATGCAGGAGTGAGATGAAGTATTCCAAGGTGAAGTCTGTTATTTCTTGCTGAGGCTCGGAGCTGACATCCTCTAGTAACAGAAAAGGCACCTCAGTCAGTTGTTGACTGAGGGAGCTACGAAGCCAGATAATCGGCACCAGCAGTCACATAGGGACGCTCCAAAGCATGCACTATCTCCCTCCCGGGCTCGCCTTCCTTTTCACTCCCTGCTTTTCACCCTGACGCTCAGTTAGCTTCCGAGCCTCAGCTCCTGCTGCTGCTGTATAATCAATCTAGCCTGTCTGAAGCTAATAGTCCTCTATTTAACCAGCCAATCAATAGCAAGGATTACACTGCTAGTCCCAAGAGTCTTTTCCAAGAGTGGTACAAACAATAAGAGTTTGCCAGCAGTTTAGCCAAGTATTTTTCATTATTTTATCTCACTTAGACATAGGGATTGAGAGAACAGAGGCTCAGAGCAAGCTTAAAATTATTGCAGATTTTAGTATTTTAAAAATGTACCCTTTCTTACTCAGATGAAATTAATAATTGCACACTTGCCTTTTGTACCTATAATCAATTAAAACTTACTACAGAGTTGCATGATGAAATCTTTTGAATTTAAACATGTAAGAAAAAAATCAGAAGCAAAATTATAAACACTGATGAAAATTTTTGCTAGAGACAGCAATGCCTTCAGTAGTTTTATATAGCTTGGATCAATTAAAGAAAACCCCATTATACTGACCGATGTTAAAAGTTATTTATTTTGTTCTAGAAAAACAGTGATTTATATTTTTGTTTCTCAGAAGGAATAAGGGATGATGTTTGCAGATATTTTTGAACTAGAGCCTGAAACATATAAACATTGTTTTCAATTTTAAAGCATAAGCCTACAAACGAATCCCTCTGAATACATCAAATGGAGCATGTCGTACCTAATTCATCTCTTCAAGGTTAAGAAGATTTTCTTCTTAAAGTGACAAGCTCACTTCAAAATAAAATAAAAAATAAAAATAAAACAATAAAAAAGCATAAAGCAAACTATGTGTTTCTGGGGGAGCAGGGGAGGGAAACAAAACAAAGCAAAAAACAACAACAACAACCAAAAAAAAAAACCCCAAAAAAACAAAAAACACGTTTGGGATTAACTTGGTGTAAGTTTTCGCAAACTCGCTCCCCAAACAGAGGGCAAGGAGAGGCAGAAGAGGAAGGCTACTCCAAATTGGTAAGTGGTAAGTTTAATAATCAAGGAAACTTACTTTAAGAGGTTTTTCTTGAGCATTGCAAGATGAGTAGATATCAAGGTACCCTCAAATGAATTTTAGAAGTTTATTAAGAGGTCTTAATTGGGATCGGTCACATGTACTGTCCAGGTGGTCTCAATAACACATTGCTCTCTCAAGACTGCATCCTTACTAACAGCTTCCACTGTGGGGAAAGTGGGGAGAATCCTCATTCCAAGAACAGGGGAGGGGCCAGGAGCCTTCTGTTGCCCAGGTCCAGCTTGAGGGTTAACCTGCATCCTCTTGATGACCCACCCTCCCCCAACGTTTAGCAAACCGTAGAAATGTAGCCTCCCTTAATTTCTAATTAGGAGGTGGTTGCTTATCTCATTTTCACACTGCTTGGTCAACCGATCTTTTAGTTACTTTTTCTTTGTAATAATACATTACTGCACTCATTAAAGTAAATTGTATAGGAATGTTTAACTACACCTCTATTTCCATTTGGAATTACATTCCAGGCAGTAGTCATTGGAGTTCCAACCTTCAACATCATATAATACAAATAAAAGTTTGTAACATGCACTAAGATGTCTTCTAAATGAAGGCCGAAAGGCTATCAGGTATGTATTGTCATGGAGTTACACTCAATTAAAGTCCAAATTAAAAACTGTTGTAACACTTAATAGAGGCAAACTTCCTCGATTTAATTGACTCAGTTCAGCAAATATTTGTTGAGTAACTCTTTGTTTCAGGCCTTATACTCTCAGTAATAGAAAAGTAATTAAGTAGAGGAAAGGCTTCTTTGTACTGGTGGTATTTTCAGTGTACTCTAGTAGGATTAGTCAATCTTCTGGATGTGTGGGTAGATGAGGAGCTCTCAAGTAAAGAAAACACAAGGGAAAGTGATTAATACCTTCTTTACCAGAGGATCAAAAAGCAAGAGTACTCAAACGTGAGATCAGACCTCCTTTAGGACCACAGATAGACCCTGTAAAAAGCATGACATTTGCAATGATTATTATCAAAGAGAATAAAAAAAGAGAGATTTTACAGGAAGAGGATAAAAACAACAGAGGGGAGAGGGATAAATGATGCGGTCAAACAAAGTGGGAGATACAGAGGGGCATTGGAAAAAGAGTAAAGTGGGATGGGGGGGCAGAATACATAAGGCCTGAAGGTATGTATGATTGAAAAGAAGGGAATCATATGGGGGATCTTGGATTCTAGGCTGAGAGTAAGTAGGTAATTGGAAATCTCTTAAATATATTATTTTTTCAGAAAAGTTGTGAAATCCCAACTGTGCTTTGGGAACCTCAATCTAACAGAAGGCTGCAGACTATATTGAAATGGGACCCTGGTAAGAGGAGGCAATCACTAGAGAGACCATTGTCAAGGTCTTTTTCAGGAGTAATGAAGGGAGAACCAGTATGCTCGGGTGGGACTAAGCAGCGTGAACTAATACTGAGAGACATTCCAAAATAAACCCTCTGCATGACTTGGCAACCTACTAAGGAAAGGTGCAGCTTAGGAGGACTAAATTTTCAGCTAAGATGGGTGACTGAAGATAAATAGCATACATTTCCTCTCCATCTCTGTTTTTATTTCTTTTATAGAATCCATCCTCCCTTAGTCATATATTAGTTTTATGTGCAGTTTCCTATAATAATACAAGCTCCGTGAAGAAAAAGAATTGGATTTGTCCAACACTTTTGCCTTCACATTTTTCAGAATCATGACTCACATATATTATTCAATAAATAACAATACAATAATGTCCAACTGGCAAATACTTGAGTACTCAATTCATGACACGTTCTAAGCTAATAATTCTGCAAACATCTCATTTAACACTCTATGAAATAGACATTATCCTCTTTTACATCTAAACAAAGTGAAGCTTGCAAAGGTTAATTACTTTGTCCAGAGAAACAGAACTAGGAAGTGTCTCAAAACCCACTTTCTTAACAAGGTTGAGTTTTCAGGAACCAGCAGGTAATATAATAAAAAAAAATACTAACCTGGATATTGATTTGTGGGTCATAATTGGAACAAGTGGAGGAGGCAAAAATAAAGTTAAAACTAGAGTCAAAGGGATAAAAAGCTGAGGTTTTCACGTTTAATTACCACTACAGCCACGTGCTGAGAGTAAAGGGAACTAAAGGAGGAATTAAGTGAAAGGCTAGGGAAAGGTATGTAGAATAGAAGCAGCAGCTGAGGTGAATTGTAGTGGACGCCTTACCAAGTGGAAGGAGATGGTTGGCTGAGCTGCCTGTGGGCCCAGGTGAGCTTGCAAGCCATAAATTTGCAATCTATAAGACTGGAACAATCTGTAAGATTGCACAACTTTCCTGAGCTGCGCTCAGAAGTGCGGATGCCTGACAGATTGAAAGGAATAATAGAAAGCAAAAATTTGGTTCCTTTCACAAGAAATTTGGCAGGAATGGGAAAAGAGAGAGATGAGAAGGGACAGGAGCTAATATCACATAGTTTGAGTGGTTTTAATAATTGGTGGTAAAGAATATATTTTTTACATAAGGTAAATAACTGCTTGAAAGAGACAAGGTGAGAAAGCAAGTGCGAGACAGATGCTTAATTTATCAAGATCATAAGGAAATGGAAAGGTGAGGCCATAGCTTTCATGGGGGATTTAGTACTAAAAAAGAAGATGATGCTATTTCCTGGAAGGCAAGAGTAAAAAAGATAAGATTTACACTAAACATTATTCTGTTAAATTTATTTATTCCAAAAATAATAGCAAATTCTTTAACGTTTGAAATAACTTATGAAGAGCTGAGTATTTAAATATATGATAGGATTTCTTCTGTCTTCAAGTTGACTCATGTAATGAAAAAAAATGGAATTATGCGAAACTTATATGATTGTAAATATTAATATGAATATGTTCTACCATAAAATTGTGTGCAGAGCACTAAGAATCAAGGAAATGGAAAAGTCTAACAACATTGGAAGATAACCATGCATACATGGCAAACAGCAAAAATTATGTGTCAGAAGATTTCAAAAAGGATTTAATGGAAATTTAAAAAGAGTATATTTGAGCTTAGTTTTGGGTTCACCATCTTTTAAAAACAGAAAATAGTGTGCTGAAGTGGACATAGAGGGATGGTTACAAAAGTGGAAAATGTAAATTAAGAATGATTTTGCATTCTGTGTTAAGAAGAGATCAGAAGAAGGGAAAATGGTGACATCAGAGTATGTTTTTTTTCTGATATTATAGCTGTTATTTGTAATTTTATGATACCATTGAAGTCATGAAAAACAGTTTTATCAAACTTTAGAATATTTTTAGAACAAACTACTCTTAGAAAGAATAGTGCTTTAAAATTAATAATAATAATAATAATAATAATAATAATAATAATAGTAATGCTTTAGAGAGACTATTCAATGGCAACAAGAGATAAGGGAGATATTACAAAGACACTATGGAAACAGAGATGAGGGAAAACGGGTGGTTTTTAGGCAATAAAATGTTCAGGGTTCAATGAGTTGTTGAATTTTGGGTAAGTGTCAAGACAAAGAATAATTATGGGTTTATCATGATATTAAGTGATGGTAAGGTCAGAAAGGTATATTTTAGTTTGGGAAATACTAATGTTGATATTTGTGATGGACACACAGGTATAGATTTCAGTAAGTGTTCACTACTTGAGTTTTGTTACTTAGGATAGTTATTTGAACAGAAAATGGAGATCTAGATAATCATTTATGATTGTCAAGAGTATCAAAAAAGAACATGTAGCACAAAAAGATAAAAGAATCAAAGACAGAAACATGGAGAACCCTAATATTTGAAAAACAATCCATAGAGATAAACCAATGAATGACACTGAGAATTAGCATGAGCAACCCAGAAAATAGAAGTTTAAAGAAGCCACAGTGAAAAATGTACCAGGCATTCACTGGTGCTTTAAAAAGAGCAACTTTATGCTTTGTATTGTGGTCTAGCAGAGTGAGTTACAATAATGGCGATGACCAGAGAATGAAACACATGTAAAACAATCAGCTATGCAATCCTCTCCCTTTCTCAACCACTGGTTATTTTCTCTCATGGGTTTACTATTATTTGAATAATGTTAAGCTGAATAACTTTACATTCAAAACTCAAGCTAGACACAATAAGGAATATAGATGTGAAAGGAATAATGTACTAGTGCTTAAAGAGTAAATATTATAACATGAAAATGAGATAAGCTTTTCTCATATAAAATGTCAATGGAATTCTTTATCAATAAATAAGCTATTTTAAGCAATTAGAATGGTAGAATTCACAGTCTTGTATTACTTACTGAATCCAACTACTTTTAATAATTAGAAATTATGACAAATGTAGAGAAATATGAATTTAAAAGCTTTGATTTTTTGATAGTTAATAATAATATGTTAAATCTTAGGAATATTGAAAAGCACTTGTTTTGTTAAATAATATGCACTTCTTTCTACATTGAAAAGGAATTTATTGCAAGTGTTTATAACTTTTTTACATATGAATCATCAAAACATTTTCAAATACAACTGTTTTATTTTTGAAGCTACTTTCACTTTTGAAATATGGTATGTGCATATCAAATGTTAACTTATGAAGAAAGATTTTCTTCACCAATGCCTTATCAGAAAATGACTACACAATGGAAGAGCAAGTTAGACAGTAAATATATTCCTTTGGTAATGAGAAACCATTATTTTTACTTTCATATTAGTATTAAACTCTGGTAGTACATAGCATCTCTAATGTTATAATGTTTTGTATTACTGCTACCTATCCCTGTAAGTATGTTTGTTCTTAGATGTATTTTAAACCTCTGAAGAGATTATAAGCAATTTTTGAGCAGAAAATATATTTAATATTATTTTATCTTTTATAATAAAACAATATTAGCATACAGCAAAGACTCAAATAGTGATTTTCAAATTAAATTATTTTTAACTATGAAATATTATGTCTATATTGGGGAGAATATCCTTACTTTAAGGTATAGATTGATAATTATTTTTAAGAAGAGAGCTGTCCTGTTTTGAAACAAATTTTGTTTTAAGGGGGGTTGTGGGGTTTGTCCTCTAAGTTTATCTTGAATGATTTATTTGTTATCCAAGGAGATAGGTAAACGGCGATGAGTAAGAAATGTGTGGGGATTTGAAGGTGTGGTTGGGTGAAGAATAAGCTAGAAAGGGGGCTTGGGTGGAACAACATGACATCAGAGACCAGCTGGAAAGAGGGGCTCGATGAGAGGAATTGGTGATAGCAGAGAGGGCTGAAGCAAAATTTAATTTAAATTAATTATACAATTTCATTTCACTGTATCAAAACACAGGAAGACTCTTTAAAATGCAAACGTGGGCGGTACACATAGTGGTTAAGACTTGAATTCAATCCTAGGTCAGCTCAGGGAAGAGAAACTCTCAGGATGCGGGAGGAAATAAAGATGAGATATTTCATGAAAATAAGATGCCAAATAAGGGTTTTCCAAGAGAATTTAAACCCTAGGAATAAGTATGTTGTTGGGCAAGCACTGAATTTTTCTGAGTTGCGGGATAGGAGATTCAAGCCAAATGTTCTTAAAGCTCAAAGTATAGATGACTACAGCTGATGTAATGGTTACTGTGAAATCATATTTATTAGCCTTCCAAATGCTTTTTCTAGGTCTTTACATATTATAACCTTGAAAGCTATATTCTGCATTTTTTTTAGGTTTACCTTCAGAGAAATTGTTGGTGTATCTTTGTGTCGGCCAATCAAACGTGTCCTCATGAAACTTGAAAGTGTAAGTGAGCAAAGTGAGATGGTTACTGACCAGAGCCGACCACGTCTGCTAGCCAGCATGGCAGCAAATGCATCTGTGCTTGAGGGGACAGCAGAAGCAGAATTCTTGGGTCTATTCCGTATTGTTTTAGGGGACAAGAGAAGTACATGGTGTTTCCATTGGAAGAGTGTCTGCATGTGGCTGCACGTAAGCCTTTCTCATTTTCCTATCCTGGATATGTAATTCCTGAGTGTGTGGAACCCCAGCTTGATTCTTCCCGCTCCTCGTGAGCCTGGGACAAAACTAATACCCTTCAATCCCTAATTGCTAGAATAATCAGACTGGTTCTATAATATGCAACTAACAATCCTGCAGGAATAAACAGTATATGAAAATACACTACTATAAATCACTCTATAACTGGCTTGTGGTGTATGTTGAGATAGGAAGTGAGTTGGTGCTCCAAATGCCAGGAATCCTGGTGTCCTATTAAAAGGCCATTTACAAAATATCTTCTTCACACCCCGGGTTACTCCCCAACTACACGGAGTCGAAGTCAAAGGCCACCTGACACAACCGAATAAGAAAAACACCCACAGCCTCTGTAATAGGCTATGACATGTTCACCAAAGTTTCAGAGGCTTTCACCACTACATCAAAACTAAAATGGAGAGCAATATTGAGTTTCACATTCCTTTCTATAAGAAGGTATCTCCTTCTGTAAGACGTGGTTGGGAAAGTAAAAGATGGTAGACATATGATTACAAAATGTATAGGAGACACAACAATTTCGCCAAACCATAACTTGTAAGCTTTGGTTATAGGAATAGGGAAAGTTGTCCATAAGTCTCTTTATACAAGGAATATGGAAACTCTTAACTATTGTAGGGTCACACACAAAGCTGAAATCAGACAGGGAATTTTCTGCAAAGCAGAAGAACATAAGCCAGGTAGTCCTTCCACATAATGGCCTGATCTCTGCTTAGAGCTTCTCGCTACATAGCTCAAGCCTAGGAGTCAGATGGATTTGAACTGACACTAGGAGAAAGGGTACACGCAACGGGGGGTGCTTATGGTACTAAGAAGCCTAGTGCTGATAGATGGGTTTATTCCAGAGAGGAGCATTATGCAAAGGCTGCAGCTAGCACCAGCTTTCCATGCAGCTGAAGCATCTGGTTATTGGTTTGCATGTGTTTCTCTGTGAGTTCTGTGCATTGCTCATCTTCAACTGCATTGTTTCTTTTTCTGGGGTCTGTGTTTTCATAAAATTACTACATCACCTACTGCTCTGGCTTTTCCATCTCCCAGAAGAAAAAAGCAAACATCTTGCTGTTGAAATGGATTGATTTGCAGCATCGTACACAGATATTAGAAACATCACAGCCTTCATGAGACTGTTAAATATCTATGGGAATGCTTATTGACTGTGTGATTATATAAAAAAATGGAGTAGCGTGTTGTTATCTTACAGAGAAGTGGATAATTTTTTCCCCGAAAGGCAATGTTTACTCAGATGTTTTATTTCAGTTTGCTTTCTGGACTAGATTACAGTAATTCTGCAGAGAGATGATTTTTCTACCATGGGAAGTATCCTGCATTGAAAGAAATAATGGTGCTGCCTATCGTATCTAATAGACAGTTATGAATGTTATAGAATTTAGAACTGATGGTACTACTGCTATTACATTCATTTTATTAAGGATTCCTTTGAATATACTTTGAGAGTTCACCCCTTCTTCCCATTTTCTCTTGAATTATACATATGGAGGGGGGGAAATCACAGGTTTCAAGATGTAAAAAGGAAAAAGTGAGACTAGAAGTTTAAAGCGGTGGTTGGGAGTTGTGAGTGAAAAGACAGTAAGGAGAAAAATCAATAGTATTACGGGAAAGAGAAAGTATCAGTGATATGAACAACACTGTCTATCAAACTAGAAAGGGACCAAGATGTCCAATGTGGATTTAGGGAAGAAATGTTTCAGGCTTCCTAGGGAAAGGGCCTGAGGAGAAAAAATGTACCGAGAGAACATTCAGACAATTATTTTATAGCCTCATACCTAGGAAACACATCAAGGAACTCACATAAAATGTGGGATCTCACATATAACGAGTTGCTATATGCAAAATAAATAAATAAATAAATAAAATAAATATATATATATATATATATGTATGCATATATATGATACACATACACACACTGAAAAATTGAGTGAATTATAATTTTAAATAAGTATTTCATTTAAAGGGAAAAATACCAAGAATA